>NC_091459.1:85957871-86557871 GCF_027789765.1 Dendropsophus ebraccatus
TACTGTAAGTTCACTCATCTCTAGCAGTGACCACAAAGAGGTAAAGATCCAGCTATACAATGGATCTACAGACCTAAAGAGTACGTTCACACATATAGGATCTGCAGCAGATTTCATGCTGCAAATATCATTGTTACTCAATGACGGAACCCAGCATCAAATCTGCAGCAGATCCTGTATGTGTAAGTGCACCCAAAAAGTGATTATAGTGCAATTACATCCAGTGACTTACAGGCAGCGTCTTCCTACATGAATCATAAGTGACGTTCATGGTAGTCAAAGCTGTCAGTTTTTTCCTTTTCTTTCCATCTGGCTCAGCACATCATGAAGATTTCTCCAGCCATGACTCTTCTCCCCAGAATCTGCGAGACAAACACTTTAGGCTCCACGTTCCAGCATTATCCTAACCTTATACCTCATCATAACCTTATACTCCCCATTCCTTTACACAGTAACAGTGCCCCCTCTGTGCTCCTACATAAGCAATCAGGCCTAATATGTGCCTCCAAATAGTAGTCAGGCAGCTCTGTGTGACTATATAGTATTAGACGCTCTCTGTGCTATGTCATTATATAGGCGACTTCAATGCTCCCCTATAGTAGGCTCCCCTGAGCAGCAGTCCCCATATACCATAGGTCCCACTGAGCAGCAGAACATATATATATATATATATATATATATATATATATATATATATATATAGCACAGGTCCCCCCATGTGCAGCCCCTAAATAATATAACCCCCCACACATAATATAGATGCCCTGTGCAGTCCCACATAATATAGGCCCCCCACATAGTATAGCCCATCCCCCTGTGTAGCCTGCAAAGTATATCTTACCTTTGTGGCCCCCACATAGTATAGGTCCCTGTTTAGCCAGCCCCCACATGGCATAGCCCCAACATATTACCCCCCCCCCATGTAGCCCCGCACATAGTATAGGTCCCTGTGTAGCCAGCCCCCACATAGCATAGCCCCAACATATTACCCCCCCCCCCATGTAGCCCCGCACATAGCATAGGTCCCTGTGAAGCCAGCCCCCACATAGCATAGCCCCAACATATTAACCCCCCCCCCATGTAGCCCTGCACATAGTATAGGTCCTGGTGTAGCCAGCCCCCGCATATCATAGCCCCAACATATTAACCTCCCCCATGTAGCCCTGCACATAGTATAGGTCCCTGTGTAGTCAGCCCCCACATATTATAGCGTTGCCCGCAACATATTATCCCCCCCCTGTAGTCTCCCACATAGTATAGGTCCCTGTGTAGCCAGCCCCCACATAGCATAGCCCCAACATATTACTCCCCCATGTACCCCCCCCCCACATAGTATAGGTCCCTTTGTAGCCAGCCCCCACAAAGCATAGCCCCAACATATTAACCCCCCCCCCATGTAGCCCCGCACATAGTATAGGTCCTGGTGTAGTCAGCCCCCACATATTATAGCGTTGCCCGCAACATATTAGCCCCCACATGGCATTTTCCCCCTATACAGCCCCCACATTGTATAAGACCCCCTCTGTAACTGTAACCCCATGTTATAGGCCCCAAGTGAAGCTCCCACTGTGTAGGAGCATTCATGTAAAAAAATATATATATACTCACCTCGGATCCAGCAAATTCTCTTTGATTCTCTCTGGTCCTCTGCCGTTAGCTGCTTACAGGTTCCGTGATCAGCAGCCCGCATCTGATGAAGACCGGCCCCGGAGTCTCACAGCTCCTGCCCCGTGGCGCCTGCATCTCTCTCATCTACTGCTTGTCGGCGGACGTGTGACATCATCCGTTACTGCCCGCCACCGAGCAGTAGATGAGAGAGATGCAGGCGCCGCGGGGCCGGAGCTGTGAGACTCCGGGGCCGGTCTTCATCAGATGCGGGCTGCTGATCACGGAACCTGTAAGCAGCTAACGGCAGATGCAGAGCGGCCACACAAACTCCTTGCAGCCGCGACCTGTGCGGGCGGGCGGGGGCGGCGGCCGGTAGGGCTAGCGCTCCGAGTGAGTGGTGGCTCGGCCGGTGGTATGCTTAGGAGGGGGGCTGGTCGGCGGCCCTACGACTGATAATCTGAGCAGCCCAGCGGGCATTTGCCCGGCCTGCCAGATTATCAGTCCGGGCCTGCTCGGACTGGCCTACAGGGGAATCCCCCGGTGGGCCCTACCCCTTGGTGGGCCCCTGGCAGGAGGTGGGCCTCCCTGTCTGACTTTCTACCAGAGAATAAAATGTGAAATGTGAAAGGTTTGGTGCTTATTATATCTGGTGTAAGGTATGGTGGGCCCCAAGAATCCAATTCCCAGGTGGGCCCAAGGTGGTGCTCCCCCTAAAATCCATAGGATAGGGGATGTCAAGCTAAGAAAAAAATCTTTCAAATCAACTGGTGTCACAAACTTAGGGTACAAACACACATGGCATATACGCTGCGTATTTACTGCTGCGATACGCAGCAGATTAGATCTAAATAACTGAACACAGTATCAAATCTGCTGCGTATCTGCTGTGTGTGTTTGTACCCTTATATAGATTTTTAATTTATTTCTACTAAAAACCCTCAAGCCTTCCAGTACTTATCAGCTGCTGTATGTTCTGCTTCCACCTTTGTCCATGTTAGGAACTTACTTTGGACAGTTACTTACTTTGGCAGCAGATATTAATGTGTCAGACTGGAAAGAATAACCACTTCCTGCTGAACATACAGCAGCTAATAAGTACTGGAAGACTGGAGATAGCAGTAAAGTACAAATTTCTGGCACCAGTTTATTTGAAAACATTTTTTGGCTGATTTCCTATGACAGCCTGGGAAATGTAGTAATACTCTTTTGCTGCCTTTTCCACATACAACAAAATCAGATTGTCAGCTGTCTCATTCATGTTAACAAATCCGCCGTATATAACTGTATACCAGTGGTTTTCTAAACTGTGTATAGAAATGTCTGTGAACCACAAGTGTCCCTCCAAAAAGTTGGGAGGTATGGAGGAAGGGCTGACTGCAAAGCATTATAAGGAAGCTTGATGTCATGTGTTTTAAGTCATCATCATCATCATCATCATCATCAGATTTTACAGCAATGGAGCACCTTTATCAACCTGCCAGAGACAAAACACAATCTGATTCGCCTATAGCAACCAATCACAGCTCACCTTTCATATATTAAAAAGCTCTTATAAAATTAAAGCTGAGCTTTGATTGGTTGCTATGGGCAGATTAGACTGTCTAAATTGTGCATGGCAACCAATCACAGTTCAGCTTTTATTTTACCAGAGTAATTTGAAAAACAAAAGCTGAGCTGTGATTGGTTGCTATGGGCCACATCAAACCATATTATTTAGTGTTCTTAGTGTGGCCTAACCATAAGCTGTTTGCTTGGTCACAAGTGTGTTTAGTGACCTCTGCAGTAAAGCCCATCGCCAGTCATTAACCCCTTGCCTCTAAAGCCTGTTTTGGCCTTAATGACCAGGCTCATTTTTCAAAATCTGACCTGTCTCACTTTATGCGCTTATAGCTCAGTGATGCTGTAACGTATGCTAGCGATTCTGAGATTGTTTTTTCGTCACATATGGCACTTTATATTAGTAGCAAAATTTGGTCACTACTTTGTGTATTTTTTGTGAAAAACATCAAAATATCATGAAAAATTTGAAAATTTTGCATTTTATGAACTTCTGAAATTCTCTGCTTCTAAAAAAGGAAGTCATAGCACATAAATTAGTTGCTAAATCACATTACCAATATGTCCTCTTTATTCTGGCATAATTTTGGAAACATATTTTACTTTTTTAGGGTGTTACTGGGCTTAGAAATTTATTAGCAAATTATCACATTTTGTGAAAATTTCCAAAACTGATTTTTTTTAGGGACCAGTTCTTTTTTTAAATGGATTTAGAAGGCTTGTATACTGGAAACCCCCATAAGTGACCCCATTTTGGAAACTAGACACCTTAAAGAATTAATCTAGGGGTATAATGAGCATTTTAACCCTACAGGGGCTGGAGGAAAGTATTCACAATTAGGCCGTAAAAAAATCGAAAATTTAAATTTTCAAATAATATAAACGTTTAGATTAAAGTTTCTCATTTTCAAAAGGAACATGAGAAAAAAAGCATGCCAAAATTTGTAACGCAGGTTTTCCTGAATACAACGGTACCCCATATGTGGGCGTAAACCACTGTATGGGCACACAGCAGGGCTCAGAAGGAAGGGAGCGACAATTGGCTTTTTTAATGCAGATTTTGCTGAAGAAGTTTCTGAGCGCCAGGTGCGTTTGCAGAGCCCCTGTAGTGTCCGCAGAATAGAATCCCCCCAAAAGTCACCCCATTTTCGAAAGTACACCCCCTCAAAGAATTCATCTTTGGGTAGGATGAGCACTTTGACCCCACATGTATTAGAGGAAAGTATTCAGAATTAGACAGTAAAAATGAAAAACACAAATTTTTCCAATAATATGTTTGTTTAGTTTGAAATTTCTCAATTTCACGAGGAACAAGAGAAAAAAAGTACCCCAAAATTTGTAACGCAGGTTCTCCTGAATACAACGGTACCCCATATGTGGGCGTAAACCACTGTATGGCCACACAGCCGGGCTCAGAAGGGAAGGAGCGCCAATTAGCTTTTTCAATGCAGATTTTTCTGAAGAAGTTTCTGAGCGCCAGGAGCGTTTGCAGCGCCCCTGTAGTGTCCGCAGACGAGAAACCCCCCATAAGTCACCCCATTTTGGAAAGTACACCCCTCAAGGAATTCATCTTTGGGTGTGGTGACCATTTTGACCCCACAGGTATTAGAGGAAAGTATTCAAAATAAGACAGTAAAATTGAAAAACTAGAATTTTTCCAATAATATGTTCGTTTAGTTGGAAATTTCTCAATTTCACGAGGAACAGGGGAGAAGCTGCATGCCAAAATCTGTAAAGCAGGTTCTTCTGAGTAGAATGGTACCCCATATGTGGGCATAAACCACTGTATGGGCACCCAGCTGGGCTCAGAAGGGAAGGAGCGCCAATTAGCATTTTCAGTGCAGATTTTTCCGAAGAAGTTTCTGAGCGCCAGGTGCGTTTGCAGCGCCCCTGTAGTGTCAGCAGAATAGAACCCCCCCAAAAGTCGCCCCATTTAGGAAAGTACACCCCTCAAAGAATTCATCTTGGGGTGTGGTGACCATTTTGACCCCACAGGTATTAGAGGAAAGTATTTAAAAGTAGAGAGTAAAAAAGAAAAACTCGAATTTTTCCAGTAATATGTTCCTTTAGTTGGAAATTTCTAAATTTCACGAGGAACAGGAAAGAAAATGTACCCCAAAATCTGTAACGCAGGTTCTCCTGAGTAGAACGGTACCCCATATGTGGGCATAAACCACTGTATGGGCACACAGCCGGGCTCAGAAGGGAAGGAGCGCCAATTTGCTGGAGCAAAACCGCAGCTAGAAACAGTTATTAGAATAGCACAGTTACTAAAATACAATAAAAAAATTAGATTACAGGTAATGTGGGGTGGTTATGGGTAATCTGGAGGTGGTTATGGGTAATCTGCGGTGGTTACAGACAATCTGGGGTGGTTACAGGTAACCTGCTGTGGTTACGGCCAACGTGGGGTGGTTACGGACAATCTGGGTTGGTTACGGATAAACTGAAGTGCTTATATGTAATTTGGGTTGGTTACGGCAATCTGGAGGGGGTCTTTGGCAATTTGGGGTGGTTAGAGGCAACGTGCGGCCGTCAGTGGCAACGTGCGGCCGTCAGTGGCAACGTGCGGCCGTCAGTGGCAACGTGCGGTGGTTACGTGTAATCTGGCGTGATTACGGGCAACCTGGGGCGATTAGGGGCAACGTGCAGTGGTTACGGGTAATCTGGTGTGATTACAGGCAACCTGGGGCGGTTAGGGGCAACGTGCGGTGGTTACGTGCAATCTGGCGTGATTACGGGCAACGTGCGGTGGTTACGGGCAATGTGCGGTGGTTACCGGCAACGTGCGGTGGTTACGGGCAACGTGCGGTGGTTAAGTGTAATCTGGCGTGATTATGGGCAACCTGGGGTGGTTACGGGTAATCTGTTGTGATTACATGCAACCTGGGGTGGTTAGAGGCAACGTGCGGTGGTTAGGGGCAACGTGTGGTTGTTACGGGCAATCTGGCGTGATTACGGGCAACGTGCGGTGGTTACGGGCAATGTGCGGTGGTTACCGGCAACGTGCGGTGGTTACGGGCAACGTGCGGTGGTTAAGTGTAATCTGGCGTGATTATGGGCAACCTGGGGTGGTTACGGGTAATCTGTTGTGATAACATGCAACCTGGGGTGGTTAGAGGCAACGTGCGGCCGTCAGTGGCAACGTGCGGCCGTCAGTGGCAACGTGCGGTGGTTACGTGTAATCTGGCGTGATTACGGGCAACCTGGGGCGATTAGGGGCAACGTGCAGTGGTTACGGGTAATCTGGTGTGATTACAGGCAACCTGGGGCGGTTAGGGGCAACGTGCGGTGGTTATGTGCAATCTGGCGTGATTACGGGCAACGTGCGGTGGTTACAGGCAATGTGCGGTGGTTAGGGGCAACGTGCGGTGGTTACGGGCAATGTGCGGTGGTTAAGTGTAATCTGGCGTCATTACGGGCAACCTGGGGTGGTTACGGGTAATCTGTTGTGATTACATGCAACCTGGAGTGGTTAGGGGCAACGTGCGGTGGTTAGGGGCAACGTGTGGTTGTTACGGGCAATCTGGCATGATTACGGGCAACGTGCGGTGGTTACGGGCAACATGCGGTGGTTACCGGCAACGTGCGGTGGTTACGGGCAACGTGCGGTGGTTACGTGCAATCTGGCATGATTACGGGCAACGTGCGGTGGTTAGGGGCAACGTGCGGTGGTTACGGGCAACGTGCGGTGGTTACGGGCAACGTGCGGTTGTTACGGGCAACGTGCGGTGGTTACGGGCAATGTGCGGTTGTTACGGGCAATGTGCGGTGGTTAAGTGTAATCTGGCGTGATTACGGGCAACCTGGGGTGGTTACGGGTAATCTGTTGTGATTACATGCAACCTGGAGTGGTTAGGGGCAACGTGCGGTGGTTAGGGGCAACGTGTGGTTGTTACGGGCAATCTGGCATGATTACGGGCAACGTGCGGTGGTTACGGGCAACGTGCGGTGGTTACGGGCAACGTGCGGTGGTTACGGGCAATGTGCGGTTGTTACGGGCAACGTGCGGTGGTTACGGGCAATGTGCGGTTGTTACGGGCAACGTGTGGTGGTTACGTGCAATCTGGCGTGATTTCGGCCAACCTGGGTGGTTATGGGCAACGTGCGGTGGTTACGGGTAATCTGGGGGGGTTAGGGGTAATTTGGGAGTAAACTGCAATTATTACTATAATAAAAAGTGTGTGGTTTTTTTTTTGTGTGTTTTTCACTTTTTGTACTTTATCCATTCATTTTCACTGTATTACTATGATTACTGTGATATTTTCTATCACAGTAATTATAGTTTAGTGACAGAGACCAAATTGGTCTCTGTCACTTTAAATTTTCAGGGCTGGATGCTTCTGGCGCACATGCGCACATCAGAAGCAGCCAGGACACCGAAGAGGAAGGAGCTCCAGGATCAGGTAACATATAATGGGAAGGGCGGGTGACTGGGGGACGGGGGTGACTGGGGGGGTGGGGGGCGACTTGGGGGGCGACACTGTAACACTTTTTATCCCCTGTCACCAATGATTTATGGTGACAGGGGATGAAAAGTGCCGGCAGCACTGGGAACAGGCGATCGGCGGTATATAGTATATACCGCCGATCGCCTGCTCCGGGACCACACGGGGGGTCCCCGATCACTGCCCCATGCTCTCCGCTACCTCCGGTGGCGGAGAGCATGGGGCTTTGATCATTCTTTCATTTCCATCTCTGCGAACAAACATCGTTTGTTCGCAGGGATGGGGGCGGCCATCTTGGATCTGATGGCCGCCCGGGGAGGGAGCGGGTTAGTGATCGGGGCACTAGGGGGGCTGATCTGGGGTCTGATTATTACATTTTTATCTCCCCCCACCGTGGATTCACGGTGGGGGGAGATGAAAGCTGTCGGCAGCGCCGGTACCGGAGATTGCCGGTATAATGTTGATATCGGCGATCTCCGGTACCGGCGGCAGTGGAAGGGGGGCCAGGGGACACTGTGACAGTGGCGGCGGGAGGAGGCAACGTCCTGCAGCCTCCTCCCGCCGCCCGATCAGCGGCAAACACCACATCTCCCCCATAGACGCTGCGGTCGCATCGACCGCAGCGTTTATGGGGTTAACTGCCCGGGGGGAGCGCGGCTCCCCTCCGGGCAGAGGCAGCGGGAGAATGTGGTGTGATACTGCCTCCTCCCGCTGCCCGATCTCACTTACGGGCTGCGGGGGGAGGCAGGAACAACATGACGTTTGGGGAACGTCATGTTGCATTAACTACCTACTTTACATGACGTTCCCCAAACGTCATTTTGCGGCAAGGGGTTAATGGGTTAATACTTCAGATGTGTTTACCTGCAGTAACCATGGCAACCATGCACTGTGTTGACAAGCGCTTATGTCATAAAGAAGGTTCCATAAAGCAATGCACCGCACCCTGATCAGTGCCATCTTGGATGCGCCAGAGGACCTTGAGCTTGACTAATTTACTGCCCCCTACCCTTGATGAAATTTGGAGGTTCTAGCAGGGGATCTGGATCTGTGAAGGAGAAGAGATACAGCCGCCTAGCCATCAATAAGGTGACAGATATTGCAGCCTCATCTCTCTCACATCTGGTTTATTATACTTATAGTATGGTATTACCCTCTAAGCCCAGGGGAGGGGCAGCTCTTCAGTCATGGCTCCCTTGAGGTTTCCCCCACAGGGGGTTTTTCCTCGCCTGAGTACTGGAGGGTAACTCTTCGTGAGTCGGGGGTCTGCCATTTTCAGTGTCATGTAATTTTAAATAAAATTGGGACCCTTTGACACCTGATTACAATGTGTTGTGTCTTTATTTTGCATTCTTTGGTTTAACTTGGGGGAGTTGGGGGTCTATTACATATTGCAGAGTCATAAAGCTGGACATCTGCCTGCTACACAGATCTATCACCTGCACAATGCGCAAAAGTAGGATGGAGCGGTGACTGGTGGAACTCCTGCTTGTATGTGCATATCCCTGGATTAAAGGAACACTCAAATCTTGAAGAAAAAACATGCATCACAAGGCTTATACCTCGAAAATCTAAACAAAACACCCATAGGACATTTTTCTGCTATGGTGGTTTTTTTTGTGTTTTGCCACAAGCTTCTATAGGGGGGAATATTGTCATGTTTATAATGAAATTAGTGTTTTTTCCCCAGTTCTTCAACATAAAACCTGGAATCACATGATAAACAATCACATGATTTGTACCGAAAAAGCCCCACAGGAGATAAAATGAGAACTAAACTTTACACTAAAATTAGAACATGGCAGAAAAATTGCCAGAAAAAAACCCAAAAAGCAGGAAGATGTGCAACAGTCTTAATCTTGGTTCACATTTGTAGTGAATTTAGTAGAATTAAATTAGTACTTTTTTTTCTTTCAAATCAACTGGTGTATAAAGATTTGTATTTAACGTTTATTAAAAGAACAGTACTTATCAGCTGCTGGAAGTGGTGTATTCTCTCCAGTCTGACTCTGCTGCCACACCTGTTCATGACACAAACTGTCCAGAGTAGAAGAGGTTTTCTATGGGGATTTGCTACTGCTCTGGAGAGTTCTTGTCATGGACAGAGGTGGCAGCAGAGACTGTGCACTGTGTCAGCCTGGAAAGAACACAGCACTTCCTGCAGGACATACAGCAGCTGATAAGTACTGGAAGACTTTTAAATAGAAGTAATTTGCAAATCTATATAACTTTCAGACACCAGTTGGTTTGAGAAGAAAAAAGTTTTTGCCAGAGTACCTCTTTAAATTAAATAAAAAAGTCAATTAGCTTGACAGTGGAAACTTAAACTAGATGGTGTAAAAATGCACCATATTAAGGTCTCGTTCACACCACGTTTTTATTCTTTTTGCTCCATGACCTCCATACCTTCCCATATAGTTATGATGGAGGCCACTTTATACCATCTGTTCTACATAGACTCCTGAAATACCTCCCATTCTTGCTTTTTTTTAAATCACCCCCATTTTCCTATTTTATGAATACAAATAAATAAATAAATAAACATTTTAAATTACACCTACATAAGAACATCAAACCTAAACCAAATACTCCAGTCTGAGATTTTTTACAAATAAATATAACCCCTACATCAAAAAAATCCCCCCACAAATTATATTGTCCACAACCATACGTTGGAAAGTTCATCAATTTTATTTCAACAAAAACCAGTCCCCCCATAAAAACGCATACACTAAAGACATTTAAAACCACATCAATTGGGAGTCAGGAACATTAAATCAAACAATGAAATAGATATCACACACAATAAATACAATCTATTTGTGGGAAATGGGAATTGATAGATCCTACTGGGAGTGAAAAATCAAGTCAAGTCTATGATTATTGTTCAAGAGGACTATCCAAACATCATGAAATTAGGGAACAACCCAATCAAATTGCACATAGCCTGTATATTCGTTATATTGCACATAGATCAGTACATTACCTATATTGCACAAGCCCTTATCGACCAACAACTCACATGTGCAGTATTGCACTAGTCCCTCAATAGTTAAATTGCATAGAGTCCCGATAGCTGTACTCAGACCCAACCAGGCCCAAACATCACCCAACTAGTCCCACTTCTCACCCTATGGTTGTGGACAATATAATTTTTTGGGGGATTTTTTTGATGTAGGGGTTAAATAAATAAACATATTTGGTATCACCGCTTGCATATTCTCCCAAACTATTTAACGATCACATTCCTGATCATGCACAGTAAACAGCGTAAGTGCAAAAAAAATACGAGGGCACAGGTACAGACAGGTAAGTATACTTTCGTTATTATGTTCTTGCCTGCCTGAGATTTGTCAGTTTAAAGGGGAACTCCGGAAAAGAAAAACATGTTTTCTATTAAAAATACATTAAAAGTTAAATATATGTGTCTATACAATGTATTACCGTATCTGTATGGTTCTGCCACACTGGTATCTGATAGAAATCCAGGAAGTGAAAAAAATGGCCTTTGTGCCAATCCACATTATCTCCTGCTCCTTCTGCTCTCCCCCCCTTAGGATACAAATCTTCCATGCCTCTGTCTTACATTGTGTGTGTTTGCTGAGATCAGGCTGATGATGCAGATAGGGGGCAGGGCGTGATGTCCCAGGAGGCTTGGCTGGAGCCCCCAATCCCCTGAGTGATTCACCATCTCTGACCGGCCAGAAGCAGGTGCAGCACTGATTTCTCTAATTGTGCAGAAGTGTGCAGTGAAATTAGGGCTGTGTTCACACATGTTAGAGTGTCATTGCAGTACTGCAACGAATTCACAAAAATGATGCAGTAACACATGTAAATTATGCTAAACGGCAGAGAGGATCAGAGCCTTATTGTGGGGCTCAACTTCAAAGATAAAAGATGCTTGATCATAATATGTGCGTGAAAGTAAAAAGAAGAAAAAATTCAAAAAGTTATTTACTTTATTCCAATATCAGCATTACAGGTAGGGAATACAGTGTGCTGTGTGGTGTTACAGGTAGAGAATACAGCGTGCTGTGTGGTGTTACAGGTAGAGAATACAGCGTGCTGTGTGGTGTTACAGGTAGAGAATACAGCGTGCTGTGTGGTGTTACAGGTAGAGAATACAGTGTGCTGTGTGATGTTACAGGTAGAAAATACAGTGTGCTGTGTGGTGTTACAGGTAGAGAATACAGTGCTGTGTGGTGTTACAGGTAGAGAATACAGTGTGCTGTGTAGTGTTACAGGTAGAGAATACAGCGTGCTGTGTGGTGTTACAGGTAGAGAATACTGTGTTGTGTGGTGTTACAGGTAGAGAATACAGCATGCTGTGTGGTGTTACAGGTAGTGAATACAGCGTGCTGTGTGGGTGTTACAGGTAGAGAATACAGCATGCTGTGTGGTGTTACAGGTAGAGAATACAGTGCTGTGTGGTGTTACAGGTAGAGAATACAGTGTGCTGTGTGGTGTTACAGGTAGAGAATACAGCGTGCTGTGTGGTGTTACAGGTAGAGAATACAGTGCTGTGTGGTGTTACAGGTAGAGAATACAGTGCTGTGTGGTGTTACAGGTAGAGAATACAGTGCTGTGTGGTGTTACAGGTAGAGAATACAGTATGCTGTGTGGTGTTACAGGTAGAGAATACAGTGAGCTGTGTGGAATTACAGGTAGAGAATGCAGTGTGCTGTGTGGTGTTACAGGTAGAGAATACAGCGTGCTGTGTGGTGTTACAGGTAGAGAATACAGCGTGCTGTGTGGTGTTACAGGTAGAGAATACAGCGTGCTGTGTGGGTGTTACAGGTAGAGAATACAGCGTGCTGTGTGGGTGTTACCGGTAGAGAATACAGCGTGCTGTGTGGTGTTACAGGTAGAGAATTCAGTGCTGTGTGGTGTTATAGGTAGAGAATACAGTGCCGTGTGGTGTTACAGGTAGAGAATACAGCATGCTGTGTGGTGTTACAGGTAGAGAATACAGCGTGCTGTGTGGTGTTACAGGTAGAGAATACAGTGCTTTGTGGTGTTACAGGTAGAGAATACAGTGCCGTGTGGTGTTACAGGCAGAGAATACAGTGTGCTGTGTGGTGTTACAGGTAGAGAATACAGCGTGCTTTGTGGTGTTACAGGTAGACAATACAGTGTGCTGTGTGGTGTTACAGGTAGAGAATACTGTGTGGTGTTACAGGTAGAGAATACAGTGTGCTGTGTCGTGTTACAGGTAGAGAATACAGCGTGCTGTGTGGTGTTACAGGAAGAGAATACAGCGTGCTGTGTGGTGTTACAGGTAGAGAATACAGTGCTTTGTGGTGTTACAGGTAGAGAATACAGTGCCGTGTGGTGTTACAGGCAGAGAATACAGTGCCGTGTGGTGTTACAGGTAGAGAATTTAGTGCTGGGTGGTGTTACAGGTAGAGAATACAGGGTGGTGTTACCGGTAGAGAATACAGCGTGCTGTGTGGTGTTACAGGTAGAGAATACAGTGTGCTGTTACAGGTAGAGAATACAGTGTGCTGTTACAGGTAGAGAATACAGTGCTTTGTGGTGTTACAGGTAGAGAATACAGTGCCGTGTGGTGTTACAGGCAGAGAATACAGTGCCGTGTGGTGTTACAGGTAGAGAATTTAGTGCTGTGTGGTGTTACAGGTAGAGAATACAGGGTGGTGTTACCGGTAGAGAATACAGCGTGCTGTGTGGTGTTACAGGTAGAGAATACAGTGTGCTGTTACAGGTAGAGAATACAGTGTGCTGTTACAGGTAGAGAATACAGTGTGCTGTTACAGGTAGAGAATACAGCGTGCTGTGTGGTGTTACAGATAGAGAATACAGCGTGCTGTGTGGTGTTATAGGCAGAGAATACAGCATGCTGTGTGGTGTTACAGGTAGAGAATACAGCCTGCTGTGTGGTGTTACAGGTAGAGAATACAGCCTGCTGTGTGGGTGGGACCACAATGAAATCATAAATTACTGCAAATAATTCAGTAACACAATGCAACTGCAATGTGTGAACACAGCCTAGATGTTCTGCAGCAGCTTTGGGCGGGGAATGTGCAGGGTGGAGGACTGTGATAAACAGCTGAGGGAAAGCATTGCATTCTGGAACCTGTAGCACTGTGCACAACTGATAAACCAGGAAGTGCAGAAAACCAAAACAGAACAACCCCCCCCCCCCCCCCCCCCCAAACAAATGGATTTTTGGTAGTTTCAAAAATGGAATAGGTAGGTAAGTAATGCTTTATGCTTCTGCAGAAGTTTCATGTTCAACCTCTACCTGGAGTTCCCCCTTAACGGAACTTCTCCTTTCAAGATACTTATGTGGCATCCTATTCTGTTTGCATAGAGTGAGTGACAAGTTACCAGCAGTGAGCCAGCATTGCTGGTCACATACACAGCGCTGGTTTGGTTATATCTGGTATATGTAGGGTGGGCCCACTAGAATTAAATTCCCTGGTGGGCCCAAGGTACCCCAGTCCGACACTGTTTGTGGACCTCTGGTCGTGCCAAACCACCTTTTACTGTTGAGAGCCAACCTCCAGTGTTCCTTCTTGTCTATTCATGGAATTAACACCTCAAGAACTACATACTCGTCTGACTACATTTACTCCACACAAGGTAATGGCTCTATTACTCAGATCGATAGTCTACCGAAGAGTAATAAAGACAACGATCACCCGATGACAACTATCAGTGGCTGATCATGTCTTTTGGTCCTGACCTAAAATCATTGGCCAACTGCGCATCACTATGTGTAACAGGGATGTTCAGCCGATGGCTGATGAATATGTCAAGAAAATAATAAAGTACATTGGTACCTTGGTTTAAGAGTAACTCGTTTTAAGAGCGTTTTGGTTTAAGAGCTCACAGCTTTTCAAAATTGTGACTTGGTTTGAGAGCATTGCTTTGGTTTAAGAGCTCCCTGTACTGGGTGGGAGCGAAAGTAGAGGAGGGACATGGTCTGCATAGCGGGGTCTACAGCCCTGTTCTCTGACCCAGGAAGTCTCCCTCACCTTCCAAATCATAATAGATCCACTTCAGGCTGGGGCTTACATCAGGAGACAGGACTATGGGGGTAATCTCTCCATAGCTGTAACCCCTCTCTCCCTGGACAGAGAGCGCTGCATGTATGTGCCCACATATGTCCTGCTCATTCCTTCATACTCCCTGCAGTCTCTGTCCGCCCTTGTGTTTCCCATCCTCTCCATTACTGTACAGTAACTTATAATATCTCATATTCTGCTGTTTCTGAATGTTTGTTTCATCTGTTTTACATGTTATTCAGAATAAGAAATCATTATTTTTGGGGTGTGGAACCAATTGTCTGTATTTCTATGATTTTTTATGGGAAAATGTGCTTTGGTTTAAGAGTGGATTTGGATTACAAGCATGGCCCCGAAACGAATTATGCTGGTAATCCAAGGCACCACTGTATATGCATACCACCTGTTCATGCTCCCCGTGGCTTCTGCCCTCTCCCTGGTGTTTCCTTGTCTTCTGTCCGCTGCCCGCAGCTGCTGGTGAAACTTTAGAGCTGGTCTCTGAAGTGACATGCTTCTCAGCCAGTCACTGGAAGACACCAGGAAGCGGGCAGAAGGCCCCGGAATTGTGGACAGGTATGTATATACTTTATTATTTTACACTTTTAAAGCAAAGGCTGCACGCACATCACTAACGATGTCTGTGCAGCTCTTGCTGCACGATTATCGAGCCGTGTAATAGGCTCAGTAAACGAGAGCCAATCTAGCAGATTGGCGCTCATTTGCATTACTGATTTCTAAAGTCCCTATTACAGAGAAAGATTATTGTGTGAAAAATCATTATATTGTTTAAATTTAAGCGATAATCTTTCCATGTGAATGCAGGTAACAATCAAATGACTTACGAAATATTGTATGTGTGCCGTGGATCGCATCTTTTGAGCTGACCATAAAATCATTATGGTTCACTAATCGTTCACAAATCTTTCAGTGTATGTACACATTGTTCGTTATTATAATCATTTGTATATTCATATGATAGAGTATAGGAATCATTGTAAAAATGATTGTAATAATCATAATTTTATTTGTATATAATGCTTATCGTTCTGTGTATTATGATGAATGCTTTTAGGTTGTTCGTAAAGGCACTCGTTTGCAATCGTTTATCATTATTTGGAGAGAAAACAAAAAATTGCTTCATCTAATAGGACCCTAACCCTTTCGGTGCCATCTTTTTTTATTTGTGTGTTCACTATGTGGAGGAATTTAAAGGAGAAGTCTAGGGGGAGGCAAAAAAAATATTTTAGGCCGAGGTGGAGGAACATAAAAATTAGGTCATACTCACCTGTCCTGCTTCAGGATAGGGGACAAGTAAGAGATCGTGGGGGTCTGGCCTCCGTGCCCTCTAGTGATCTCTAGATCGACCCTCTGCTCCTTTACTTTTCAAACAAAGGAACCAAGGGCCGACCTGGAGATCACCGGGGGGCACAGAGGTTGGACCCTCTGTCATCTCTTACTGTTGCCTATCCTGTGGATAGGGAACAAGAAGTTTTTAATCGAAGAACCCCTTTAAGTATATACAAATCATACGCTGTGCCCGTGCACATGGCACACGTGCTGATACCTGATATTTCCTTCCGCGTGTATGCACACACATACTGTACTTCAGAAACACACCTAGATGTACTGTGATTTTCTCCAGAATGCAAAACAAGGTTTCCAAAGAACAGAAAGTGTTGTGCAGCTAGTACAGGATCCACCAGAAACATGCAAAAGAGTAAAACAGAAATCTACACCATGTGCACGTAGCAGGTCATATAAGTGCACAGTTCCTGTTCTCTTCATAAACATTCATTGTTTCTGATTCTTTGTTGCACAGATATCAAGTATACGCATTGTATATAGGACACGCCTGGAGCTGTTTTGATTTTAATTCCATTTATTAGTACATAAATAAGTCAGAGATTAGTGATGGGGTCTGATAGTCCCCCACTTGCCTCTCTGGTTCTTAAAGTGTCACTGTTGTGAAATTTTTTTTTGCAGAAATCAAAAGTCCAGGCGATTTTAAGAAACTTTGTAATTAGGTTTATTAGCCGAAAAATGTATTTTTATCATGAAAAAGCAGTTTGAAGCTCTCCCCCTGTCTTCATTGTTCTCCTATGGAGAGAGCTAAATAAAAGACCAAAACAGGACAACAAAGAGTTAATCTGCAAATACCTCACCTGTTATCTCTTCTGACAGTCAGCACTGACCTCTCTGAGCTCTGATTACAGCTGTCACCCAGCTCTGTGCCTGTAATCCTCTGTTAACTGCTTTCTGCTGTCGGCTATCTCCCTCCTCCTCCTTCCCCCTCCCTTCTCTATAGAACAGACTGGGTGAGTCTGATGCAACAAGTCACAATTTGCTGATATTTTGCAGTGGATGGAAAAGAGGAGGGAGGGGGGGACCTGGGAAAAGGCTTTTTAAATGCAGATAATGGCAGATTTGCCTAATAAACCCAATTACAAAGTTTCTTAAAATCGCCTGGACTATTGATTTCTGCAAATAAAAATAAAAAATATGCGACAGTGACTCTTTCAGGCCCCGTTCCCACTGAGCAAAGCTAGCGGAATTCCGCGACGGAATTGTCCGCCGCGGAATGCCGTTAGCCTCCCGCTCATAATGGGAGTCTATGAGAGGCGCGCGCTCCTGCTCTGTACGCGCTGAAGAATGAGCTTTGCTCAGTGGAAACGGGGCCTAATGCCTTCCTCATCTTCTCTCAGGGTAGACTGTGTTTGGCAATTATATACTGCACATTCACTTTTCTCCATATTTCTCTTTCTTTTCCTGACTACTGTGTAAACATTGAGTGCCCCAGAGCATGGTATACTAATGCACAGGTGTATTGTGAAATGAGATTATTCAGAGTATTCTGCAGTACAGTTTTTTGGCTTTTTTATATATTTGGAGAGCATTTAACCCCTTAAAGTGGCACCATCATCAGGTTCTTCCCAGAGAACCTGCTGATATGCCATAGTAGCTGTGTCGCTCAGTAGTATATTTTAGTTAAATATAACCTGTATTGTATTTATATATTTAAATAAGCGATGCGGAATCTGTTGGCGCTATACAAATAAATATTGTTATTATTATTATTATTTCACCCCTCTCTGCCCCTGCATTGTTTGTAAAATCTCTAAATGCTCTTATGCCCATCCCGCTCACTATGCATATTCATAACTGCATAGTGGGCTCTATACACGGCGGCTGCGCAGGGAAGCAGTCCCGCCGGTGGTCCCTCAGGATGTACGTATAAGATAGACTTAAACTTACGTCTTGAGGAACCTCCGGGAGGATCGGCAGCGGCCCATGGGAGGAGGCGGGGCGTGGCGATGCTCGCCAGCCCCGAGCAACGCCCTAAATGCTCATGCAAGTAATTTGCATAAGAGCATTTAGCAATTTTAGAAGCAATGCGGGGGTCGAGAGGGGTGCAACTAACTGCAATATACACAGCTACTGTGGCATATCAGCAGGTTTTCTGGGAATTTAATAAAGAAATCAGCAATCCTTGTGTTTTTTACTGCTTTTTGTCTATGCTGTTCACTGTGCGGGGACAATTTTGTTACATTTGAACATTATATGTAGCATAACCAATGGTTAGAGCAGACCTCCCAACCACCCGGATCTGGCGGGACAATAATGTCCCGCTGTATCGGGAAGGCCCCCATTTGTCCCGCTCCCCAACGCAATGCCTCCCGCCCCCTAGGCGTACTGTCCTTAGATTTCAGTACGCCTGTGGGGCTGGGGGCAGTGTCGGCCCAGCCCCTGGCTGATACACGCTCTCTGGGGACGTCCCTGGATACCCCAGCAGAGCGCGCACCGGAAGTACAGGCCGGTGGTGTACACCACCGGCCTGTACTTCCGATGCGCGCTCTGCTGGGGAATCCCCGGGACGTCTCCAGAGAGCGTGTATCAGCCGGGGGAGCGAGGTGCTAGGTGAGTTGTGGTTAGTTTTTTTTTTGTCCAGGTGACATGTACAAGGGGGTCATCTATAGGGGGAGAGCACACAGGGGGGCTATATACTACAGGGGGGGCTATATGGGAGGGGGAGAGCACAGGGGGGCTATATATTACAGGGGGGCTATATAGGAGGGGGAGAGCACACAGGGGGGCTATATAATACAGGGGGGCTATATGGAAGGGGGAGAGCACAGGGGGGCTATATATTACAGGGGGGCTATATGGGAGGGGGAGAGCACACAGGGGGGGCTATATAATACAGGGGGGCTATATGGGAGGGGAGGAGCACAGGGGGGCTATATATTACAGGGAGAGAACACACAGGGGGGCTATATGGGGGGGGAGAACACAGGGGGGCTATATACTACAGGGGGAGAGCACACTGGGGGGCTATATACTACTGGGGGAGAGCGCACAGGAAGGCTATATACTACAAGGGGAGAGCACACAGGGGGCTATATGGGAGGGGGAGAGTACAGCGGGAGAGCACGAGGGGGGCTATATAATACTGGGGAGAGCGCACAGGAGGGCTATATACTACAGGGGGAGAGCACACATGGGGCTATGTACTACAGGGGAGAGCACACAGGGGGCTATATGGGAGGAGGAGAACACACAGGGGGGCTATATAGGAGGGGGAGAGCACACAGGGGGGCTATATACTACAGGGGGGCTATATGGGAGGGGTAGAGCGCACAGGGGGCTATATACTACAGGGGGGCTATATGGGAGGGGAAGAGCGCACGGGGGCTATATACTACAGGGGCGAGTGCACAGGGGGCTATATACTACTAGGGGAGCACACAGGGGGGCTATATACTACTGGAGGAGCACACAGGTGGCTATATACTACTAATGCAGTCACCCCCTTTGTACCTAATTTGAAAGGGCTGGTGAGAGAGAGAAAATGAGAGTTTTCCCACTAATTAGCATCAATTCTGTATGTAAATAGTTGAACAATGTTTGTGAAAAGTAACAAAACACGTTTCCTACTGATGTTCAGCTCGGACCTTCACCTGACAATAGACCCCGGTAAGTGGACCTTCACTAAAAGTTGTTGAGTATACCTGGGTTAGAGGTTGGCATAAGGCCATGTTCACACAGTGTAATTTTTATGACGAGAAAAGCCGTTGTTGGCGATAAAAACAACGGCCGTTCTTGTAATAAAATAATGCACTACATTGAACTCCCAACTCCCATTGAACTCCCAGGCACACCCAAATATGCCTGCAATCCAATAGAAATAAAATGATGTTCCTGTGGCCGATATGGCGTTATCGACCACAGGAACGTGTAAAACAGCAGCAGTTGTTGTACACTGCAAACAACGACCGTGTCAAACCACGACTATTGTTTTAACTGTGTGTGAACATACCCTAATAGTGTAATATGTATTGCTATAATAGCACTTTGGAAGCACTCTTTATTAAAGTGGGCACGCTTTCCTGGGATCTCCTCACTGTGCCTGAAGGTCATCACGCAGCACCTTGTAGAACTGTGCCGCTCATATGTTCAGTGTATTGCTTCAGCGTATCCAGGAAACCAATATTGGATCTACCTAAGAGCTGAAGCCTGCAGCTGCACCACTGCTTCAGAGCTGTGCTTTTCATAGCTTACACTGACTTTGGACTGGCTGTCTACTAAATGCATGCCTATGTGTGTTCAAAACACAACACTGGCTAGTTATGGTGTCTCACTATATGTCATTTTTTTTTGCACACATCTAAATATAGCTTCCTTACAAAAATGAGTAAATTTCATCCAAAGGGGCAATTTTACGCATCTTAAAGACTGAAAGAATCTGCCCAACGATAGTAATCTCTTGGTTTCTACATGAGGTAAAGATGTTAAAGTTATTGTCCAGGACAAAACAATTGATAGTTGATAGGGTGACGACACCCAGCTCCCCTGCTGATCAGCAGTTTGATGCCCGCACTACAGTGAGAATGAAGCTGGAAGCAGTCGGCTCTGTTCCCTGTGTAGTGGTGGCACCAGGGTACTGCTTAACAGTGCAACTCCAACTGCTTCTGGCCCTGTTCTCACTATAGTCCCGGCACTGAACAGCTGAAGCCTGGGGATCAGAGCTGAGCAACCTGAGTCATCTGACAAAGGCTTAACAGACCCGCCTCCCTCTTGATGATGTCATTGTCACAAAATGGTTTCCACAGAGCAGCCTGGGGTCAATAGTCATTAGGTAAGAATGAGTTTACTTCACTTCCTGGTGTGGGGTTGAGAGGGGAAAAGATAGGGAAGGGGGGCAGACAGGTGATTGAAGCATATTACAAAGTTATATAACTTTGTAATGTGTTTTAATTACTGGGAAAAAGCTTTTTGCTGGAGCACCCCTTTAATGTCCCTAGAATTCTGAGAAGAAAGGCTAGGCAATGGCCTGTAAGTTTCCACATGTATTTATGACTTTCTCCTAAAGGAGAAAGAGAAACCATCCTTGTCTTTGCAATAGATGAAGGACCAACACTGGTAAATAGTATTTTTTTTATTTTATTTTATTTCTGGTGACTCCATGAATCAGGTCCCATGCTCTAATCGGATATTTATGAAGATCAGAGAATTTCCGTATTTTACATTAAGAAAATGTAGGACTGACATCCCACTAATTCTACAGGAGAATTCTAGGAAAATAGCTAAGAAATTTCTTTATAGCAATGCAATGCCCACAACATATTGGTGATTGTTATGCTGCGTTTACACGGAGCGATAATTCGCCCAATCGATCGTTTAACGATTTTTAAGCAACGATTCGGTTTCTATAACGATCAGCATTTAGACAAATAAATCGTTAATGCGATCGTTTTAAGATCACTTTAGCCTATTTCACACATAGGGTAAATCGGTGAAAGACTGTTTACACAAAGCGATCTGTGAATTTTTAGCGAACGATCAACGACGATTTGAGAACATGTTGAAAGATCAAAATGAACGATTTCTCGCTCGTTGCTTGAGTGTTCGCTGTGTTTACATGAGCCAATTATCGATCAAATGCGATTGTTATAGCGAAAATTCCAACGATAATTGTTCGTATAAACGCAGCATTAGAGAACATATTTAGCTGATCACAATGGATACAATGATTTTACCCTTTTAGGGTCCATTTACACAGAAATATTATCTGACAGATTATCTGCCAAAGATTTGAAGTCAAAGCCAGTAATGGATTTGAAGAGGAGAGAAAAGAGGAGAAATCTCAGGCTTTCCTTTATGACCTGAACTCTGTTTATAGTCTGTTTCTGGCTTTGGCTTCAAATCTTTGGCAGATAATCTGTCAGATAATCTTTCTGTGTAAATGGACCTTAACAGACAGCCATTATAGCTATGATCTGTTATTTTCTATCAGTTCATAGAGGAAATGGCACAACGTGCTGCGTACAAGCATCACCCTGTCAGTTCTATCCTGCTTTATGGGTGAACACTGGCTCTGCAGGGTCTCCTATTTGACAATGTAGCACAGCTCAGCACTGTGAATGTGACCATTGTGCAATACCTCTTGACAAACTCATTGAGAAGTAAAATGCTCCAGGGAGCTGGCTGTAACAGCTTCTGTCTGCCTGGATCTATACATTACTGCAACTGGTCACTTTTTGGCTATTGTAAAAAAACAAAACAAAACAAACATCTGATAACATTTTACAATGGGAAATGTAACACTTCCCTCTTTATTGCAGTAACAGTTTCCTTGAAACCTGCTGCAATAAGGCTGGGTTTACACTACATTTTTGCAATCCGTTTTTTTTTCATCTGTTTTTGCAAAAAAAAAAAACGGATAAAAAAAATAAATGGAAAAACATACAATGCCCAGTGATGGCAATAAGCACTAATATTAAACATTCCCCATAAAAGTTTCTCCTTGTATCAGGCATTGGGAAGCTCTTCTTTGCTGCATGGCTTAGGCTATACTGCAAAATAGATGTTTTTTTTAATTGTGTTTTTATAAACCTTTCATTACACCTGATATAAATATATATATGTGTGTGTGTGTGTGTGTGTGTGTGTGTGTAGTGGGGGTTGATTTTGACCGACATACACTGATATACAGTTATGTATGTTGCCCATGGACCTACTGTAAAGTGTAATGAAGTTTACAATTAATAATTAAATGCCTTCTACTTGTATGCCCATCTCTAATACTCTCTGAAGGAATTATTACATTTTATATCTTGGTCCTTAAACGTACCTGTCGACAAACTATGCATGCATGCATGCTTACCAGGAGACAAACTATGCATGCATGCGTACCAGGAGACAAACTATGCATGCATGCTTACCAGGAGACAAACTATGCATGCATGCGCACCAGGAGACAAACTATGCATGCATGCGTACCAGGAGACAAACTATGCATGCATGCTTACCAGGAGACAAACTATGCATGCATGCGCACCAGGAGACAAACTATGCATGCATGCTTACCAGGAGACAAACTATGCAAACTATGTATATAGCAAAACTGCTTATGATTACAACACCTGTTGAAAAGAAAAAAAAGGCAGTGCCTCTTTAAAGGGGTACTTCAGCAAAAAAAAAAAAATTCAAATCAACTGGTCCCTGAAAGTGCCAGAAATTTGTACTTTACTTCTGTTAAAATTTTACAAGTCTTCCAGTACTTATCAGCTGTTGTATGTCCTGCAGGAAACAGTATTCTTTTCAGTTTGGAGAGGTGAGGTTTTCTGTGGGGATTTTCCACTGTTGTAACAGAGGTGTCAGCCGAGAGCACTGTGTCAGACTGGAGAGAATACACCACATCCTGCAGGACATACAGCAGCTCATAAGTACTGAAAGACTTGAGATTTTTTAATAGAAGTAAATTACAAGTCTATATAACTTTCTGGCAACAGTTGACTTGAAAGATTTTTTTTCTTTGCTGAACTACCCCTTTAAATTAAAATATGTTGGAGTAAGATGCCTCTTGAATTTTATACATCTCAAAAGTGGCCATACACCTGATGTGTGATGTTCAGCTGTCAGTTATCTCTCCTGTCCAATCCCAGCCCTCCCCCTACATAGGAACGTTCAGTGCCATACATCCTGTGTTCTCTATTGGGAAGGATAGGTTAAGCTACAGTCAGAGAACTTGTCTCTCTCAGAGCTTTATCTCCACCAACATCTGTTGGTGGTCGGACTGGAGAGCCCCATACACCTTATAGTGCGCAGTGATTCCATTATGAGTGGCTGCTAGACAGAAATGATTGACACAAAGGAAGTAAAGCAAGCTACCATGCACTTCTTACCATTCATTCTCCAGAGAGACTAGACCAATCAAAACGCTTAACATTTCCCTGTGACATATCAAAGTTCAGTATTTTGAAGGTTATATACAGATGTAATTTTAGCCATATAACTATCCCTTACATTATTTATTAGATTTGTTTTGATACTATATTCTCTTTATAGAATGCTAAAAATGGGCAATCATGCAATGTACGGGCTTACAATGTGGATATGCAGCTACAGACATCCATATAGGCCCCTTTCAGTTTTCAGTGGGTTCTTGGTTCATTCTTTTTACCTTGTTCTGTTTCTTTTTTCCTTGTTCTGTATCTTTTAGTAGCTGTTTATTCTTCCAGTTTGTTTTTTGTTGCATCTACAATTAGCTCAACACTATTCTGCCTTAGTTTCTGTCTCTGGGACCTAGGGTCCTTCTTTTGTTTGTGTTAGGGTCTGGTTTGTCATTATTTGGTCTTTGTCATCTGTTGGTAAGGTTGTATTCTTATTATGCATTATCTGATCACATTCATATGTACTTTCATATAATTGTTCTTCAGAGTGGTCGTCATACAGTTGGTCCCTACTGTAAGTCCTGACTACGTCGACTGACTAAGTCGACTAAGACGACTACTACTGTGCTGAGACCAGCACGTTGTTACATTGTGGTCATAAAAAATGTCATCAGGTAAAAAAAAACTCTCTTGCATTTTAGTGCTGTACTCATATAACCCCTGTGTGTTCCATGATAATGGAGCTAACAATGAAGGGGATAAATAATAACCCCTGTGTGTTTTATAATACTAAAGCTAACAATAAAAGTGATAAATAATATGAAGATATTAACAGGCCAGAACCTTGAAAATCCCTGAAACTAAAAAAATTCACAACCAGTAGAGTATAACACATCAGATGGGAAATGTCATGTTTACAGCATAAGTACAAGAGGAGAAAGCTTTTTCTTCTATACACCAGGAGAAGACGGCCGGGGGAGACACATTTCTAATTAATGGACTTCATCTTGGCCATTAAAATAATAAAACATTTGCACCCATGACAACTAAGCTAATGGAATTTACAACTCACTCTGAGAATAGCATCCACAGATTGACTCATGTATGAGTGAAGCATGCTGTATAGAAATGACATGGAGATCACATTACTGCCAGAGGCCTTGCAATAATGAATACATTCATAAGAGACAGTTGGTTGTTCAAGGGACCCTTAAAACCTGATACTTAAAGGGGTTGCCCCACCATTAAATTTTACATTCATCATGTAAATGATAAAAAAAGGGAACAATGTCAAGTACTATTGTTATTTGTTAATAAACAATACAGTGAAGACCCATGACATGTACATGGAATGGCGCCACCTGGTGTTCCAAATGTATAACAATGGCTCTGTCCACTTAAAGGGGTTATCCAGTGTGGGGGCACTTTTTGGGGGGGAGCGGGGAGGAGGTGGCTGAAATAAAAGACGTCCACTCACCTCCCCGGTTCCCAGACGCTTCCTGGTGTCTGACTCCGCCCGAAACGCTACGTCTCAGGGCCGCTCAGCCACTCAGTGAAGGAGGCGGGATCCGTTTGAAGTCCGCTCGGATCCCGCCTCCTTCACTGAGTGGCTGAGCGGCTCTGAGACGTAGCGTCTCGGGCGGCGTCAGACACCAGGAAGCGGCCAGGAACCGGGGACCGGAGCGCCGCGATGAGTGACCCGCCGCTGGTCCCCCCCAGAAAGTGCCCCAATGCTGGAGCACCCCTTTAATGAGCTGAGTGCTAGAGGATGCAAACGCTCAGTGACTTTACCCAGATCTCTGCCTAGTGATAGGAATCCTACACATAAAAGTCCCACAAGTGCACAATCATTTTGTGCATTTTTCTCAAATTTTTGGCCAAAAAAGTCACAAAGGAATAAAATGCTCAAAATGAGAAATTTTACCACGCCCATGTCTGTCCAGACCCCAGTGTGGTCCTCCTCACTTAAAACACAGCCAAGACGGTGCTTTTGGTCAGGATTTAGTGCCTGAATTGTTTCTTTGCATTAGTCTGAACTCTGTCTTATTCAAGCACTTGCTGTGTGGTGAATGACTGGTTTCCACCACACACATCTGGGTTTCAGCTTGCTTCATCCTGGGCTGCTGATGGTTTAGTCTCAGTTGTGATAGACAGTTGCCTTCCCCACTTATCTCTATTCCTTGTCAGTCTGTGTTCTGTGTGGCTGGTCCAATCACGCTCCGGACCGGGACTTGACATCTCATAAGAAGTCTGGGATCTTGCAATAGTCTCTTGTAGCTTGAGCTGTAGTTTATATTGGATTGGATTAGTTGGATTTATGACCTCTTTGCCTGTCCTTCTGACCTTTGTTTTTGCTTGTTGTTTTTGTACTGTTAACCCCTGGTTTTACTTGTATCTGCCTGACCATTCTTAATTGTGTTTGTCTGTCTTCTCTCGTTCTGTGTTTCACCTTTCACAGTGTGGGGACCTATGCCCAGTTGTCACTTGTCCTGGCAAGTAGGCAGGAACAGTATTTAGGGGCCTAGTGCTAGGGCTCACACAGTCTGTCTGTCGCTTTCTATCATTCAGGTTCTGGGGTCCCTTACACAGTTGCTCAAAAATTTGAAACAATTTTACACCAAAACCTACACAAAACAATTAATGGATTCTCCAAAGAGTCTGTCACTGTTTTATTCCATTATAATTTAACTGGATTCATAGAAGCACATGCTGTGGATGTCACCCAGTCTGTCTCTGTACTACTTTGGATTCTATGCTATCTGTAGGGGAAGTAAGGACTATACAGTCAGCTGCTAGAAGAGGTAGGAGACCACTTCTGAGAATGCCCTCAGCACCATAGCTTAACAGCAGTACAATGGGAGCATAAAATTAAAATATTACGACAATTTAACTTTTTATATGGTATAAAGATTAAATGAAAACAGCTATTAACAGCATTTCATGACTTCTGGTATGAAAATGATGAATGAGATAAGCCCTTGAAGAATTCTATATCATTGGAATTCATCACAGCTGTAGACATTAACACAGTTATTAAGGATATAAAAAGTATTTTCCCCCATTATTGGATATTTGTCATAAGGTTTCTTATCTTGACACAAAATCTAATACTAGATAAAGGCAAAAAAAAAAAATCATTCATTGGCCGGACATTGCTCGGTGTAATAGGTGATATGCAGCTGGCAAATGAGGGAAGTAAGGGTATGCACCTATGTTGGTTTTAACTTTTATCCTGCTGCAGGATATGGAAGCTGAGATTCTGCTGCTGGAGGATACCAGGTGGCTTTCCAAAAACAGTCCTAGTGTGGGTAACAGCTAGAAAGATAGGGCAGAAGGTCTTGATGAGTGGCATAAGCCTGGCTTCACACGTGGCATTTCTTTTGGGGTGGGGGTGGGGATTGCCAATGCAGTTTTTGTGCCCAAAGCAGAAGTGGATCCAACAGGAAGGAGAAGTCTTCCCTTTATAATTTCCATCCTATTTGAATCCACCTCTGGTTTTGGCACAAAAACTGCCTTGTTGCCAGGCAGGGCTAGGTGAAGGACACCATAGAGCTGCAACCCCTATGACCCCTATAGCTACACTTCTGGATACGGGCTGTTTCCCCAAGTGTCTTGTCTTCTCCAATGCTTGATTGACCGTCATGGCTTAGCTTCCAGCTTGACTGATTGTCAGTGATGGAAGGGGAAAAAGGGAGGTGTTCCAGCCCTCAGCTCTTCAGAAACTTGGGAAAGTCTTAGACACTGCACTGGAGAGTGAAAGCATTTTTCTATGTTCTAGAAGAACCTGCATTACTACTGACAGATTCCCTAATATGTCTAATGTCTTATTTTCTATTTTATTGTAAAAAAGACCTAAATATTATAAAATGTAAACGTACAGTATACAGACTTGTCCTTTCTTTCAGAACCCATAATTCTTTATTTCTAGCAAACCCTTTAGATCATTTCCATCCTGGCCAGAGCCTTGTTGTCACATGAGTGTGTAGTTGTCACCTGACATTGGTGTGGGAACTCATTTAAGTTATGAGAAGTCTGGCACACGTGTGAACATATATGATTTGAAAATAACAACTGCTTAGTGCTATACTGTAAAAGTGCTACTGTTACAGGAAGAACCATGCATTTACAGTGTACACTTCCATGCATGTTTCATTATTGAATGGAATTTTCCTTTAAGGCTTTGGTCAAATATATCTTAGTGCCGCTAATTCCTGGTCCTATACAAATTACAGGAAGCCCATAAATCCATCTGATGGGAGGGAATTCACTACTGACACATCCTTTTAAGCTTCCTGAAAAACAGCATTGCTTTGAATACATTCTGCATTGTTTAACTGAGGTTCTCTCACAAACTTTCTGACAAAAAGTTTATTCAAGCATATCAGTATATGACACCACATAATGTAATAGTCTCTAGAAATGGGTAATGCCCATAATCTTGTCATATTATCTGGTAAGGAGTGTAAATAATTTGCCTTCTGACAAGTGACATGTAACTATTCTACAATGTGAACGGGTTTCTCGGGGCAGGCTATAACATGTCTGGGGATATGACTGTATTACACATTTTATCTAAGTTATTCTTCATATTTATATCCACGTATAGTCATCATAATACTTTTCTGCAATATGGCAATAGTCTATTTACATCAATGTGCACTTAGAGCATCTGTTGTCACCACTGTACACCTCTGCACCACGGTAGCATGTGGATAACACTTCTAAAATCTGATCAGCATGTATTGTACTGTAGCTGGGAATTTTACCTGCACAAATTTGATGGAAAAATCCTTTGAAATTTCAAAACATGTGAATTCAGCCTGAAGCCACTTTCACTTGAGTGTATTTTGCATCCCTATCTGTTACAGCTGTTTTTCCACGTACCATAACACAGAGATAATGTTAAAGTGGTATTCCAAGCTAAATA
Organism: Dendropsophus ebraccatus; assembly: GCF_027789765.1. NCBI lineage: Eukaryota > Metazoa > Chordata > Amphibia > Anura > Hylidae > Dendropsophus > Dendropsophus ebraccatus. The sequence goes on from NC_091459.1 coordinate 85,986,610, forward strand.
ACGTATCCCCTACGCACAGGATAGGTGAGAAGAGTCAGGACATTATAAAGTGTCCTTGTTATGAATGAAGCATAGAGCTGCCAGACATAGCCGAGTACACTGCTCAGCCTTCTCCAGCAGCTCCATGGACAATGAGCTTGCCACTTCAGTCCCAACAAACAAAATCAGGGCCCCATTCTGGAGACGGGGGATGGGGGCCTCTATGGATTTAAAGGGGTTGTCCAGGGAAAATCTTTTACTTTCAGATCAACTGGTTTCAGAAAGTTATATAAATTTGTAATTTACTTCTATTTAAAAAACTCAAGCCTTCCCATACTTATCAGCTGCTGTGTGTCCGGCAGGAAATGGTCTTTTCTTTTTAGTCTGACACAGTGCTCTCTGCTGCCATCTCTGGCCGAGACAGGGACTTTCAATGTCTTTGCAATGTAGTATGTGCTACTTTCATCTACTTTGGAAATTGAAAATGACCACTAAAGTCTATGAAGAGGGATTAAAATAAGAATGTGTCTGTATGTGTTTTTCGAGCATTGCATCACATCATCAGTATTTCATCTAATTTTCAAGGTGTAGTCCAATCTCTTACCCCTCAGTATTTATTGTACAGAGATCCAGAGGCATATCTGATGCAGCACTGATGAAATACTGATGACATACTGCTACCAGCTTGCCTGGAATATGTCTGCATTATGGACCTTCTGTGAAGCAGGCCTCAGTCTTATAGCCATCTAAACCATTGTACACCTGCGCTGCTCCTTCCTTAACGCACATGAGGACAATAACAGCAAGGAGCTGGGGGCACATTCTTTACTGATTACTACTAGAATGGGAAAACTGCTGAGATATGTTGAAGACAGTTCACCTGCGAGGACTCACACTGCAAAATGACACTTGGTATTTTAAGCCCCAAGCCAAAAAGTGGTGTATCGTTTTTTTTTTAAATGTAATTAATGTAACCTGAATTTGAACTTTATTAATATAGAACAGTGAGCTTTACTAAGAATCATCAGCTCTACCTCCTTAGAAGTCAAAAGGGAATTTGATCATTTTGATGGGTTGCCATTGGTAAATCGTACATTTCTGTAGGGAAAATATTTAGCAAATACAAAATATGTAAACAAAGCCAGATTAAGCTCAACCTTAAAAAATGAAGGGAAACCTGTCATCACTTTCAAGTCATTGTGGTGGTCCCCGGCAACATCCGCCATGGCATTGATTGACAGATCACTCACTGTTTGTATAGGAAAAGAGAAGAGTACCTGTCATTATAAATATCATTTGACATGTTATTAGGCAGTCTCCGCAAGGAGACCTGCTGCGATACAAAGATACAGTCGGGAAGAGCGCATGGCGGCAGTGCGATCTAATCCCTGACCTCTTGCTAATTCCAACACTTTAGACCCATCATAATCTATAAGGATAAAATGTCAGAATTAGTGAGTGGCTGGAGACTGGATCACACTGGCACCATGCTCTCTCCCCAGCTATATCCACGTATTGCAGAAGGTCTCAGCAGTGAGACCCTTTTCAATCAATAACTTTTGACTTGTGAAAGGTTATTTATAATGACAAATACTATTTAATCATTCAGGGTTGGAGGGGCAGGAAGAAGCCACCAGGAGCCACCTTGATGACTCCTTGTTCAGGCAGCATGAACGTAATGGCAGGCTCCCTCTAAGTTGTCAGAAAATATAATTTACTAGAAAACTGTATTCTCTCGTCACAAGATAACATTCTCTATCATAAAGAATGTCTGTTACAAAGTAGTACTGTTTTATGTGTCTCAAAATGTTAATGTGTGTCTGCAAGGCCTAGGGCTTCTTGCACATGAAAGGGGCACTGGATTTAAAAAATGAGAGGTGAAATATTCCCTAAGGAAATGTTTCCCCTTTGCACTCTTCCAAAATCCAATGACCCGTTTGATAAAAAAAATAAGATGTGCAGGCGATGCATCTACCACTTACCATATTTTTCACTTTATAAGACAATAAGAAAAACAAGAAAAGAAATAAAAATATTACAATATACAAAAAAAAGGGGAAAAAAGAAATAAACTTCTAAGGCTGGCTTCACACTGCCTTAAAAATCTTGGAAAAGCGCCAATAAAAATGCCATGGCAATTTTTTTTTTTATTTCTGTTAAAACGCAAACAGTCAGGTGTTAGCTGGAAGTCAATGGAAGTTTATGATTTGCCTTACACATATGGTGTGTTTTTTTGTGTTTTTCTCTCCTTTCTGGTGTTTCTGAGGCTCTGTGGCAGTTTTTTCAAGACGCAACATGCTGAGAGTGTAGCTTTTTTGTGTGCAAACTGTGGCTTTTTTCCACCAAAGACATCAATGGGATTGTTCCAGACGTCTCAAAATGCCATTGCTGTGCGAATGCATGGAAAAAAAACACATTGGCAGTTTTCCTGGTGTTTTTTTTCTTTGGAGGTCTGAAGAACACCACTCAAAAAGGATGTGTGAGGGCACCCTAAATAAGATGTGAAAAGGGCCTTACAGCAATTTTTTTTATAGAAATTGTTCAATTTATTATATTTTTATTTTATTATATAAATTTACCTATATACATACCATGATACTGTATTGGTATTGTTATTTGTGTTAAATAAGAAATATTTAACTCTTTTATGACATCGACCGTACGAGTTCCATAAAATGTGTGCTTAGGGAGTTTGGAGTAGGATTAGGCACTGGGTTCCATACACAGTGGGTGTCACCTGCTATCCACAGCTCTCATTCACAGGCAGTCATGGCTGCATCTCGGCAGGTGTCGGACCAATCCTTTCATGTGTTCAATCTATCACAGTATGTTGATTGGTTGTTAATATTACCATATTACCACGCTCCTCCCAGGATGACGGGAAAAATGAGTGGAGCACTGAATAAACGAAGCACTTCGCTTTGTTTAGATCAGCGATTCGCTCATCTCTAGTAGCTACCACCGAGTTGTGTGATTTGGAAAGTATTGGTGGTAAGTGCTTCAGAAAATACACAGACTATTCAAATAATTAAACTACACCTAAAAACAGGAAGAACCAAATATAGACACACAAGGATAAACCAAACATATTGTACAAATCTTCCAAATATACCTAGCCCCCATCCACAGACATTATACCACACCATTGTTCATTATTAAAGGGAACCTGTCACCCTCGGTGCCGGGGTGACACGCTCCCGACCGCCCGCTAGAGCACCTTTTACGTACCTGATCACACCGGGTCCCGCTTCTTGAGACGGTCGGGTGACGGAGATTTCAGCGCCGAAACCCGGCGCGCGCTCCTGAGATGAGTCCAACGCTCATAGAGAATGACGGAGCGTCGGACTCACCAGTCATTCTCTACGAGAGTTGGACTCATCTCGAGCACGCGCGCGACGGGCTTTGGGTGCTGAAATCTCCATCACCCGACTGTCTCAAGAAGTGGGACCCGGCGCGATCAGGTACGTATAAGGTGCTCTAGCGGGGGGGTCGGGAGCCTGTCACCCCGGCACGGGGGGTGACAGGGCCTCTTTAAGCACATATCAACTTTCCATAAGACAATTAAACCCATTCATGCCATGAGGGGTGGAAGGTTAAATATAAAATAAATCTAAAACTAAAATTAAGCCAGAGGGCAGACATAAATAGTGCTACAAAACAATGCAACAACTGATGCCATATAAACTGCAAGTTCACAAGGACAATAAATATATTATACAATTGCTAATGTAAACTACAATTCATATTCCTGCAGGCAATAAATAGTAAATACATAAACCAGCCCACACACAGCTCCATAGACAGAAAAAAAGTTAGAGGTCACAATATGGCACCACTGAGGCCAATCTTTGCCTAAGTGGTTAGTTTTGCAGAGATGACATGAAGCCTTGGGAACCAGTAGCTGAAGGGGTTGGAGAAGATTCATTTTTATTTTTACAACACCCCCATGAATATTCAACAAATGTTCTATCCATAGAGAACCCCTTTAATTCTGTTTAAACTAATAGTGTATTGTTTTTGTTCTCATTATTTTGAACATGTGTTTTTTCCTGCAATTTCCCAACCCCTATTGGGAAATTTATGGGCCAAAATAGCAAGAATATGCCATATTTAGAAAATATCAAAAGTTTTCATTGGACAGGGTCTCAGTGATTAAACCACTACCAGTCCCTAGGTATAGCCAGGAGAAGCATGTGGTTTTGTGCTCCACTTCCTGGCTCAATCCGACTCTTTACAGTAGACAGGCTCCATGAACTTTATGTAGTTCATCTATAGAGATGAGCGTAGTGTGATTCGTTAAGCTTCGTACGAAGCCGAAGCATCGGTGTTTGAATCTCGCTGTCTGCCAGCTCCATGGAAAAGTTGGAAACAGACGGAGGACCTGCTGGAAAACATGGATACAGCCCTGGAAAACATAGATGCAGCCTATCGCCATGTTCACACTCTATATATACATCGGCTGTTTGACCCGGCCAGGTCAAACAACACCCGATGTGTGTGATGTTCACCCAGGTGATACTATAGTAACGGTTGGATGAACATCACTTTATTTGAATTAGAATGTGGGCACATTTAGGTGTGCCCGCACTGCAATTAGCCATAGACCACAATGTAAAGTATGGCCGTAAGCCGTACTTTACACTGTGTGCACAAGCTATGTTGTGCAGGAACTATTCAGTGTTTAGACCTGTCAATTATTTTGTGCGGCCGCAGAGAACCACGGCCGCAATATATACAGTGTGTATACACTATGGCTGTGATTCCATGCAATCTAATGTAATGCCGCAGTGTCATTAAACAATGGCCGTTGTTGAAATCTGCAACAACAGCCATTGTTTAATGAAAAAATACACTGTGTAAACAAGGCCTATGACTGTATCTATATTTTCCAGGTGGTCCTCGGGCTGTCTCCACCTTCTCCACGGAGAGAGCAGATGGCGGGATTCAAACACTGATGTTTCGGCTTGGGCGTGGCCCCGCGACATTAGCGCCACTTAGCCCAGCCCACAACACCACAGTTGGCCCCACCCCCTCGTCGGCCATTGGAACAGGCTGGCCGAAAGGTCTAGACCCCACATTGTGGGCGGGGCTAAGTGACGCTAATATCGCGCGGCCACGCCCACTTAATACAATCTGTAGTTGATAAAAGGACACTCTTTACTTGAACAAGCACCATGAGGTATGATATGAAATAAGGTATGAAAAACGCTAAATTTACCCTTTACACCTGTGTAGAAATGTCAAAATGCACAAAGGGGTGACAGTGTCACTTTAAGGAATCACACTTCGCTCATCTCTGCTCATCTCCCTCAACGAGTGATTGACAAGGAGTGAAGCATACAGCCATGCAAATCTATCTTGCTACATCTAGAGATTTCTGTACTGATACCCTGATTGTTATGAATTTTTTTTACATGTCTGCATAATCTTTAAAAAACAAATTTGTAATGACAGTAATGCCTTAAGTTCAAGATGTACACATATGATAAAGAATCTCATCCTTACCACAAAGAAAACACCTCATTCCAACTGTGATTTATTTATTGTCTAAGTGTTTTGCGGCTAATGACAAAATTCTAAGAAAATTCTATTGTTGAAGTTACTGACCAGGACATAGCGTACTGAATAACAGGAGGAGTGCACATTGCCTTCACCATATACTAAACATCTGCAGCTTGAGTTGAGTTGTGAGTATTTTAGAAGGATTCAAAAACACTCCACAATAACACTTTATTAGCCTTTTCAGTATTTTCCATATATTTCATCTCTTGTCAGCTAATATTAGCGGTTGATTGACACTTTAGCACAATGCTTCTCAATTCCAGTCCTCAGGCCTCACCAACAGGTCATGTTTTGAGGATTTCCTTAGTATTTCACAGGTGAAATAATTATACTCAGTGCATCAGGTATTATCACTGGTGTTATTTGTATGGGATATCCTCAAAACATGACCTGTTGGTGAGGCCCGAGGACTGGATTTGAGAAGCACTGCTTTAGCATATATTCCTCAAACATCTGTAATGCCATGCAGTTATCCTATTGAAATCCATACAGTTATTATAGACATGCATATCATTAGCACCATCATAACCTTGATAAAGTGTAACTAACTTTACCTTTACCTTACTTTATCACTTACTATGAAGTTCTACCTACCAGGAGTTCCATAGCCCTTGTAGTAAAGGCATTGGTGGACACAGACTGCACAGTTTCTTGTGCAAAAAATGTGCTCCTCATAACCTAACCACACCCCCAACCTCTTACCCTTATAAAAGTAATTACAGTGCAGTTTTATCCAATGACTTACAAGGGGCTATTTCTCTGACCTCTCCTGTACATGAATCCTCTCTGCAGAATCTGCCAAAGAAACATTTTAGGCTCCTCACGTCATCACTCTGTACAAATTTGATTCAAACTCTCTACCTGTAATGCCACATACAGTAATAGTGCCCACTCTGTGCCCCTTGTATGTCCCCACATAGTAGTTATCCTCCTCTGTGCTCTCATATAGTATTATGCCCCTCTGTGTCTCTGCATAGTGTTAGCCCTCACTGTGCCCCAATATAGTAGTTAGGCTCTTTTGTCCCATATAGTATGATGCTACGTTTACACGAAACGATAATCGTACAATTAACGATGTCGGAGTAAATTTTTTTTTTCAGAACGCTATATCGTACAGAAAATTCGTTTTGCGATCGCTTAAGCCTATCTCACACATTGGTTAAATTGGCGAACGACTGTTTACACGGAACGATCTGTGAATTTTTTGCGAACAATCAACGACGATTTGAGAAGTTGTTGAAAGATCAAAATGAACGATTTCTCGCTCGTTTGATCGTTCGCAGCGTTTACACATACGATTATCGCTCGAATTCGATCATTATCGTGCGAATTCGCACAATAACCGTTCCGTCTAAACGCAGCATGAGATTACCCAATGTACCCTCATATAGTGTAGGGTCTCTCTATGCCCCTATAGAGTGTTACGCCCCCACTGTGCCCTTATATAATATGAGCCACTCCCTCTGTGCTCTCCAATAGTGTTAGACTTCTGCTGTGCCCCCCCCGGCTTCTGAGCTCTGCTTAGGTATTAACACACACACTCTGTTCCTATAGTATGATGGTGTGAGACTCAAACACACAGCGTTCAGGAGTAGTTGCAGAACAGTAAACTTTACTGAAAGTTCTTGGAAGGTGCAAAAGAGTTACAGTCACAGTTTCAATACACGCCCTTGATAGCAATTCCCCTTTAAGAATACTTTTGTTTCTGCTTTTAGAAGTTAGACTGAAGGTTTAGCAAGTGTGACAGGGCAGATTACCTAGAACGGCACTGTCCAGTGTGTACAGTACTCTGCTAGAGCGGGTCCTGACAACTCTGGCTTGATTGCAATGACTTGACAAATGGACGGAAGAAAACCAGTACTCATGGTCAGAAACCTGTCTATGCTGTGATGAGTATGCAGAGCAGCACATCCAAGAGTATGTGGCACCAGGGGCAACACTGGTAAGAGCCACCTTCAGTATTAGCCTACAGGACTTGCAAAGGGTCACTTTGGCGAGATGCACTTCTCCAACCTCTGACTGGAAACAGGGACACTGTGGAACGTAGGACTTGACTAAAAACTTGTAGAGAATGACCCCCCCCCTATGCGTGGACAGGCTAGTTCCCTCAAGTGGTAGTCGCACCTCTAGTAACTTAGCAGGCCATGCTAAGCAGACTCAGGAGCATAGAAAACAGATCCACAGTATGCCAGTATCCAGGCCCCTGGAAGATGACTTTCTGGCTCTGGATACAGCTGGATCACCCACAGAATAACCTGTTCACATGAAATAAAGATTAGTATAGTGCCGCCCTGCACATGTGCATATACAGCAGAAGAAGTGACAAGCAGAGTTTTGGAGCACCCTGGCAAATATTAACTGCAGTTAAGTCACAAAAAGCATCCAAACTGTGCCATACAATGATATGGGTGGCTGTTACAATATACCAGCTACTTACAATTATCTAGTTAAGCATCCAATTTCTTTACCCAATCATTTCAGATATATAAAGTTTGCTCCCCCCTTCCCCCTAAAAGAAACCTGTTCTGGTGGGGAGGGACCAATGATGTTAAAGCGAGGGCTACATGGCAAATTATTATGTGAAAGCAAAACCACATCTGATGTGCAGGCCATCTTTTTTATATGTCTCTAAGATATATCAAAAGTAATAGGGCCTATTTAAGGAAGTTTTCTATAACACTTTCCAAAAATAGATATAAGGTGTATAGACTATTAAACGGTAATTGAGTGTGCTATTATTAAAAATCATTTACTCCTCTCCAGTATACATGATAAAGGGAATGTTGTTCCCCAATTCATAATCTGGCGAAGTATAGTGGAGAGAGACCACAGAATGCTCATTTTGAAACTTTGTGTCCAAAACAGGTAAACATTAAATGTCTCCTGAACACACAGTAACACACAATTTGAGTTGCTACTGTACAGCTGTTGTATGGCTGTATCCAAGTTTGACCTGAAGGCTTGCGCTATTCCCTATTACGTGGGGAGATATGTAGCTGGCTAGTGATAATTTTTTAACATGTCAGAACTGAGCGAACAGCTGATGATCGAGCACTTAAAGGCATAAAAAAAAAACGTGCCTAATGCAAAAAGATTTACCATGTCTCTCTTATTTCAATAATTAAAAAATGTGTGGGTGGAAAATGAAGGGGCGTGACTAGTCCTGACCTCTTCACTATGGATCAGAGGAGCAGAGATGAATGGCTTTTATATGTGGTGCTCACGTCTTCAGCTTATGTCTTTATATCCTAGTTCTAAAGAGATGGAATGAGAGGCAGAGAAACAGAAAGCAACTGCATGATGATTACAATTGCATTGGTAGGTAAAAGGGTTTGTCACTGGTTAGGCCTCTCCCCATGCCCGCGATGTGCGGCCTAACCAGACCCAGGACCCGCAACGCTTTTTCCCTCAAGTTGTGATGATGTTACGACTCGGGGGGGGGGGGGGGGGGGATTGCAGGGGGAATGCCTATCCTTGCTGATGTATTGCATGCTCAGCCAATCAGTCACTGCAACGGTCACTGTCTGGCTGAGCGGCCAGTCCATCAGCAGGGTTGTGATGTCGGCTCTGCTGGATATCCCAGAGCCTGGAGGGGGAGCAGTTTCCAGTGTTGGAGAGGCAGGGGACAGTTGAGTTAGTATTAGAGATAAGCGAATCTGCAGTAGGAATTAAGCAATCGCTTCATTCCTATTGGGATTCTGTATATCAGGCAGCGGGCTTTGAAGTCTGCTTTGCTCCCTGCAGCTCCTCCCCGGGTGCTGGAAAAAGATGGAACATCTTTTCCTAGGACCTTGGGAGGAGCGGCACGGAGTGGAGCAGACTTCACTGTCCGCGGCCTGATGAGTGGAATACAGATAGGAACAAAGTGCTTTGCTTCGTTCCTACTGTAGATTGTCTCATCTCTAGTTAGTATCATTTGTTATGTTCCCCCTGTGCCCTGCCGTTTGAAAAAAAAATAATAATCCTGTGTCCGGGCTTCTTTAATTGGTAGGAGTCAAAACCCAACCTGGAGGGCTCCTGTTATATGATATGAACCTATTTAGCAGCAAAATACTATGTAGCCACCTCAATCTGCAGACACTAATACTTGCATAGACCTGTATATTTCCCCCAAAACAAAGTATGCACCAGACACACTACTTCAGTTTTTTTTATAACATATGCAATTTTTAATAATATTGAAATAATAAAGATTGCATATTTTATATTGAAAAAGCTTAAGTTGTGTGTCTGGTGCATACTTTGTTTTGGTGGAAATGCAGACACTAATAGCCTGTCTCCTAGGAATGTGCCCCACGGGAATATGGAGAAGACAACAGCCTCATATCACCTCATGAAAAGAGATCAGACCTTAAAAGCAGAGGTGGAAGCTGCACTATGACAAAGTCTCATTCCAGAGTTATAGTGGAAGCTGTTGAATGTGACAGACACATTTGAAGTATGCACTGAGAATACTTCCAATGCATATGCCTTAAAGGAGAAGTCCAGGCAAAATTTAGAAAAATCTGCTGAAGGCGGGGTGTGTGGGAGGGATTTATAAGCCCAAATCTGACAAAGACAAGTTAATAAAGGTATTATTGGATTGTGCAGTGTGTAGATGGTGCAGAGAACTGTACATATAGCAAGGGTGGTGGGTGGACAGTATCACTTTAAAGAAAGAATACTGTGCAAGAATACTGTGCATGCTGTTGAACAGACACTGGAGATTTCAGAGGAAAGACAGTTGTGTAACACACAGAGCAGATGAGCAGGCGCTATGAACTAGTCTTAATGGCCAAGACACACAGAGCATGCTTACTATGAGGTTAGGAGAATTGGACATTTTTGGGGACATTTGAAGGCTCGTACACTGGTCTTTAATTAGGCCCCATCCACAATTGCCCGGCTGAATTCACTAAGAGGCGCATGTATCTTAGTGAAACCGGCCTGAGCAGGTGTAGAATTCTGGCATGATGTACACCTGTAAGCAGGTAAATTAGGTGCCGGAGGAAACCATGCCTCCACCCTTTCTTGCGTCACCCCCCCCTGCCCATTTAGGGTTCAGGGGATATGGCTGGCATATGCCTGGCACATTTTTGCCTTCTTGCTGGGGTACGCCACTGGCGCAGCTTTCATAAATGCCCCCCCTTATTTTCTCTGCTTAAGAAAATGTATACTGCCTAGCAATGCATGGTGGGAGTAGTGTATGTAACATCAGTGGAAGTGAAGAAAAATAAAGAAACTTTTACGTAACATGGCTAAAAACTGGGCAAAAGGAGGATTTTTATAACCCTACATAATTGGACAACCCTGTTTAGCTATATTTACAGAGGAGAACTATTTCCTTTACCATTTCCTATAATTACGTAGAAATAAGAGGTTAACATGAGTGAAATCCTTGTCAATCGTGCATTAGTCAAACCCAAAGTTCTTCTCAAATACATCATGACTCACTTATACTGGCATTGGACAAACCATGACACTGGGAACTACAAAGTCCTAATGTTTTCCTATAATGGTTAGTAGAAGTGCAGTCATATCCTTCTCCCGTAACCAACTCCTCTGTGCTCTGCAAGGTCACTGATTAGCACTCAGCTGCAGGGCTGACACAATGTCAAAAAGGTCATCTTGCTCCGGTTTACATGAATCCTGGCAACCATATAATATCCAGGGGAGATCTCCTTCAAGCTCCCAAATACAATTAGACAACATAGATATGTATGCGCAATGTCTGTGTAGTCATTGCTGTTGTTGAATAGAGTACAATTATACAGTTTAGCAGATTGTATACTCAAGGGTCACTCCATATATGCAGTACTACTCATAGGGTATGACGAATTACAAAATGTCCATGCCGTCTGCATTAAATGTCGGCTTTTTTGTTGCAGAGATCCATCTATTGAATAAAGATATGGTGCTTTTCTGCCTATTCTGATAACTTAACACTATAAGGTCAGTTTTGCACGGGATGCAAGTCACAGTCATGGTTTATTTTACGTGTAGTCACACACAAGTCACCCAGCACAGCATTACTAATTATGGTGAACTATCTTGCACCAATAAAATCAATGTATGACACTGTAAGGCACCAGCCTTACACATTCAAAAACTGATCACAACTGACACACATACATCATTCAGCCTTTTCACTCTTTTTGCAAGGAAGATATGTTCTTTCACCTGGCATCTGGATTGGTCTGGTGCTACAACTGACACGCTGGATGCCAGGAATGACCCCATTACCAATGAGATCAGTTTAAGCTTCGGTTTCCCACTTGCATTTTTCTAATCAGATAACTTTGTATATGGGAGCAAGCTCTTAAAGGGGTTATCCATCTAAGAGCTAAAAATGAAATGCTAGTTGGTCTTAAGGCCCTATTCCACGGAACGATTATCGTCCGTATTCGGACGATATCGGCCGCTACGGACGATAATCGTCCCGTGGAATAGAGTGCACCATGTCGGCTGATCTTTGCAGTCGCTTGTTTTTCAACATGTTGAAAAACAAGCGACTGATACAGCAACGATCTGCTGCTGTCCGTTGAATAGGAGCATTGGCAGCAGACGCAGCTGCATCCTATGGGCTGCCCGGACGATCAGCGATCCTCCGAGCAGCCCCCCCGCAGCTCCCCGCCGCCCCTCCCGCACTCACCCGCTCGCTGCAGCCGCGTTGAATAGCGGCGGCAGCGAGCGGGGAACGAGGAGCAAACGAGCGCTGAGAGCGACCTGTGAAATAGGGACTTTACTCACCAAGTCCCCTTGAGCATTTTGAGCAATCTCCCCTCTTTCTATCCGCTGCCATTGCTGAGTTAATATTACTATTGCACAGTAAACACAGGAATGTTATTTTCACTGATTTTGAATCACATCACCCCAGTGTGTATTGCAGCCGTTGATGTAGCAGAGATGACACGTACATGGTGTAGCTATGTGCTGCATAATGGCCATCTGTTTACCAGGGGTGGGGGGTATAGTACAGGTTTAGATCTCTGCTTGCTGACTGTGAATAAAGATTTCCAGACTCTAAGAACATCCATAACACGTACAATATACAGAGCTGTGACACAAGGACACATGCCTGCATTCACTGACAGATAGCAGGGATAGAACTATAACTTTTCATATTACAGAATTTTAGCCTCAGGGACACATGTAAGTCTATTGAAGCAGCACTATCACTTTAACTAGCAGTGAACAGGTGCATGGAGATGATGAGGGTTACCAAGTCAATAGACAGCTAACCCAGCCCCCAGATCACATGTCCTGTGTCTACAAAGAGAGGGGGGAAGGGGGAGCAGTGTGTTGTCAGAGTGGACACAGAAGATGATTTTAGATGTCCACAGCGGTTAATATGAGAAAACAAAACAAGGAAAGGGTGCAAGATAGGTGTCAGGGCTGCGGCGGCTTCCCGCGCTCCGGACCACCGCCGCACCCCCTCACCCTGTCCTGCAGCCGCCGGTGTCCACGTGCAGGGACCCGGCGCTGCTGCCACTTCGGCCCCTGGGGGCGCCTCACCTCGCCCCGCTCCTGTCCGTCGCTGTGCCGGCCGGGACGCGCGCGTCCCCGCCTCCTAGGGCGCGCGCGCGCCGGCTGTCTCGGAGTTAAAGGGGCAGTCCGCCCCTAATTGGTCACAGCCCACACACTCTCTTATAAATTCCAGCCCTGCCCCACCTCAGGTGTTGGAGCCTCTACATACTTCCCATAGCGTTTGGCCCAGCTCCCTGTTGTTCCTGACCTCAGTCCTTGTTCCCAGTTCCTGTCCACTGTCCCGGTCCCCAGCTCCTGCCCGCTGCTTAACCCGTTGTTTCCTAAATACTGTCTGCCACTTGCGGTTACGCCTACAGACCTCTGCCTGCCTGATCTTCTGCCTACTGCTCCTGCCACGCCTCGCCTGCTGTCACTAGCAACAGAGCCAGGGGTAGCGACCTGGGGGTCGCCTGCCGCAGCAAGTCCATCCCGCCTTGCGGCGGGCTCTGGTGAAAACCAGCGGCCCCTTAGACTCCGCTCCCTGGTGAGGTTAGTGCCATCGCTAGTGACGGTTCAGTGGATCCACGACTCCAGGCGTTACAATAGGTTATACATGTATATTAGGCATAGGGTGGTATTGGGAACCGGTATCTTTTTAGAATTTTTTTTTTGTTATCCGGATAACTCTTTTAAGTGATATTGTCACCCCCTTTCCATATAAGGATTTCTCTGCACCATTCTTAAGCTTATATTCTGGACATTTCATATCTTACCATATAAAGGATTTCTTGGTAGTCTCTCCCCTCAAAAATGCATGTTATTGTTGGTGGACAGTGCCGTATGGGCGGGGCTTCACAGCCGTTGTGCCCCATATTCCCACCTACATTGACACTGTACACTGTAGCATAGTGCTCAGCTCCTACTGAATTTCATGAGAGCTGCGCTGCAGTAACCTGAACAACCACGACACAGTAGATGGCTCCTAGCACTGTTTGCTGTGTCCTGTGGCTGGTATAGTAGCTCCCCCAAACATCTGATCTGATCTGTGGCACCCCACTGATCACACATTGATGGCCTACCCTGTGGATAAGCCATCAACATTATAAACATGGAAAAACTCTTGAGAGGCTTAGCAAAGCCTCTCAATGGAGAAAACTCAGCATTTGGTGATACCATTCCAGATATCAAAGGATTTGCATCCAATGCATTTCAGATATCAAAGGATTTGCATCCAGTTATTCGGAATAATCCTTATATTTACTAATAATAATACTGTCTAGCCTGTCAAACTGGATGTATTATGTAAAAATGCTTGTTAATGATAAATGCAATAGAGAGGTACAGCTCACTAGACCACTGGGACAAAGAATGAGCAAGTGAGCAAGGTGCAATATCACCAGGAATTCTGGTTTTGAGCAGTAACCCCAACCTGCTAAGGGCAGCATCACAAAAGCCAGATCCCCTCAGTCCTCCACCTCAGGAGCACAGGCACCTACTGACTAACCTGAAACCTTTAGAACATTACATGTTGACCCACAATATACCAATATGTGCAGACAATAAGCCAAACCAGAACGTGAAGAAGGCAGACCTTTGTTCTTTGGTTATTTGCCCTGTGAATACACATGCAGAAGCAGGTGATTTAGCTATGATCACCCTGGGAGGACTCATAGTCTGACTATATGTAGGCAGTGTGCAGTATTAGTAATCAGCTAGAAGAGAACATTTTCCCTTTTTAATGACTGCCATCCCCATTTAGATTTAGCTTTAGGCCAGGTTCACACATACTGCATTGCAGCAGATTTTACGCTGTAAGTTTCACAGCAAAATCCGCTGCGGTACTGTTATGTCCTATGGCTCTACATTTTCACAGTGGACTTTCATTTTGCTGAAAGAATGTACCCATTGCCTACTTAACCCTACATAACAAGCTAATAAATTACCCACCCATTCTCCTGCCTACTTCTCCAGCTCCAGGGTCACTGATGGCCCAATCAGCCAATCAGTCCATTGTCCCGCTGCAGCCACTGATTGGCTGAGGGGGCCACCAGTGACCTGGGAGCCAGAGAAGCAGGTAGGAGGGTGGGCAGGTAATGTATTAAAGGAAAAGTTTTTAACAAGTGCTGGGGAGGGGGAGGATAACTGCTCTTACCTCCCTCATTCCAGCACTGGTGGACACACACTGCCACTCCGGTCCCCGGCCTCTTCCTGGTCTAAGATGGACCTAGGTTGTGACATGTGCGGTCCGCTCACCAAGCCAGTCAGCGACCAAGGCAGAACCCCACTACAGCTGCTACCTGGCTGAGCGGACTGCACACATCACAACCCAGGTCCCCACTCAGAACAGGAAGCGTCCGGGGACCGGAGCGGCGGTACGCAGCCACCAGCTCTGGAGCAGGGGAGGTAAGAGTATGTTATTTCTTTTATCCTCCCCTTTAGTGAGCGATGCTGCAGCACTAGAGCAGCGTGGCACAATCCACTTGTGCCTCCAAATGAAGTGGAATTTAAAAGTAATCTGTAGAGCAAGTACGGCAGAACTGGTATGTCTATGTTACATTTCCTTTTATCTGCCCAGTAATGTCTGTAGCTCATACCAGTTATATAAGCTGACACCATTCAAATTACATGTCAATTATTGCTTTATGTTGTATAGTATGTATGATCAGCTAAAGGCTTGTTATACCTTGCTGTTACTTGCTGTAATGAAGTAGTTTGGATGCTTGAGTGTGAATGTTAGATACCATAGTGATGATTATTCTATGTAACAACTTGGCAGGTTTTCGAACATTTTGCAGTTCACACCAATTTTGATAAAAAGAGTGAAAACGTTACTGTGCCAGATGGTCCAAAAGTGATATGTTTGTTACTTATCATACTGGAGGTACGGGTCAATATCATACTTTATATTCTGTTCACACTAGAAGAGTGCAGAATAATTTCAGAAATCTGACAGACCAATTTAAAGCCTAATGTTGGCTTCACACTGCCTTATAATCTCAGAAAACCTCACTAAAAACTTCATGGCATTTTTTTTTATTCCCTGCAAAAACCCAAGGGGTCAGATGTTAGCTGGAAGTCAATGGAAGTTTATGATTTGTATTACATACGTGCTGTTTTTTGGTGGGGTGTTTTCCTCTCTTCTCTCATGTTTTTGAGGCTCTTTTCCAAAATACAGCACGCTAGGGGTGTGGCATTTTTTGGCAAACATTTGGCAAATTTGTTGTTGAGTCTAATATCTGTGATTTTTTTATCTAGTTTTAGCCATTTGTATTACTCTTTGTGCTTGGTGAATTTATCAAAAATTGTGCATGTCCTAAAAAAGAAATTGTGCATGGCTTAGAAATTGCGCACAGCATTTTTTTTTTATCTAACAAGTATATGGATTCACCTGGTTTGAACCAGATGTAGGCCTGCGCCAGTAGGTGCAAAAAAAATTTTTTGGCACACATGATAAATAAGGTGCAAATACTGGGTTATGTGAATATTTAGGTGAACACACAAAACAGTAGATTAAAAACAATAGCATCTAATAATTATTCACATATCGAATACTAGATTATAAGTACCCCTTAGACCAAAACATGGCCACAACCAACACTTATTTACTGAAAAGTTGTCGCAAAGCCCTCGATAAATGTCCCTCAAAGTGAAGTGAAAATAGCATACAGGTGCACAATTTAGAGGAAATATTTTATTAGCTGCACATCCCTATTGTGGAAGTCTACATATTATGGTGCGTTTACACGAAACGATAATTGGCCCGATCGTACGATTTACGATGTCGGAGTAACGATTTTTTTTTCATAACGATCAGCGTTTAGAAGGTACAATAAATCGTACGGAAAAATCGTGAAAAAGCGCGCGCCCGCAGCCCGGCCCGGCCGCAGCCCGGCCCCCCGCTCGCAGCCCGGCCCCCCGCTCATCCGCAGCCCCCTGCACCGGCTCGATCGCCACCCCCGCCGCCGCTCCGGTCGCGCCCCCGCCACCACTCTGATCGCCACCCCCGCCGCCGCTCCAATCGCCCCCCCGCCATCGCTCCGGTTGCCCTCGCTGTGAGCATACGTTACCTGCTCCGCGCAGCAGGTCTTCCAACATCCCCGTCTCCCCTCTTCAGTGCACTGATTGGCTGAAGAGGGGAGCCGGGAATTTCAAATGGCTCCTCTTCAGCCAATCAGTGCTCCTCTTCAGCACTGATTGGCTGAAGAGGAGGCGTTTGAAATTCCCGGCTCCCCTCTTCAGCCAATCAGTGCACTGAAGAGCGGAGCCGGGGATGTCGGAAGACCTGCTGCGCGGAGCAGGTAACGTATGCCCGCGGGCCGACGGGGGCGATCGGAGCGGCAGCGGGGGGTGGCGATCGGAGCGGCGGCATCAGGGGGGGGGGGCGATCGGAGCGGCGGCGGAGATCAAGCCGGCACAGGGGGCTGCGGATGAGTGGGGGGCCGGGCTGCGAGCGGGGAGCCGGGCGGCGGGCTGGGCTGCGGGCGGGCGGCCGGACTATCGCGCAACGACTGTTTACACGGAACGATCGGCGAATTTTTTTGCGAATTTTTTTGCAACATGATGACATGTTGACATGTTCTCGTTCGTCGTTTGATCGTTCGCTGCGTTTACACGTACAATTATCGTTTGAATTCGATCGTTATCGTGCAAATTCGCACAATAATCGTTACGTGTAAACGCAGCATTAGGCAGTATTGTAACCTTGATAAAGGTTGTAACCATGATTAAGCTTGTGTAGCAAAACACAGCGTTGGGTGAGTGGTCTTACCAGGCAGAAAAAACTCTCTGTACTCTGAGGTCTAAGTATACTCCCTGCTATATTTCTCAGTATATTTATTTTTCCGATTACATCTTGTATCCTGCATATTTCTGTAGGCTAATTCTGTATACATCTTTGTTTCTGTAGCTGCACTTGCAGCACACTCACATATATATATATATATATATATATATATATATACATTTGTATTTATATTTTACTGACTGCAGTACTTTGGAGTATTTTACTTAGCACGATTCATTTACCTCTGCCCCCCTGGAATTAAGTGACTTATCATCTATTTATGTGTGTATATGGGACATACATTATCCCATTTGCCTTGTGAGCCATCTGATGCATTTACTGTAGTATTTTCGTATCTCACTGCTTTTAATATGTTTTTAAATATATATTTTCTATGTGTGTAACAATAAAGTATCGATTCTTCAAGGTATTGTCTAGCATCAATCTTTGCGTTGTAGGTTGTATATATTGTCTGATGCGTTTGGACATTGGTGATAAGTAGTCCTAATTTAGGTAACAGTATTGTAACCATTAAAAACCATTGATCCATAACGGCCTGAATATGGTCAACTAGTGAGCTGAGATTTTGGTCCTCAAATACGCATGCGCTTGTAAAAATGATCCATATGTAGTCACTAACTGAATCAGGTCATTAAAGGGGTTGTCCTGCGAAAATCTTTTTCTTTCAAATCAACTTCTATCAGAAAGTTATATAGATTTGTAATTTACTTCTATTAAAAAATCACACGTCTTCCCATACTTATTAGCAACTATATGTCATGCAGGAAATGTTTTATTTTCAGTCTGACACTGCTCTCTGCTGACATGTCTGACAGAGACAGGAACTTTGTCTCGGTTTTCTATGAATGCCCATTGAAAACCTCTCCTGCTCTGGACAATTCCTTTCTTGGCCACAGGTGGCAGCAGAGAGCACTGTGTCTGACTGAATATAAAACAACATTTCCTGCAGGCAGTGGCGTAGCGACCCGCGAGGCCCCCCCTTACCACTGCACTGCCCGCCTCCCACTCCCTCTTGTGACCGCAAGCAATGTTTTGCTTGCGATCACAAGAGGCAGGGGCCCCCGGCTGTCTTGCGGCCCCCAGGGAGCTCTGTGTGCGGCGGGGGGGGGGGGGGGGGGGGGCGGGGGGGGAAGTACTTCCAGCGCAAGGAGCATCACGTTAAGAAAAAAAAAACAGGTCCCGCGAAGCTCCGCCCCCTTCGCGCTAAGCCCCGCCTCCCGCCGGGGGAAGCCCGCCAGCGCGTGTGACCTGGGGGCTACAGAAATCATGCGGGTGAGTATAGATTTTTTTGTTTTTAAGGGGATGATGGGGGTGTAGTGGTATGATGATGATGGAACAAGAGGATGATGGGGGTGTAGTGGTATGATGATGGAACAAGAGGAAGATGAGGGGTCTAGTGGTATGATGATGGAACAAGAGGATGATGAGGGGTGTAGTGGTATGATGATGGAACAAGAGGATGATGGGGGTGTAGTGGTATGATGATGGAACAAGAGGATGATGGGAATGTAGTGGTATGATGATGGAACAAGAGGATGATGAGGGGTGTAGTGGTATGATGATGATGGAACGAGGATGATGGGGATGTAGTAGTATGATGATGATGATGGAACAAGAGGAAGATGAGGGGTGTAGTGGTATGATGATGGAACAAGAGGATGATGGGGATGTAGTGGTATGATGATGGAACAAGAGGATGATGGGGGTGTAGTGGTATGATGATGAGGGGTGTAGTGGTATGATGATGGAACAAGAGGATGATAGGGATGTAGTGGTATGATGATGGAACAAGAGGATGATGGGGGTGTAGTGGTATGATGATGGAACAAGAGGATGATGGGAATGTAGTGGTATGATGATGGAACAAGAGGATGATGAGGGGTGTAGTGGTATGATGATGATGGAACAAGGATGATGGGGATGTAGTAGTATGATGATGATGATGATGGAACAAGAGGAAGACGAGGGGTGTAGTGGTATGATGATGATGAAGGAACAAGAGGATGATGGGGGGTGTAGTGGTATGATGATGGAACAAGAGGATGATGGGGATGTAGTGGTATGATGATGGAACAAGAGGATGATGAGGGGTGTAGTGGTATGATGATGATGAAGGAACAAGAGGATTATGAGGATGTAGTGGTATGATGATGGAACAAGAGGATGATGAGGGGTGTAGTGGTATGATGATGATGGAACGAGGATGATGGGGATGTAGTAGTATGATGATGATGATGGAACAAGAGGAAGATGAGGGGTGTAGTGGTATGATGATGGAACAAGAGGATGATGGGGATGTAGTGGTATGATGATGGAACAAGAGGATAATGAGGGGTGTAGTGGTATGATGATGATGGAATGAGGATGATGGGGATGTAGTAGTATGATGATGATGATGGAACAAGAGGAAGATGAGGGGTGTAGTGGTATGATGATGGAACAAGAGGATGATGAGGATGTAGTGGTATGATGATGAAGGAACAAGAGGATGATGGGGATGTAGTGGTATGATGATGATGGAACAAGAGGATGATGGGGGTGTAGTGGTATGATGATGGAACAAGAGGATGATGGGGATGTAGTGGTATGATGATGATGGAACAAGAGGATGATGGGGGTGTAGTGGTATGATGATGATGAAGGAACAAGAGGATGATGGGGTGTAGTGGTATGATGATGAAGGAACAAGAGGATGATGGGGTGTAGTGGTATGATGATGGAACAAGAGGATGATGAGGGGTGTAGTGGTATGGTGGTGGAACAAGAGGATGATGGGGATGTAGTAGTATGATGATGATGATGGAACAAGAGGAAGATGAGGGGTGTAGTGGTATGATGATGATGATGATGAAGGAACAAGAGGATGATGGGGTGTAGTGGTATGATGATGATGATGGAACAAGAGGATGATGGGAATGTAGTGGTATGATGATAATGGAACAAGAGGAGGATGAGGGTGTAGTGGTATGATGATGATGGAACAAGAGGATGATGAGGGGTGTAGTGGTATGATGATGGAACAAGAAGATGATGAGGATGTAGTGGTATGATGATGATGATGGGGGGTGTAGTGGCATGATGATGGAACAAGAGGATGATGAGGGGTGTAGTGGTATGATGATGAAGGAACAAGAGGATGATGAGGATGTAGTGGTATGATGATGAAGGAACAAGAGGATGATGGGGGGTGTAGTGGTATGATGATGAAGGAACAAGTAGTGGTATGATGATGATGATGATGGAACAAGAGGATGATGGGGGGTGTAGTGGTATGATGATGAAGGAACAAGAGGATGATGAGGATGTAGTGGTATGATGATGGAACAAGAGGATGATGAGGGGTGTAGTGGTATGATGAAACAAGAGGATGATGAGGGGTGAAGTGGTATGATGATGAAGGAACAAGAGGATGATGAGGATGTAGTGGTATGATGATGATGGAACAAGAGGATGATGAGGATGTAGTGGTATGATGATAATGGAACAAGAGGATGATGAGGGGTGAAGTGGTATGATGATGAAGGAACAAGAGGATGATGAGGATGTAGTGGTATGATGATGATGGAACAAGAGGATGATGAGGGGTGAAGTGGTATGATGATGAGGGGTGAAGTGGTATGATGATGAAAGGGCAGGAGGATGAAGGGGTAGTAGTATTATGGTGGAGGTGGTTGTAGTATGATGATGGAGGGGCAGGAGGATGAAAGGGGTAGTAGTATGATGATGGAGGGGCAGGAGGAGGGGACAACATGGGGGGCATCTGTAAGGGGGATAAAATGGGGGGCATCTATATGGTTGATAACATGGGGGGCATCTATATGGGGGATAACATGGGGGGCATCTATAATAGGGACAACACAGTGGGCCATCTATAAGGGGGAAACATTGGGGGGCCATCTATAAGGTGGACTACACAGGGGGTGTATACAATAGGGGGATATGTACTATAAGGGAGTCACATAGAGTCAGGCTACCCACTAAATGAGGGTGTAAAGGGGCCAATACAGATGTGCAGTTTGTAGAGAGATGAGGATGGTGTCAGTGTGAGGAGCCTAATATGTTTGTCTGGCAGATTCTGTGGATTCGTGGCTCCAAAAAGTTCTCATAATGGCCCTGGGCAGATGGAGAAGATGAAAAGGGAAGAACTCCGATCAGAGAAGACGTCCCCTGTGAGTCACCTGATATATTTGCACTGTAATGTATATGGTGTATAGAGCCTGTGTAGAGCTGGGGCCACCTCTATATGACTGGATGAGGTGATATTGGTCTATGTACAGAGGATTATATTCAGTAGCAGCGGTTGTGTTAGTCAGTATGTGGTAAGGGGGGGGGGGGGGGCCCAAGTTGACCTCTTGCACCAGGGCCCAAGAGACATTAGCTACGCCCCTGCCTGCAGGACATACATCAGCTAATAAGTATGGGAAGACTTGATTTTTTTCATAGAAGTAAATCACAAATCTATATAACTTTCCAACACCAGTTGATTTGAAAGAAAAAGATTTTCGCTGGACAACCCCTTTAAAGTCAATGGGACTTGTGCCTGACTGTGCTCATAAATGTCATCATCCCGTTTTGACATAAACGTATACCATGTTGTCAAATTGTGATGCGAGCAAAGTGCAACAGTTTAGTCATTTCTATTTTTACCAATTTTCTACTGGACACATATTTGTATATAATTTTTTTAAATACTAAATATGCAAAAGCGCCTGTTCCCCCGCCGTGCTGGGAGCAGACTAGTGACGTGTACATCAGTCTGCACTTCTTTTAGCATTGTGGATCATGAAGGAGCATGAAGATGGGTCCTTTTCACCCACTCCCTGCAGTGTCTGTTGCTCAGTAACAATCCAAACATACTGGCTGAAATGAGCAAAATGAATATTGTAATTACTCCAAAATGTGCATTTCCTTGTAGCTATATAAACACAAATGGAATTACTGAATCTTTTAACTGAATAATTATCAGTAAGAGGAAGTTAACAATCATTTTACCAGTCAATTTATGAAGGAAAAGGGAATCAAACAGCATAAGATTCAAGGATTCAATATCAATATTTCCTGCCATGTAGTACATGAGAACATACCCCTCTCCCAAAGTTATTTACAGGATAAGCGATAACAAGACCTATAGAGAATGAATGGAGCACTGTCCCCACTGTTTATTTGAGGGGGACACGTTTTCCACATTCGCGTGGCCACTGGGACCCCAACCAATCAGCTTGTTATCCCCTATCCTGTGGATTTTGCAGGGGGGGGGGGAGCAGCTGCCTAGCCCACACCTGCATGGATGGGTGTGTGGGCGCAATACTTTGCATTGCCCCTCATGCTGCCCACACACACACACACAAGAGCCACTGGGTTGTGTATATATGATGTATATTTATGGTGGTGTCCATGTTGCCATGAAATGCTATGATTGGTGTGACTCTGTCAAGAAGCCTTGTAGATTTATGTATAAACCTTGCAATGCATGTTTTTCCTTCAAGATATGAGTGTCCCCTTAATCCAGGGATACACACATACATGCAGGAGTTCTACTATCCACTGCTCCATCCTACTTGTGCTCATTGTGCAGTTAATAGATCTGTGTAGCAGGCAGATGTCCAGCTTTATGACTCTGCAATATGTAATAGACCCCCAACTCCCAAGTATAATAGGTTATACCAAAGAACGCAAAATAAAGACACAACACATTGTAATCAGGTGTCAAAGGGGCCCAATTTTATTTAAAATTACATGACACTGAAAATGGCAGACCCCCGACTCACGAAGAGTCACCTTCCAGCACTCAGGCGAGGAAAAAACCCCTGTGGGGGAAACCTCGAGGAAGCCATGGCTGGAGAGTTGCCCCTCCCCTGGGCTTAGAGGGTAATACCATACTATAAGTATAATAAACCGGATGTGAGAGAGATGAGGCTGCAATATCGGTCACCTTATTGATGGCTAGGCGGCTGTATCTCTTCTCCTTCACAGATCCAGGTCCCCTGCTAGAACCTCCAAATTTCATCAAGGGTAGGGGGCAGTAAATTAGTCAAGCTCAAGGTCCTCTGGCGCATCCAAGATGGCGCTGATCAGGGCGCGGTGCATTGCTTTATGTAACAGTCTTTATGACATAAGCGCTTGTCATCACAGTGCATGGTTGCCATGGTTACTGCAGGTAAACACATCTGAAGCATTAACCCATTAATGTGCTTTACTGCAGAGGTCACTAAACACACTTGTGACCAAGCAAACAGCCTATGGTTAGGCCACACTAAGGACACTAAATGATATGGTTTGGTGTGGCCCATAGCAACCAATTGCAGCTCAGCTTTCGTTTCTTAAATTACTTTGGTAAAATAAAAGCTGAACTGTGATTGGTTGCCATGCGCACCTTAGGCAGTCTAACTTGCCCATAGCAACCAATCAAAGCTCAGCTTTAATTTTATAAGAGCTTGTTAAGATATGAAAGGTGAGCTGTGATAGGTTGCTATAGGCAAATCAGACCGTGTTTTGTGTCTGGCAGATTGATAAAGCTGCTCCATTACTGTAAAGCTCATAATGATGATGACTTAAAACACTGGACATCAAGCTTCCCCATAATGCTTTGCAGTCAGCCCTTCCTCCATACCTCCCAACTTTTTGGAGGGACACTTGTGGTTCACAGACATTTCTATACACAGTTTAGAATCCTCTGATATACAGTTATATACAGCGGATTTGTTAACATGAAGGAGACAGCTGACAATCTGATTTCATTGTATGTGGAAAGGGCAGCCAAAGAGTATTATAAATAAAGCTGCTGAAAAAAATAGAGAAGGAGATCCCTACCCAGAAATCCTGCAGAGTATAGACAAGCAGTATGGGTGGCATGTAAACATTTCCCAGGCTTTCATAGGAAATCAGTGATCACCCGATTACTTGATCAATAGAGAAACTGCATTGATTGTACAAAAGGGGCTGTCAAGTTGATTAAAAGTAAAATAGTCCACAGTATTAAAGGGGTACTCCGGCAAAAAAAAAGATTTCATTTTCATTTCCAGTACTTATTAGCTGCTGTATGTTCAGCAGGAAGTGGTGTATTCATTCCTGTCTGACACAGTGATATCTGCTGCCACATTGTCCATGTCAGGAACTGTCCAAAGTAAGTTCCTGACATGGACAGAGGTGGCAGCATAGAGCAATGTGTCAGACTGGAAAGAATACATCACTTCCTTTAGGACATACAGCAGCTGATAAGTACTGGAAAGCTTGAGGGTTTTTAGTAGAAATAAATTAAAAATCTACATAACTTTCTGACACCATTTGATTTGAAAGAATTATTTTTTAACTTGATGTCCCCTATCCTATAGATTATAGGGGGAGCACCGGCCCAGCCAGTATCAGACTGGGGTTACTTGGGCCCACCTGGGAATTTGATTCTTGGGGCCCACCCTACTTACAGCAGATATAACAAGCACCAAACCTTTCACATTACTATAGCGACTTTGCACAGAGCTGTGTATGTGACCAGCGATGCTGGCTCACTACTAGTAACTTGTCAGTCACTCTATGCAAACAGCATAACGTGCCACTTAAGATTCTTGAAAACTTAAAGGACAACTCCCACGAAATTTTTTTTTAGCTTATTTAACACACATTACAAAGTTGTCCTTTAACCCATAGCCGCACCATGCAGTTATAGTACGTCCTGGCAGGAGGTTAGTTTCCGCACCAGGACGTACTATAACTTCCCGTCTCCCGGTGCTCACTGTTTATGTAAACAGTGACCGGGAGCTGAAACTAAACTGTCAGCTGATAGCTGACAGTTTAGTGAAGCCGTTCCTGGACCCCCAGCAGGGGTCCAGGAAAGGCAATCACCGGCATCAGGGGATTGGTAACGATCCACTGATGCTGGTGCACAGTCAGCAGTAACCCCCGGGTCCCGGTCTCTGCTGAGGTCCGGGACCGGGGGAAGCTGGGGCAGAGATCCCTCCCTCTCCTCCTCCTCTGCCTCTGATGACCCCCCCCCCCCCCCCCCACGATTGGAGCCCCCCCCCCCCCCGCACTTGATCGGCGCCCCCCCTTCCCCCGCGATTCCCGCGGCCCCCCCGCGATTCCCGCGGCCCCCGCGCGATCGGCACCCCCGTCCGCGGTAGCCACGCCCCCACCCGCGATAGCCACGCCCCCTGGTCCCGGGACTCACCCTGAGCTCAGGGATCCAGGGACGGCCTCCTCCTGGGAAGCATGTGACCAGCGTTTGTCCAATGACGCTGGTCACATTGCTTCTCTGTACTGTGATTGACAGCTCTGTGATCAGAGCTGTCAATCACAGTGTCTGACAGTGAGGACCAGAGGCTGGATGCAGGGTCTGATCCCCCACTAGCTGAATGCTATGTGAGGAGATCAGAGCCTGCATCCACATAGTGTATACACAAAACACACACACATAATAAATACCCCCTCCCCTGTGATCTCCCAGTGATAAGGGAGACCTTAGTCAGCGTCAGTTAGAAAGCGCCAGTCAGTGTCCGTTAGTAATCGTTAGTCAGTGTCCGTTAGGAATCGTTAGTCAGTGTCCGTTAGTAAGCGTCAGTCAGTGTCCATTAGTAAGCGTCAGTCAGCGTCCGTTAGTGTCAGTCAGCGTGCATTAGTAAGCACCAGTCAGTGTCTGTTAGTAAGCGTCAGCCAGCGTCCGTTAGTAATCGTTAGTCAGTGTCCGTTAGTAAGTGTCAGTGTCCGTTAGTAATCGTTAGTCAGTGTCCGTTAGTAAGTGTCAGTCAGTGTCCGTTAGTAATCATTAGTCAGTGTCCGTTAGTAAGCGTCAGTCAGCATCCGTTAGTAAGTGTCAGTCAGCGTGCATTAGTAAGCTCCAGTCAGTGTCTGTTAGTAAGCATCAGTCAGCGTCCGTTAGTAACCGCCAGTGTCTGTTAGTAAGCATCAACGTCCGTTAGTGTCAGTGTCTGTTAGTGTAATTCAGCGTCCGTTAATAAACATCAGCCTTCGTTAGTGTCAGTAAACGTCGTTGCATTTACTGCTACAGTAGGAGTGCACACACAGACAGAGGTGCTCCTTCTCTTCTGAGCCGTGTTGTGCGTCCGTACAATTTTTTACGTTCACAAATTGGGTATTTTCTTACTCAGGAGAAATTGCTTTACAAATTTTGGGGGGCTTTTGCTTCTCTAAGCTTTTTGGAATTTGGAAAATTTGGGGTTTCACTAACGTGTAAGTGTGAAAAATGTGATTTTTAATGTTCATGGGCCCCTTTTGCAAAAAACTGTGAAAAACTTGTGGGGTCAAAATGCCCACTTTACCCCTTGTTACGTTCCTTAAGGGGTGTAGTTTTCAAATTGGGGTCACTTGTGGGGGGTTCCCACTGTCTCAGCACTAGGGGGCTCTGTAACTGTAACATGGTCTCCTACATTTATTCCAGCCAAATCCACGCTCCAAAATCCAAAGGGTGCTCCCTCTCTTCTAAGCCATGTTGTGCGCTTGTGCAACACTTTATGTCCACAAATGGGGTATTAATAAAAACTGCAGATTCAGAGGAATAAATGTTTTATTACATTTTACTTTTTATAGCTAGTTTGGTATGAAAAAAATAGGATTGAATTGGGATCTCTGCAAAGAAAGTGGAAATTTTTACTTTCCACACTTTCTTTGAAGTTATTCCTGTAAAATGCGTAAAGGGTTAAAAAACTGTATGAATGTCAATTTGAATA
This sequence comes from Dendropsophus ebraccatus, assembly GCF_027789765.1. Taxonomy (NCBI): domain Eukaryota; kingdom Metazoa; phylum Chordata; class Amphibia; order Anura; family Hylidae; genus Dendropsophus; species Dendropsophus ebraccatus. Next base: position 86,014,081 of record NC_091459.1, read on the forward strand.
CTTGAAAGGGTGAAGATTTCAAAATGGGGTGAATTATGGGCGTTTTCTAGTAAACAGGCCTCTAGAATATGCTTCAAAACTGATCTGGTCCCTAAAAAAATCTGAGTTTAAATTTTCACAAAAATTTTAAAAGTTGCTACTAAACAATTACGTCTCTAAAATCCCCCCAAAAAGTTAAAGCATGTTCACCAAATGCTGCCAATATAAAGTAGACTTGTTATAGATATGAATTAATCAATAATTTATGTGGTATAACTATCTTCCTTATTGGCAGAAACTTTCAAATTTAGAGAAATGCAATAATTTTTACATTTTTCACAACATTTTGGAGTTTTTCACAAAAAAACGCTAAAGGTATCGATCCAAATTTACCACTAACATAAAGTAGAATATGTCACGAAAAAAACAATCTTGGAATCACAAGGATTGATAAAAGCATTCCAAAGTTACAGAGGCATAAAATGACACATGTCATATTTGAAAAATTTGGCTGTGTCATAAATGCCAAAACTGGCTGTGTCCCCTAAGGGTTAAGTCCCATGAGAAGTCCCATGAAACTAACAAATTTCAGGTAGGCAGGGGGGTGCAGGAACATAATAAAGTATATTTACCCTACCCTGTGCCCCCAAAGCTCTTCCTTAATGATATCCAATAGTCACCGGCCTCCTCCAGCTCCTCCAGCTGCAGCATCACATACTCAGCTGATGGATTGCCCGCTCAGCCAATCACTGACTGGGGATGGACACCGCTGCAGTCATTGACTGGCTGAGCAGGCAATCCATCAGGCGAATGTGTGACATTGAGCTGGGGCCGTGACATACACAGAACCTGGTCGAAAATGACTGAAAATTACTTTGTCGGCTGTGGGAGAGAGAGCGCGGTCCAGGGGCACGGGGACTGGTGATTATAGTTTCTTTATTATTTTCCTGCACTCCACAGCCTGCCTATCATTTGTTACAAAACTTCTGTCAGCCGTAATTCGTGCTCCAAGCTGCTGAAACTGTTAGATGCTGTTAGGTTAAGAAGACACATGGTACCTTAAATATACAGTGGTACCTCGGTTCTCAAACTGCTTGGAAGTCAAACTGCATTTTCAGAGAAAGTTTGCTCTGGTTCTCAAACTTTTGCTCGGTTCTCAAACACTTTTCGGGCACCCAGTACTTTGTATCTGAACATTTTTGCGAACGTGGATGGTGGGTTGTACGTGGTGAGTTTAGCACTGGTGAGGCTTTACATACAGTACAGTACTATATAAGTATAATAAGTATATACAGTACAGTAGTAGTACAGTCAGTGCACCACCATCTACCATCCTGTACAGTGCTGTATAAGATTGCTGGAGTGCATATACAGTACAGTAGTAGTACAGTCAGGGCACCACCATCTCCAATACTTTACAGTACTGGGGGGGGGGGCTCTATACAGTAAAGGATGAGTGAGGAGTTGGTGACTACTGTACTATAATTGCTGGTTATGTTGAATGTTTCGGCCGTGAGGTTGGATGGTTTGGACTGAGAGGAGAGCACATATCAGCCTGTGAGCACCTTACTACCTTGTCCTGTATAAGTAACCGAAATAAACAGTTAAAGTTTACTTGCAAAGCCAGCACTCGTGTGAGTATATGTTCTCGTGACTACGGAGAGCTAACACAGAGGAACTGCTACACAAGGTATTTCTCGTACGCTATACACATCTTGGTATATATCATTGCTAGTCTATAAAATCCCAATGTAGTGCCAAAGAGGTCTGGGGGCTACAGCCTCTTGTTCTAGTATCTAGCAGTGGTTTATCTGACATGTACTGTATCTATAATGTGTCAGGATAATGGTGCGTTTACACAGACAGATTTATCTGACAGATCTTTGAAGCCAAAACCAGGAACAGACTATAAACAGGGATCAGGTCATAAAGGAAAGACTGGGATCTATCCCCTTTTCAAATCTATTCCTGGCTTTGGCTTCCAAAATCTGTCAGATAAATCTTTGTGTAAACGCACTCTAAGTTTAAATCCGATGGGTCGTCTAATAACCCAAAGAGAAAACATTGTACTGTTTCCTATGATGTTTTTATGGTTGAGCTGGTCTTAATACAGAAATGTGGCTGTATTATTGTCATCTCAAACTAGTCTTCAGTTACTGCAGAATGAAGGCATGGTGCAGCAAACATGCAGTTGTCTGCTCACCTTAGTAGGCTGCTGCCAGCTCTATTTAGTTTTCATTACTAGTCAAACAACAACCATGGTTTCAATTTATCTGCTGTTGCCATGACTGAGAAGAGTGAATGGTCAAGTTAAATGCTTGGCTTCTCTTGGTGATGACCTCGCTTTGGCATGTCTTAGGCCAAACAGAATTTAATAATGTAGCTAGATAGACAACACTAAGGACTATATAACTCTGTAAGCAAAAACAGCAATTCAGAAAAGACCACAGGAGAGATTAATCAACCAGAAACTCAACAAGGATCTTTTGGTATTTAGAAGCAGACATAAAAAAGGCAGAATAAGGGGATACTCTATCCACCATTATGTCAATGGCAAATCATTAGCAACAAAAAGAGTAAGAATCCAAAATAGAAAAGAATTCAGAATCGAGAACAGAAGTCTCCCTCTGTTCGCCACTACAGATGCTATGGATACATTGACGGAAGACGTACTGGACGTACTGGCAAGTCTTTATGCAGGAAGGTGTTACAACACATCAAAAATACCATGTGTGAACTCAGCCCAAGTGTCTGCTGCTGACGGCACCTGGAGTTGCTGCTTACAGGCCAAGTAGTAACTTTGCCTGTAAGAGCTGCCTGTTGATTGCGTCACTGTTAAATGTAGCAGGAGAGGAATTCTTTGCAAATCCACAGCATCCACAGACCTCAAAGTAAACAACAAAGGTTCCCATTTAGTGATTACAAGTAAAGATTTTCTTCCCCAAAATATATCCCTACATGAAGTCTTTTAATATCCTGCCATCTGGACGCAGAAACTGAGAGAAAAACTATTATAACAGCTAGCTTAGTGTTTATGGAGCACAAGCGGGTGTCGGAGGGTATAGACTGCTAAACCTGCATTTTATCTTGTAAAATAAAATGTGATTAGAATCAGGAGGTTTAAAATAGCTCTTTATGTACTTACTTGTTGCTGATCCCAGTGCCATCCAATTTGCACAGGTTCTTGCTGTTCACTGCTTCCTGTGTCCCAACAATCAGGAAATTCTAGCTTAGCCAATCATTGACAGAAAAGTATTTCCTATTTTACCACTACACCGAAGCCTAAATAATGCCACCACACCATATCTGCTTTCATTACCACTCCCGATCATATAAGTGAGTACTGTGCAGTTACACCCAGCGACTCACAGGAGGCATCTTCTCTGATCAGAAAAATATTCTTTCCCTCTTCCAGTCCATCCAGCCTGTGATAATTTCTTCCAGCCATAACACATCATACCTTTCCCTGATCTATTGCACCATACAATAATAATGTTCCCTTTTTGTCCAGTAAAATGGGTAGGTAAGGGAGTTTGGGGGGAGGGATAGGTAGACGTCACTCTAATAGGTAAAAACTTACCACTGTTAGATAGGTGGTCCCTGTAGCTAATATTCCCCATTAGGTAGGTGGTCCCTTTAGATAATATCCCCGATTAAGTAGGTGATCCCTGTAGACGATATCCCCCATTAGGTAGGTGGTCCCTGTAGATAATATCAACCCAATAGGTAGGTGGTCCCTGTAGATAATATCCCCCATTAGGTAGGTGGTCCCTGTAGATAATATCCCCCATTAGGTAGGTGGTCCCTCTATATATTATCCCCCATTAGGTTTGTCATCGCTGTGCATAATAAGAAAGGTAAAAAGGGGTGTTACGGGATAAGGATATGTTCACACACCGTCAAAATAGCAGCCACTATTAGTGGACAGCCATCATTTACCTTTCTTTTAAAATAACATTTGAAATTGTTATTTTAAAATAACAACAACATAAAAACATTTTGAAGGTGCATGAACATCCTAATCCTGTAAAACCCCTTTCATACAAGGTCATAGGATACCCATAATGGGAGACAGAGCAAGAATTTTAATTAGAAAATCTCCATCTGGGTTCTGGGAATCATATAAAATCCAGGACAAATCCTTGAAATATTTCCCTAGTATCAATAGACATAGCTTTCTGGAAGCCATAGATACAAAACATGATAATAGTCCTGAAGTATGCAAAGGTGAAATGAAATTAGACAAATATATTGCTATAGTCCATTTATTATATTCCCGTACAATAAACATTTATGACTGCACATGTCTCCGGCAGAAACAATATTAGTTCTATGTACGGAGGGTTAATTCTTGTCAAATGAAAGAAGTCTCTGGGCTGTGAGTGGATTACAATGCATTCTTTTGGTTTCAGGTCAAATCTGCTCTTTTAGCCGGTTCAAACTGACATTTTATACCCAGAGCCCTTACCAGAACATGGCTTATAAAACATTTCATGAATTTTATAGGTCACTGTCAAAACATCTCTGGAAGATGGAGTTGCAAAAAGTAATAAAAGGAACATGAGTGTAAATCTACAGCACTGGAGAAAAGACAGATGTCTGCCCTGGGATCTGTAATGTTATCATAAAACCTCAATTATATGTCAGCTTTTTACATTCACAATCCACAATGGCATTCGCAGGTCCTTGTTCACAGTATGATATTTTTACCTACAGAAGTGATTTTTTACTTGTCCTCGTGATACATAACTGGGGTTAACTTGGTGAAAACATTTCAGCGTCTCTCCGCTCAGTACTTATGAAGCAAACATGGAATTAGATCCCAGGAAGACCAGTCTTTTTCCTTCATCCTGCTAAGGCCAGAGATAAATAGACCAACCTGTCTGTATGTTCGGAAGCCAGCTTTTAGCCAGAGCAGAAAGCTGCTGCAAAGAGTGTCCTCTGTAATGTAACGCACTGTGGAACCTCATTGTGATCACACAAAATTACATTGTAATTATGATAATCCATATTGTACTGAACATCTGTGACACAAAATCTGGCCTGAATAACGGGGTGGTCATGTTCTCAAAGAGGCTTCTCTGTACCACATTTCACCTTTTGGGCAAGTCATGATCAGCTAGCCTTCATTTAAAGAAGAGGTTGCTCAGAAGAACCGAAGCCTTTAAGTCAGTCATACTGACATGTTCTTTGTTACCTTTCCTCTTGATGTGACATACAGTTTCCTAAAATGTATGGAATGAGATTATGAGCTTTTTTTTAAGGGGCCAGCTGTTCTAAGGAGTGTGTAACACTAAGTAAATCTGGTCAGGAAAAGTAGCGGGGCTTTATTTAAAGTGACTCTGTACCTACAATCTGCCCCCCCCGAACAGCTTGTACCATCGGATAGCTGCTTTTAATCCAAGATCTTTCCGGGGGTCCGCTCCGCAGGTGATGCAGTTATTGTCCTAAAAAACAACTTTTAAACTTGCAGCCTTTTGTCAAACTGGCGTGGCCTAGAGTGTCTGTGCATTTGGCTAGCACAGCCTCTCCGTCCCTCCTCCCCACCCTCTTTATCATTAAGAATGCCCCAGGCAGGTATTCTCCTATTCATCAGCTGTGAGAACACGGCACATGGGCTGGATTGTTAAGGCACCTGTGCAGTGTTCACTGCTGAGGAATAGGAAATATCCTGTCAGTGGCATTCCTAATGATGAAGAGGGTGGGAAGGAGGGATGGAGGGGTGGTGCAAGGTTAGGGAACAGAATCTCTAGGCCATGGCAGTTTGACATAGGGCTGCAAGTTTAAAAGTTGTTTTTTAGGACAATAACTGCATCACCTGCCGAGCAGCTTCCAGGACAGAACTTTGATTAAAAGCAGCTATCCGACAAGTACAAGTATGGTACAAGCAGTCACTTTAAGACTAGTGTATGAGAGAGTCTTGAGAGTCCTTCAGAGTGTAAAGAGCCTCGTGCTGCATTTACACAGAACAATTATCGTTCGAATTTTCACGATAACGATCGCATTTGAGTGATAATTGGCTCATGTAAACAGTGAACGATCAAGTGACAAGTGAGAAATCGTTCATTTTGATCTTTCAACATGTTCTCAAATTGTAGTTGGTCATTTGCTAAAAATTCGCAGACAGCTTTGTGTAAACAGTCTTTTACTGATTTAGGAAACGTATTCCAGCAGTCCAATAAAATCCGGTATTTATTGTGTTAATTCCATAAAATCATTACATACAAAAAACGTAGAAAAATTCTAGAGGCGTTTCGGCCCGCTCTGAGCCTTGATCACAGCATATGCTGCAATAATGAATTTTCCAAACGATATATCGTTCTGTCTAAACGCTGATCGTTATAAAAAACACATTGTTACTTTGAAATCGTTAATTGTTCGATTGGGCGAATTATCGCTCCGTGTAAACACATCATTAGCTACACTACATAAATGACAGCCACATCTGGTAGCTTCCCTCTATTATAATTAACCACAGTCACACATGGAAACAAGCTACGGGCATTTTCCTTGGGGGCTCAGAGTTGTACTTCTGCTGACACTAACCACAAGCCTGTAAAATAAAATGTATAACGGGAAATCAAAAGTAGGACTATTTATATATGAAGAAAAAAAAACAAACACTTAAGCTATTAAGCTATTACAAATCTCCTTTCCGTTCCCGACTTGGTGTAAGTACACAGATGACACTTACATTGTCATTAGATGTATCACTTCTCACAGACTTCTCATAACCACCCATGTGTCACAAAGAAACCCCTCAGCGATCTCAAAACATCTTGGCATGCAGAAGATTTCCCTTCACTGGATATAAGTGGCCTGGGCTGACCCCTGTAAAACAACCCCAGGACATTATCCATCTTTCTCCAAACTTTACAGCACCAAGTAACCAGACAGGTAACCTTCTCCTGGAATTCACCAAAACCTGACTTGTCCATCGAATTGCTAATAAGTAAAGCATTTTTTAGCACTGCCCGGAGTCCAGGGGCACCATGCTGTATATCAGTCCATCCAATTCTTGACATTGTGATTGTATGTAGCTGCTTAAACATGGAGACCCAAGCAATAATCCCGATGCACAGCTATTGTGCTGACTGTACTGCCAGACTAGATTTGGAACTGTGTCTATACTGAGTGGGAGCATTAGTGACTTCCATGCACTATGTGCCTCAGCACTCGGCAAACCTAAAGGCTTCCCTAATAGGAGCTGGTATGTGACAGGAAGTTAAAAGGTGACAACAACCACCGGCAGCTCCTCATTTCCCATTGCACAATGTGTTTTTAAACATTATAGACACATTGTAATTGCTTGCCTCAATTCTCTCTACTATAATGCTTGGAAGCTGGACAGCAATTAGCTTTCCTTTCTCCCTGCATTTAAACAAATTCTGCATACATCAATAGTACAAAAGAATATAAGCAACTTTGCTGGTGATCAGGTTGCTGCCCTTAGATGTCTATGGTCGGAGGGGGTAAATGTGTAATGTACTGAGCTAAGGGAAGACTGACAGAGCCAGCAGATAGAAAAATGGTGCTAAAAGCAATATATACATCATATCTTCTGTTTTCTCCTGTACACCAACACAGCTGCTCAATCTAGAAAGTCACCTAGGACAGATATGTTTTATTACCAATTAAAGGTAAGGTTATGAACCATTTACCACTAAGGGGGCCATTTATGAAACTTGCGCTCCTAGTGTACACCACAGAGAGGGCGCTTTGTGTAAATCTAAGGGGCGAGGCCTAATTTAAGACTGGTCTATGAGTAAGCTAAATGAGAGAATAATGGTTAAAAATAACACTTGGAAACAAGTTGAAATTCAACATTTCGATCCTTTTCTCCCCGCTCGGCTGCCAGGAAAGCTTCGGGAGAATGGCAGAGGTGTTGGAAGTCCCTGAAGCCTCTACCATTCTCCCGGCAGCTGAGCGTCTTCGAGCTTCTTTGATGAGACGGTCGGCTACCAGGAGAGCTTCGGGGACCTCCGGCGCAGGCAGTGTCTCTGCATCACGCTGCCTGTGCCGGGAACATGATGGGAGACGCGCGGCTGCCAGGAATAGGTGACAGGTGAGGTTTTTTTTTTTATAGTGGTCGCCACATATTGTGGAGATGCGGCCGTTTTTTAGCTCCTCCACCATATGCAACCATTCCCGCCGTATAAGACGAACCACGACTTCTGGGCAGAATTTCTGGGGTTAAAAAGTAGTCTTATATGCTGGAAAATAAGGTAGTCCAAGTTTTTTTTTTTTTTTTTTGCCTACTTCATGCACACTTATCACTAGTTGTGCAGTACAATCTGGCTTATTATATCGCAGCTGTGCTTTATTCCTGTAAAAATGGTGCTATTTTACAGCAAATGTGCAAAACATGATAAAACCATGCCATTTGTACTGTGATGTTAGAAAACTTCAGCCAAAAAAAATCACAGCCAAAAAGCAGAAAAATGCCTATGCTGCACTATATAAGGAAAGAAATATTCCCAGAATGCTTCTTTACACTAGGCAGCCTAAGAACATGCTCATTCTGTTTGATGCATCCTTAGGCTATGCTCCCACACAGTTGGTATGGCTCTTGGTTTTTTCTCTGATTTACATTGTCAGCTGTGAGACCTTATATAGACAGGGCTGTGTCCAATCAGCTGACTGTACCACTGGTGACCTTAACCGATATGTAGAATCTCAGAGATGATCAATAGAAGTAGGAAGCCCCAGAGCTAAATTTGAGTGAATATTTAAAGGGGTTATCCAGTGGAAATAATTTTCTTTAAGATCAACTGGTTTCAAAAAGTTATATAGATTTGTAATTTTATTAAAAATTTCAAGTCTTCCCATACTTATAAGCTGCTGTGTGTCCTGCAGGAAGTGGTATTTTCTATTAAGTCTGACACACTGCTCTCTGCTGACATCTCTGGCTGAGACAGGAACTGTCTAGAGCACTAGCAAATTCCCATAGAAAACCTCTTCTACTCTGGAGAGTTCCTGTCTCGGCCAGAGATGTCAGCAGAGAGCACTGTGTCAGACTGAAAATAAAACATTTCCTGCAGAACATACAGAAGCTGATAAGTATGGGAAGACTTGAGATTTTTTTAATCGAAGTAAATTACAAATCTCTATAACTTTCTGAAACCAGTTGACCTGACAGAAAAAGATTTTCGCTGGAGTACCCCTTTTACCACATCCAAAGTCTATTTTTTCCTTTATAATAAATTCACAGCAAATCTGTTTTTACATTCTCATTATGTGGTATTGAATGCAGAGTGATGGGGTGACGTCAGCAGACAGCCACAACATAATAAAATGGGATGTAGGGGGAAGAGTCTGAAGCCATAGGATTGTAGTCCACTACATAAGCAATCGGCTGCAGATCTCAACATGTCATCCCCATGATTTTTAGGCTGAACAATCCATGACGCAAGTAGCTGCTTAGCCCCAGCTTCCATCTATTATTAAATAATACATATATAACATTTAATAAGGGGAATTTTCTAATGCCCTGGAGCCTCTCTGCCACTGAAATTCCCCTTTTATCCAGGAAGTCATATTGGTAAACAGGAATCCTGCAGTAATCTATGAACAAAACTGAAAGAAATTACAACTATATAATAAAATACTGCCCCAAACTCAAGTTATGATCTGCTATTCAAGTTGCATTAGCATCATGGCTGAAATAATCGGTTTTATTAAGCTGTAGAAACATGATAATATCCCTCCCACAATGAACCAAAGTGACAAGTACAGCTCAGCACAGCTCCTCCAGTGACATTACTGCAATCTGCACAGCACTGATATATCTCCTACTAATAAAATACTCGAAGAACACTGAATTTACCATAGCACAATGCCAGTTACAGCAGAAAGCAGACATTAGATTAGACAACAGAAGTCAAGGCAGATGAGGTAATCTCTGGTTGTGTACAGTCCAAATAGTCATTCACTTGCATTATACTGAAATACTGATTCACACAAACCAGAATCAGACTTATGTGTGTTTAAGTAAAGACATTCTATAGCTTTACTACAAATAAGGAATTAACCAAAATGTAATGACTGCAAGTTGCAGAGAGCACAGTGTACTTCCTGACTCTAGGGGGCGCTGTCACATTCTAATCCCTAGACTGTACTATGTGTGCTCTTGCTGTGTGGTGCATAGCCCCAGCATGAACAGACACTCCCTACTAGTAACTGCAAAAAGTCCCCAGAAGGGTTGAGGGGGATCCCTACCAGGACATCGATCATGGTGAATATAGATAGATATAGATAGGATGGAATCGATGTTTTTGTATGTAGAGCATGTGGCTGTGGCTCTACTAGGCTTTGCTCCCACCTAGCCAGAATCCTGCTCCACCCTGATAAGGGGCAACGCCCCGAAACAGCTGTATGTGGATGGATACCTGGCCTTGGTTTTTCCCTTGTCATTAGATTGACTTATAGGGCCACTATAGTGGATTTGGTGGTTTCCTTGCAGGAGCCACCCATTGGCTGGGCCCTTACTGGGGGGATATCTGGCTAGTCCTGTGTTTCTAGACTTTTTAATAAGGCTCCACGGGCTCTTCTTTTGCATATTCATGTGGCAGTGTAAAGTATATTTATGTGTATGTGTATATACAGCATGTTTTTGTATGTGTAGTCACCTTTTTTGTATGACTACACATACAAAAAAAACAGCTAGTACTCATAGATAAGTTCACAGACGGATATATTTGTTCCCTATTTTTTTTGGAGAACTGTTCAAGCTCTGTACTTGGGATGGAGTGAACTATTTTCAAGTCTGGCCACAAATTCTGTATCAAGGTACTTAGGTGGATTCTGTCCAGTCTGACACAGTGCTCTATGCTGCCACCTCTGTTTATGACAGGAACTTCCCCCAGCAGTAGACATTTTCCATGGGGATTTGCTTCTGCTCTGGACAGTTCCTGACACAGACAGAGGTGGCAGCAGAGAGCACTGTGTAAGGCTGGAAAAAAACACTTCCTGCAGGACATACAGCAGCTGAAGACTTGAATTTTTTTTTAATAGTAGTAATTTACAAATCTGCATTACTTTCTGACACCAGTTAATTCTGGGAAAATGCATTGTATCATAGGTTGCAGACTTTTATTGACCATTAACCGCTGTTTACAATATCTCATGACAGGCACTTTTAAATAACTTTGTCATTACATTATTTTAAGTGTCTTCATTGTATCATGTTTCCCCGGATGTCTATGTTGTCAGCATTTTTAGCTTACAGAAAAAGCTGGTTTCTGATTTAGTCTGCAGTACAGCCAAAACACCCGGGGCAGACAGAGGCCTTCTTTTTTTTTCTGTCCGTAATTATACGATCCCGTAGGTTTCTATGGCCTTATTCACATGTCTCTAATTTTACAGATCTGTGATTTAGCAGTGATTCATGAACATGGGATTATCCATAATTTATGAATCTGCAATTTATGGATCTGCAATAGCTTGTGACATCGTTTTGAAAGTAAAAGTACTTTCCACTTTAACATGCATTACAGATGCATTATGCAAATAAAAAATACAGTCAAAAAATATTACATACAGCTAAAACATCTGATAACAACTGTTAATTCCAATACTCAGCATTTCCATAGTAAGGGTATCCTCACACTGAGTAAATAATGCGGAAATCCAAGGCGGAACTCTCCACCACGGAATCCCGCCTGTCTCAGTGTGCCATAGCCTGACTATGGGAGAGCGCGCACTCCTCTGCTGCCGTCGCTCTCCGCTCAGAGAAAGTGACATGTATAGATAGAAAGAACAGGATGAGCCAGTCACACGCCAATGTCTGATTGCAAGTAAAACGTATAAGGTGCCGGAACCATCAGAGATATAGAGTGAGGGGACAACAGAAGGGGGAAAACAAGTTTAGGGAATGCTATAAGCGAGCCTGAAGAGATGAGTCCTCAGCCCTCCATTCCAAATATCTATTTGAATCCTGTGGTGTAGAAACAACTTTCATGAGTAAAGCTTTGCTACCATTTCTTTTAATGGTTATAGACAATGTACTGCACAGTAATGGAATGATACTGAAGTGCTGCAGAATTAATAGCTGACTAATAAAAGGAAATCAGGAAGTGTGGAAAAGCCTTCAAATCAGCATCTATGAGAACACCAATGTTTTAAATCTGCTCAATGTTCAATGAAATTGCAGAAAAAAATATTGGGGGAGATTTATCAAACATGGTGTAAAATGAAACTGTCTCAGTTGCCCCTAGAAACCAATCAGATTCCACCTTTCATTTTCCAAAGCATCTGTGAGGAATGAAAGGTGGAATCTGATTGGTTGCTAGGGGCAACAGAGCCGGCTTCACTTTACACCATGTTTGATAAATCTCCCCCATTGTGAGCTAATGTTTATTTCATGCTTTATTTGTCATACAGTTATATTATGTGTCCCTGTTGTAAAGACATGTAACAGCAGAACAGTCGGGCAAATCTATATGTAAATGAAAAATATCCACTGCGTGTGAAGATGTCTGTTCAAACTCTTTAACTTCTTGAGGACAACGCCAATTTTAATTTTTATTTTTATATTTTTGTCCCAACAGCTTCTAAAAGCCATTCTGGTGTTTGGTGTTTTTTTTTTTGCACACAGAGATACTAAGTATTTTTGTTTTTTAAAAACAATTTATTTGAAAAATGGAAAAAGCAGGATGATTTATATTTTTTATTAGAGTTCAACCTGTACTCTGCTAGTATAGATTGCCTGAGGCAGGCTGTATTAGCAGATTTAACATGGCAGGCACAGAGGCCTTCAGAATGTGCTAACTGATGGCACCCCATGATTGCTTTGCAGAGGTGCCGATTGGACACCCAACAGCACCTGTGATTTAGCCACTTAAATGATGCAATAGCTATTGTGGCATCTAAGCAGGAAAATGACCGACATTAGCGTAATTGCTGATGTCAGTCATTGACAATGAATGTCCCTTGCTGATACTAACCAACACCCACTGCCTATGAAGTAACCTCAGCATGTACCCACAGTAAATGTATGGCGGATGTTACCAAGTGATTACATTATGCATTCAGTTGAAATTTGGTACTATATTTGTCAGTGAGAATTTTAATTTACTTCTATATTTGCACATTTGTCACATCATATAGTTTCTGATTATTTACCAAAATGTAATATTAATGAAGGATGGATAGATATACTTGTGTGGACTTTAGCATAAAACTATACTAGCCTCTGTTTTTTCTGGCTCTGTGTACTTTATTGTTTTTGGAATATGAGATGCTAGAGTAAGAATAGAAGCTCCTGTTCTGTATAATCAGCTCGGTTGTATCAGTCCAGCTCCTGCCGATAGCAACCCATGTGGAATCCTTATTCTGTTTTTAGATAATGTTAAGTAAACTGCAATAAATGAATGCATGAATAGTACTCATGTGATGTCTGTGCATTTTAAGATTGCTGTACTGAGTATATATCTACAAATAGCTTTGTCAGTATGGGTATGCATCAGTGCATAAATATTCATCCTATGGGCATTTTCTTGCTATTGGTAACATTGTATTTTATTTGCACATTGTGTTTTTGGGGGAAAAGATGTACATTATTAACATGACAGCAAAGAAATATTGGTGTTTCTTATTGGCCTGAAGTTTATTTGAAGTACTGAGGAGTCCTAAGTGATACAAAAGCTGTAGAATACTGATTTTTCCTTCTACTTTTGTCACTGTTAACAGCTATGGCCACGAGGCAGAGTAGTAGACAACAATTTTTTAGGGGGGAAAATCCCTACTTTTATCCCTATTACTGATAGTGGATTGTCTTAGTGCTCAATTTGAAACCTTATTTGTTATGCAATTAAAACGTATCTCCTTACAGCATCTATATCCCCTGGCAGAAACAATAGAACACATAGAGTTCTTTTACATTGAACTGTTTAACAGCAGGCAAAAATGATCTTTGGAAAGGCCAGCGATCAGCCAATGAACAAGAAATCTCTTGCTTGTCAGCTGATCACATCTTTTTTGCAGGCATTTAAATCAGCAGTAGTCACCCACACATCATCTTGTGTAAATGAGGATGAATAGGTGACTATGATTAAGTCAATAGACCTAACAAACGATCCAGGGATCATTTTTAGGCCTGGCCATATGATTGGTTCAGCCTTGAGAAGGCCCTGCAAACGAGCGATCTTGCGGCCTAGCATCAGTCGGTGTAAAAGAGATGGTGTCCAGTGACCTGTGATGGAGTAATTTATCTATGTAACATCTATATATGGTTAACCAATAATTTCACTAGTACCTCTGATGTAAGATAGCATGGGGAGGGGGTCTGCTTACAGTATGCACACAACACGGGTTTTCTCACTAGGATCAGCATATGTCAGGCTAAAGATATACTATGCCATGAGCTAAAACCCATTACTATGTACGATTTCTTGGCTACCATATTAGGCATTACCATACCTTGTCTTCTTCTAACCTATCTATGTATATGTTCAATGTTATTGGTCAACTCGTTGGAACATGCTCAAAGTGTTGGTCAAGCTTTGCTATAAATAAAGTGGACTCACTCCACCATGGAGTGAGGCATTTGCATACCACTGGTGTATGACTTGTCTACTCATCTGGCCAGAGATTCCTCCCTTCCCCCGTACTTGGGAGGTTCGGAATTTGAAGCTCACAGACAAAGTAACCTGGGAGATCCATTTTGAGGTCTCAGTCGAAATTGCTCTAACACCTGTGAGCAAGGGTGATTCTAGCCTCTCTGCTGCCCGAGGCGAACTATAGAATGACGCCCCCCCCCCCGTATTATAATCCACTACTGCCCCCCCACTGCTGTCCCCAATAAACATAATGTTTGGTCCCTTTCTGCACAGAGGATGTCAGGAGAGGAGGGGGCTGACTTTATAGGAGAGGTCCCAGCAGCACAGAGGATGTCAGGAGAGGAGGGGGCTAATCCTATAGGAGAGGTCTCAGCAGCACAGAGGATGTCAGGAGATGAGGGTGCTAATCCTATAGTAGAGGTCCCAGCAGCACAGAGGATGTCAGGAGAGGAGGGGTGCTAATCCTATAGGAGAAGTCCCAGCAGCACAGAGGATGTCAGGAGAGGAGGGTGCTGATCTTTTAGGAGAGGTCACAGCAGCACAGAGGATGTCAGGAGAGGAGGGTGCTGATCTTTTAGGAGATGGTCCCCCTCTTCCCCCCCTTATAGATGGTCCCCCTCTTCCCCCCCTTATAGATGGTCCCCCTCTTCCCCCCCTTATAGATGGTCCCCCCCCTTATAGATGGCCCCCCTCTCCCCCCCCCCCTTATAGATGGTCCCCCTCTCCCCCCTCCCTTATAGATGGGTCCCCCTCTTTCCCCTCCCTTATAGATGGTCCCCCTCTTCCCCCCCCCCTTATAGATGGTCCCCCCTCTTCCCTCTCTCCCCCCCCTTATAGATGGTCCCCCTCTTCCCTCTCTCTCCCCCCCTTATAGATGGTCCCCCTCTCCCCCCCCCTTATAGATGGTCCCCCTCTTCCCTCTCTCCCCCCCTTATAGATGGTCCCCCTCTTCCCTCTCTCCCCCCCTTATAGATGGTCCCCCTCTCCCCCCCCCTTACAGATGGTCCCCCTCTTCCCCCCCCCCCCCTTATAGATGGTCCCCTCTCCCTTATAGATGGTCCCCCTCCCCCCCTTATACATGGTCCCCCTCTCCCCCCTCCCTTATAGATGGTCCCCCTCTTTCCCCCCCCTTATAGATGGTCCCCCTCTTCCCTCTCTCCCCCCCCTTATAGATGGTCCCCCTCTCCCCCCCCCCCTTATAGATGGTCCCCCTCTTCCCCCCCCCCTTATAGAGGGTCCCCCTCTTCCCCCCCTTATAGATGGACCCCCCCTCTTCCCCCCCTTATAGATGGTCCCCCTCCCCCCTTATACATGGTCCCCCTCTTTTCCCCCCCCCTTATAGATGGTCCCCCTCTTTCCCCCCCCCTTCTAGATGGTCCCCCTCTTCCCTCTCTCCCCCCCTTATAGATGGTCCCCCTCTTCCCTCTCTCCCCCCCTTATAGATGGTCCCCCTCTCCCCCCCTTATAGATGGTCCCCCTCTTCCCCCCCCTTATAGATGGTCCCCTCTCCCTTATAGATGGTCCCCCTCTCCCCCTCCATTATAGATGGTCCCCTCTCCCTTATAGATGGTCCCCCTCCCCCCCCTATACATGGTCCCCCTCTCCCCCCTCCCTTATAGATGCCCCCTTATAGATGGTCCCCCTCTTTCCCCCTCCCTTATAGATGGTCCCCCCTCTTCCCCCCCCCTTATAGATGGTCCCCCTCTTCCCCCCCCCTTATAGATGGTCCCCCTCTTCCCCCCCCTTATAGATGGTCCCCCTCTTCCCCCCCCTTATAGATGGACCCCTCTCCCTTATAGATGGTCCCCCTCCCCCCCTTATACATGGTCCCCCTCTTTCCCCCCCCCCCTTATAGATGGTCCCCCTCTTTCCCCCCCCCCCTTATAGATGGTCCCCCTCTTCCCTCTCCCGCCCCCATTATAGATGGTCCCCCCTCTTCCCTCTCTCCCCCCCTTATAGATGGTCCCCCTCCCCCCCCCCTTATAGATGGTTCCCCCTCTTCCCCCCCTTATAGATGGTCCCCTCTCCCTTATAGATGGTCCCCCTCTCCCCCTCCCTTATAGATGGTCCCCTCTCCCTTATAGATGGTCCCCCCTCCCCCCCTTATACATGGTCCCCCTCTCCCCCCTCCCTTATAGATGCCCCCTTATAGATGGTCCCCCTCTTTCCCCCTCCCTTATAGATGGTCCCCCTCTTCCCCCCCCCTTATAGATGGTCCCCCTCTCCCCCCCCCTTATAGACAGTCCCCCTCCCGCCCCTCCCTTATAGATGGTCCCCCTCTTTCCCCCTCCCTTATAGATGGCCCCCCCCTTATAGATGGTCCCCTCTCCCTTATAGATGGTCCCCCTCCCCCCCTTATACATGGTCCCCCTCTCCCCCCTCCCTTATAGATGCCCCCTTATAGATGGTCCCCCTCTTTCCCCCTCCTTATAGATGGTCCCCCTCTCCCCCCCCCCTTATAGATGGTCCCCCTCTTCCCCCCCCTTATAGACAGTCCCCCTCCCGCCCCTCCCTTATAGATGGTCCCCCTCTTTCCCCCCCTCCCTTATAGATGGCCCCCCCTTATAGATGGTCCCCCTCTTTCCCCCCCTCCCTTATAGATGGTCCCACTTCCCCCCCCCCTATAGATGGTCCCCCTCTTCCCTCTCCCCCTCCCTTATAGATGGTCCCCCCTTATAGATCGTCCCCCTCTTCCCCCCTCCCTTATAGATCGTCCCCCTCTTTCCCCCCTCCCTTATAGATGGTCCCCTTCCCCCCCTACCTTATAGATCGTCCCCCTCTCCCCTCCCCCCCCCTGCACAGCAGATAAAACAAAACAAAAACAGCACACAACTCACCTGCCATCCGTTCCCCCGTCGAGCCCTTCTGGTCTGGTCCCGGCTGATGTGCGGGCTGCCCGGGGTGTTCCCGTCCTGTCCCCGGCAGCGCGCGCATCAGAGAGCTCCCCGTGCGCCTGTGGCTGTGACTTCCAGTGCACGGGGAGCTCTCTGATGCGCGCGCTGCCGGAGACAGGATGGGACACCTCCGGCAGCCGCACATCAGCCGGGGGACTAAGGCTGCATTCCCACGTTCCGTGATCCTGACGGATCACGGACGTGGAATGCATTTACCGGAGTCCCCCCGCGCCCGGGCAGTATCTGTAATGAGATGCTGTGAGCGGGGGAGACTGTATTCATAAGCGCCGCGCTGTAGTAACAGCACCGCGCGGCTGATTCATTACAGCGCAGCGCTTATGAATACAGTCTTCCCCGCTCACAGCATCTCATTACAGATACTGCCCGGGCGCGGGGGGACTCCGGTACATGGTACAATCAGTGGCGGATTATAATGTGGGCGGCCGCCCGAACCGCTCATATTATAATCTGCCACTGAATGCCGCCCCCATGATGACAGCTGGTGGCGCCGCCTGAGGCAGACGACTCAGGTCGCCTCATGATTGCGGCGCCCCTGCCTGTGAGTGCAGAATAGGGTAACTAGTCAAGTGAGGAAATAATACAAGCATATCTTAAAGTCAGAAGCTGGCAGGTAAGATCCTTTGAAATCTTAAAATGTGCTTTTCCCGCTTGTTCATATCATAGTTCCAGGTATTGTCTTTTTGTTCTGCTTTGGGGTATGAAAATGCCTTTGTCTGTGCAGTTTTGTATGAATAGTGGATGCTGTAAAAGTGGATGCTGTAAAAGTGGATGCTGTAAAAGTGAATGCTGTAAAAGTGGATGCTGTAAAAGTGAATGCTGTAAAACTGGGCAGTAACAAGGAATAGATGATAGAAGGACTCTTAGTTGAAAATTATTGGTACGGTAGATAGTATATAAAGAAGTTTGGTAAAAGTTCTCAACCCATTGGGTTGGGGAGTGATAGAAGGTCAGCACAGTCGGGATATTTATAAGAAGAACTAGAAACCGCGGGTCTTAGCGGGGGCATTAGCTTTGGGGTACGTAGCCTTATACGGTTACGGGGGTAGCCTCAACGTAAAGTTACGTGGTAATACGTAAGGTTTTACAGGGGAGGTTATGGGGTTTTAAGGGGCTTGATCAACCTCTTTGTAGTTAACTATGGGTGCACATAATTACACGGGTGTCCAATATGGACGGGCCATCCTCAGGAAAGGATGGGGGTTTGACTGTGGCTGAGGTAGTAAGGAAGGAAATTGGAGAAGGGGCAATAGAAGATCTTGGAAAGATACCAAAAGAAAGATGTTAGAAATGGAACTGTGCAAGAAGTTTAGTGATGAGAAAGGAAAGAAGTGGCATGATTGGCATGAGGACGGTTGTGGCATGGAGATGTGTATGTCTGTGTGAGAGAAGTCTGTGCTCAGTGAGAATTTGCAGAATGCACTGTGGGGATTGTAGTTCCAGTAATGGATGGATGAGAGGGATGTGTGTTTCTGCTGATGTGGGGAATTGCAACCAGTTACTCAGTATGGTATGGATGGAATGTGCTGGTGTCCTGTTCTCCACTTGGGACAGTTGTGTTGGTGTTTGTTTGTTTGTTAGCAGTGATGGTTTGGTTTGAGTAGATGACTGAAGCTTCTTTTAAATTGGTTTATATCAAAAGAAATCCAGGTGGTATTAGGTGTATACACATTATTCGGGTTAAAAAAAAATAATAATAATTCTAATCAAACAATGATGAGTTTTGTTTTTTATTACAGTTATATGACATTGAGAAAGCCTTGTATGGAGAAATTCCATTAACTATCTGCTTATATCTTAGGAATAAGAAAAAGGAAAATTTGGCCATGAAAATAGAATATTGTATAACTTTATAATTGATAAAACAATTTTGGTTAGGTAAACAACACATTTTGAGTATAATAATTTGCATTGTGACTTCATTTTTCTAATGAGCTCTATATATGTGTTATTTTTGTATGTAGTTGTCTGATATGATGGGCCCTTGTGTGTCTTGTTTTTGTTCTCGTGCATTGTTTTATCTCTGTGTAATAAACTTCAGCAGCAGCTAAGATGACCAGTCAGCACTTCAATGGTCAATAAGTGACTGGACAGGAGACCATTATACAATTACCCAGAACAGGGGGCGGTGACAGACAGGTGGGAGGAGAAAGGTGGGACATGGAAGGGAGAGTGACAGCCCCTTTACCTCTCCTGAACAGAGACTGTGTGACGTTACTTGTAGAGAAACAAAACAGAACTCTGACTGACTTGTCTATGGACATATGTTCTTAGTGTTTGTACACACAGTGTACTTCATATGTTGATAAGTTGCATTTATTTAGGTAACAATAATTTGAGATACTAATAGGATGATATATAAATTTCTATATTTGAATACATAACAACCTGAACCTCCATCTTATTAGGTGTGCTATCCTCAGATCATGTATGTGTTAACCATACAAAGCTAAAAGTACATGAATTAGCTAATAATGGTGGAAAAATCATTACTAATGCAGATTTTTGAGTCTTTTAGATTGTTCCAGTTTTATAAAGATGGATGATACAAGACAGGATATGCTGTGACCATGGAGAATGAAGTGATACCACACCAACCACTCCCATCTGAAGGTGGAGATGAAGGTATTCTCTGAGATGTGTAAGATGGCTGAAGACTATAAATGTCTTTATAGAGTACAGGTACACATTTTGAGATTGTCCACAGTTATGGGACTATTTGGCAGAGTAGAGACTTTGTTGAATCCTTGGGTGAACCAACCAAAGTGCAGAGTTATATTTCATCTATTTAAGCCTTAGAGGTGCCAGAGATGACGGCCATTATAACAGTTCAGGCTGACATAAAGGACATATGAGAAGCCAAGAGAGATGAATGGTGGATGAGGCTGCACAGGCTGCAGTGTCCTGCCCCTCCCTGTGGTGGCACTATAGAGTGTACAGGTGGATGGGGGGAGTGCAAATGTCTCTGGAAATGGTTTAAGTCTCTTGCAGAAAGAAGCACAATAAGCTGAGAGACCAATGGAAGAAGAAGGAGGTGGTACGGGGTGAGGACGGCATCTGGAGAGGTGGTAAGATCCTGGATTTGCTAACAGCCTTGTACCCCATGATGACTCAGTATATGGCGTCACAGGTTCAGCACATAAAGTTGTGTATAGTATAATATCCTTACATTGGTGGCCCCAGAATTCAACAATGATGAAATAAAGTGTGCACAGATGCGTATCATCTATGCTTATAGCTTATATAAAACAGTAATGGTACCTGTGTAATCGCCAATGACTATCTTACCCATTCCAGAGACTACGAGTAGACTTCACTATGGTCACTATGAGTATGTCCGGGTCTGTACTAATCTCTTTTCAGTTACAGGAAGTAATATGGCCAAGGAACAATTGTCTGAGGTGATCTGCTGACACAATGTCCCTGAGATCTGGCTCTGTAGCTGGTGTCTTCCATCAAGCCTGGTGACTATGTGAGATGAAGCATGTGAGGAGAAGTTTCCAGATTTGTTGGTCACCTTCAGAAGTATTTAACAACTCCACCATGGATAAAGCTAGAAGGCAATACGATTTGCAAGTGTATTTCTAAAGGAACTGTTATATGACTCTTCACGGATCTTCAGTGTCTACAGCTACAGTCTTATGGTGCTAAATAATGGACATAATATGTTATTGAAGGACAATACGTTTATAAACCATCATGAAGTTCCTGCAACAATGATAATTTATTAGGTCATCAGATGTGTTTACATTCTTGGATAGCTGCAGTCTATGCTGTACATTGTTACACATGCTGTACACTGTTACACATACTTTACATTGTTATATGTCTTCCAAGAGGAGGAGCTGATGATGTCAGATTACTGAGATATAACACTCTATGAAGAGAATCAGAATCAGTGTTACGGTGCCAATAATAGAGGAGGTTAATGCCCCGTAAAGAGTGAAAAACATCACAAGAGAGGGAAATCCTAGGATGAGAGATTACAGTAAGGCCTGGTCACGGGGAGTGTGAGCCCCTTATGGTAGGGGATGTTTGGAATTAAAGGTGAAATGCAGATTCGATGGGTAATAGAGGTTGTAGTCTCTATAGGTTTTTTGAGTTGTATGATACATAACCCCATTTGGAGATGAAGATATAGAAGATGATGAGGCCGATACTAGGAATGAAGGGATGGAGATACAATGGCTATTCCATTGATAGTTGTGACACTAGATGGTACCATAGCCCAATTGGAAGTCAGTTGAACAGTAGTGTGATGTGTGACACCGTATAGTTAGTGAATATGACACATGTAATAGGTCACTATAGTAGTAGTGTTATAAGTTACTGTCTCATCTGATTATTGTTTGTACTTAGTTTGTTGAATCCAGCTGGTTTGTTTAATAAGTTTTAGATGTTTGTATTGTCATCTATGTGATGCTGGGAGGATCAGTTTTTATTCCATTGATAGGGATTAGGTATGAGTCAGAAATTTACACTAACAGCACATCAGGAAGTTTCTACACAGTGCATGTGGTCAGTACAGGTCGGTATGTACAGGTATACATCTATCAGACAGCTTTAGTTCTAAGGACACTGATGTGAACATTCGCAGAGATACCATGAGACATCTTTACAAAAGTGGTTACACATTTCTTGTTTTTGCCTTTTCTGGTGAACGGTTGTGCCCTGCCCTTCAGAAGGGTATAGTAGCTGGAGAAGGTGAAGCTTAGAGGTGTGAAGTGAAATTATGGTTAAGAGGAGGAAAATGATGGAGTAATTTATCTATGTAACATCTATATATGGTTAACCAATAATTTCACTAGTACCTCTGATGTAAGATAGCATGGGGAGGGGGTCTGGTTACAGTATGCACACAACACGGGTTTTCTCACTAGGATCAGCATATGTCTTAGGCTAAAGATATACTATGCCATGAGCTAAAACCCAATACTATGTACGATTTCTTGGCTACCATATTAGGCATTACCATACCTTGTCTTCTTCTAACCTATCTATGTATATGTTCAATGTTATTGGTTATTGGTCAATGCTCAGAGAGTTGGTCAAGCTTTGCTATAAATAAAGTGGACTCACTCCACCATGGAGTGAGGCATTTGCATACCACTGGTGTATGACTTGTCTACTCATCTGGCCAGACATTCCTCCCTTCCCCCGTACTTGGGAGGTTCGCAATTTTAAGCTCACAGACAAAGTAACCTGGGAGATCCATTTTGAGGTCTCAGTCGAAATTGCTCTAACACCTGTGAGTGCAGAATAGGGTAACTAGTCAAGTGAGGAAGTAATACAAGCATATCTTAAAGTCAGAAGTTATAAAACATACATGCATGCAATGCAAAATTAACAGATAAAGGGCAAGACTAACTGAGCTGAGCATTAAGATTGAGAGAAACCCAATAATAGTAAAACATAGAGATCTTCAAGAATTGCACAAATAAGAAACTTAAATCACAAAGAAAGTCAAGAAATTATGTACCGCAATGAATGTTAATCTTAGGCCTAATATGAATGTCAGGCTGAAAACCATTGCCACACCAGACCAAAAACTGAGCATGGATCCATACTCAGGCAACAAGAAGGTTAATTCTTTAGGTTCAAGGGGTTCTCCGGGTGGGAGTTAGTTTTAGGGTATCGCCAGGGAAGGGGTGGAAACAGAGGTCGCCGTTCACTTACCTCCCCGCTTCCATCGCCAGGTCCCGGATCGGGCCACCCTCCTGTCCGGCCGCCCTTCCTGGTCTGAGCTGCAGCTTGAGAAGTGGCGTCTCAAGGCAGGTAGCCTCTATTTCAACCCCTTCCACGGCCATACCCTAAAAATAACCCCTGCCCGAAGTGACCCTTTAATACATATTAAAACACAGGAGTTTAAAGTGGGAATCCTGTCATGTGTAACACATGAAGACGTACAATAAAAGTATTAGGCCACAATAAGTGGTGGCACAGATCTCCTCCTTCCTCTCCCTGAATTATGACCTCTGCAAAGGTCACAGAACATGTCTGCCAATCTCCATGCCACTAGTGCATGGACAACATTCATTTCACATTACAATACTGCATTTACAGCTGGTGCTGTCCCAGGCACTCAGAATGAGTACACCGTATGGCTATGTTCCAATTTTGGGAAAATATCGGGGAAGGTGGTCGTCTTGTAACATAGTCGGCCAATAATAATGATCATAATAAGGGTCCTGAGTTGCATCCACAATTCTGCTGGATATGACTGTCCGTAGTAAACAAGCTGTCAGACACAACTCAGCTCCTTTGATGTAATGGTATAATACATTTTCTCTACATAATTTGAGTGAAGTGTCTATGAACTCCCAAAATATAAATCACTGGAAAACACTTTGTTCACAGAGTGATTGGTGGGGGTCCCAGTGATCATACACTTCCTATCCTATTGATAAATGTTCTCCAGTCAATTTAGGCCTTGAGAACGAGAAGCATTTTTTCCCTCCCATATTCTAAAAGTAATTGGGGGACATTTCTAAAGGGTCCAGCGGGGGCGTACACCAGGTGCGCAGATTCGTCCCTTCTCCTGGTGTACACCTGCCACATGCCCCCACGCCTCATAGTTTGTAAAGATATATATATATATATATATATATATATATATATAACAAGCACGCTTCAGTTGTAAACAAGGCGTGAGAAGCGCTGAAACGCGTCAACTTTTTATTATCACTGTCCTGATGTGAAGATTTTCAAATAAAGTATGGAATTTTAATGGTACATGCCGATCTGGTGCTGGACTTCTTCTTTTTGGTATGCTGTGACCCTGGCTCCGGGTCTTACCGTGCACCAACGGCAATACCACAGCAGGTGAGCTGACCAACAAACAGACTTTCGATATATGTATTTATATATATATATATATATATATATATATATATATATATATATATAATTTTACAAACAATGATACTGCAGTATATATACTAATTTGATAAATCTAACAAAAAATTTGATAAATCAGCCTAAGTTTATGCTGTTTAAGAGTAGTTAGCCACCACAAATTTTTATTTTGGGAAGTTTAAATTAGTCTTGTTTTTACGGCGAATTAGTCAAGTTCTTACGGCGACTTACCGCTTATTTAACATGTAACCCTCAAACAAACTATATGTTCTATATCTGTTGATAGGTTGAATGGGACTCTATCTGTACTATGGATATACTACACCTGTTATTGTTCCATATTTCTGCCTTTCACTGGTTTAAAATGCTGTACTTTATATTTGTATGGAAAAATCTTATAAATAATTTATAAAAAAAAAAAGAGTAGTGAGCCTAGGCCACAGTTCTATTCCACAGGCCTGTAGGCACTCATATGCCGCCAAAGGGTGCATCCTTTTGTAATATTATGAGATGCTGCAAACCATTGACTTATATGTCATCTTCTAATAAAAAAAATGTCTATTTGGCTGTAGATGAAATGGAGGCACACTGAGGTCCAGTAAGGTCCCCCTGCAGGCTATGGATAGTGTACTATGGACTGGTACCAGGATGTGTGTTATATTATCTTATGATTGCAGTACATATTGTTTGATACCAAATAAAAATGCTATGAAAAGTTGAAAATCTGCTAGAAATGTAATGTAACATAGAATTAAGATAGCAAAGAGACAAAGGTAAAAAGCAGCAAGAGAAAGGGCTCTGGAGTCTGGATATGTTGGTGTTTGTAGTTATCAATCAGTGTACATGCATTATAAATAAGGAAAAAAATATGTTTTGTATTTAATATTGAGCATTCTGTTTTTGTACTAGTTCCTTTTTTCCTTTTTTGCCCTTACAAAGGGTCAAGGATACTTCAGTGGATTAATAGGTTTGCTTGCAGAAAGCGGTAATCCTTGTGTATGTTAGTATCTCCAGGGCAAGCAGCCCCCTACAGAGATGATGTGCCTGGCAGCAGGAGCGGGGACGCTGATATGTGTCCACATTCATAGCTGTGTTATACTATGAGCTAAATGCAATCTGGCTTAAGCATCTATACTAAACAATGCATGTCTTGCCAGATTTCAATTGGTTAAATAAAGTATCTGGTTTCTGGGATTAACCTTTGTTTCTTGGACAATGTAAGACATAGCGGAGAATGACTGGGCATGTAGACATTAGAAAATCAATAGCACAAGGTCATCATCACCTTCTTTATGTGAGTCTGTGTACATAGGTTTTACCTTAAGAAGGCTATCCTTACTGTAGTCATAAAAGGTAGAACAGCTTAAAATGATATTTTTTAATTTGCTACCATACTTCAGAAATTCACATTGTTTACAGAAAAGAATGTACAATGAGTGTGTCATGTATTCTGGATAGGCAACGTTCTCTAGATCAATACGCTTGGCATTTGAATCCTGCTGGCTGGAGAAGTTGGACGCTGCCCTAGGGAGGTCTGCAAAACATGTATACAGCCATAGGCTATGTTCACATGTAAGATAAGAGACCAGCCGTTCCGTAACCCGGCCGGGTCACGGAATGGCTGGTCTCTGAAAAGATCATCCCGGACGGTATTGCAGTCGTAGAGTTCTGATGCGGGCTCATCCATGCGCACCTGTATCAGAACTCCCCACAGTACACTATAGAGCGAGCGGCCGGAGCATATACCATGTATATACGCTCCAGCCGGGATCCCATAGACAGAGAGGTAACGTATATTTTCGTAGTAATCCCGGTCGTTGTACAACGGCTGTGATTTTACGAAAATATATGTTGTGTGAACATAGCCATAAGCTGTATCCTTGTTTTCCGGTACCTCTAGGCCGGAATCTAACTTCTCCAGAAGCCAGGAGTCTATTACTTCGCATTCAGGTTTGGAGAATGTTGCAGAAACAGAACAAGTTGTTGCAATGCTAGAGTTCCGTGAAACATTTTCCAGTTTGAACAACCTTAATGGCCAATATAGGGTAAAATGTGTATGGCTGCATCTGTTGTTTATCAGACAACAAACAGTTTCATTAAGGGTTGTTCATAAATTAACCTAATGTATGAGGCAACTTTTAGGGTTAATATTATGGCCCTATAACCCAGACCCTAAGGAACTACAGAGTAAACTACAGTAGATTTGCATTTCAAAGGAAATACATAGTACTTGAAAAGGACGCCCTTTTAACAGTGACTTCCCTTTAAGAGAAACTTTAACCCTTGATAACCTCCCTTTAAGAGCGACTTTGGTACAGTCCCTTTAAGAGCAACTTTGGTTCAGTGCCTTTAAGAGCAATTTTGGTACAGTCCCTTTCAAAGCAACTTTGGTACAGTCCCTTTCAGAGCAACTTTGGTACAGTCCCTTTCAGAGCAACTTTGGTACAGTCCCTTTAAGAGCAACTTTGGTTCAGTCCCTTTAAGAGCAACTTTGGTACAATCCCTTAAGTACAGTACCTTAAGAAGCGACTATGTTGCCAACGCTTTGAGTGACATATACTGTCTCTTTAAGAGCAGCTTAAGTATTGTCCCTTTAAAAGAGACTTAGGTACCATCCTTTAAAGAACAGCTTAAGTACTGACCCTTTAAGAGTGACTTGGGTACCGTCCCTTTAAGAGCGACTTGGATCAGTCCCTTTAAGTGTAACATGGGTATCGTCCCCTTAAGAGCGGTTTGGGTACCGTCCCTTTAAGAGCAACTTGTGTACCGTCGCTTGAAGAGTGGTTTGGGTACCATCCCTTTAAGTGCAGCTTGAGTACTGTCCCTTTAAGAGCGACTTGGGTACCGTTCCTTTAAGAGCGATTGCGTACCATCCCTTTAAGAGCGACTTTGGTACCGTCCCTTTAACAGCGACTTGGGTACCATCCATTTAACCCTTAGAGGACCGGGCCAATTTTTGTGTTTTTGTTTTTTCCTCTTTGTGCTTAAAAGGCCATATCACTTGCATTTTTTCACCTAGAAACCCACATGAGCCCTTATTTTTTGCGCCACTAATTGTACTTTGCAATGACAGGCTGAATTTTTTCATAAAGTACACTGCAAAACCAGAAAAAAAAAAAATTTTGGGTGAAATTGGAAAAAAAAACTAATTTCTTTTATTTGGAGGGTATTTTTTTTACGCCGTTTGCCCTAGGGTAAACTAAATTGTTATATATGTTCCTCAAGTCGATACAATTACAACGATATGTAACATGTATAACTTTTCTTTTATCTGATGGCTTGTAAAAAAATTCAAACCATTGTTAACAAAAATATGTTCCTTAAAATCGCTCCATTCCCAGGCTTATAGCACTTTTATCCTTTGGTCTATGGGGCTGTGTCAGGTGTCATTTTTTGCGCCATGATGTGTTCTTTCTATCGGTACCCTGATTGCGCATATGTGACTTTTGATCGCTTTTTATTACAATTTTTCTGGATTTCAAGCGACCAAAAATGTGCAATTTTGCACTTTGGGATTTTTTTACACCATTTACCGTGCGAGATCAGGAATGTGATTAATTAATAGTTTGGGCGATTACGCATGCGGCGACGCAAAACATATTTATTTATTTTCTTATTTTTATTTATAACATGGGAAAAGGGAGGTGATTCAAACTTTTATTAGGGGAGGGGACTTTTTATTAATAACAACACTCTTTTTTTTTCTTTTACACTTAGGCTTCGTTCCCACTGAGCAAAACTAGCAGAATTCTGTGGCGGAATGCCATTAGCCTCCCTCTCATAATGGGAGTCTATGGGAGGCGTGCGCTCCTGCTCTGTCCACGCTGAAGAATGTTTATTCTTCAGCGCGGACAAGGCATGGCGGCCCTGGAAGTAAAGATACGCCCAGGGTCATCTAGGGGTTAAGAACGACTTGGGTACCATCCCTTTAAGAGCAACTTATGTAATGCCCCTTTCAGAGCGACTTGGGTACCGTCCCTTTCAGAGCGACTTGGGTACCGTCCCTTTCAGAGCGACTTGGGTACCGTCCCTTTAAGAGCGGCTTGGATAGGTCCCTTTAAGAGCGACTCGGGTACCGTGCCTTTAAGTGCGGCTTGGGTACCATCCCTTTAAAGGGGTAGTGTGGCGCTAAACAATTATTCACAAAATAACATACATTACAAAGTTATACAACTTTGTAATGTATGTTATGTATGTGAATGGCCCCCTTCCCCGTGTTTCCCCCCCACCCACGCCAGACCCAGAAGTGTGATGCACTATACTCACCTGATCTGATCGGCACGAGGGACGGATGGAGCGGTTCGGCCGCCCGCCCGAAGATGACGACATTGTCCCAAGATGGCGGGCGGGGGTCGACACGGATCAGGTGAGTATAGTGCATCACACTTCCTGGTCTGGCGTGGGTGGGGGGAAACACGGGGAAGGGGGCCATTCACATATATAACATACATTACAAAGTTGTTTAACTTTGTAATGTGTGTTATTTTGTGAATAATTGTTTACCGTTGGGTACCGTTCCTTTAAGAGCAACTTGGATACTGTCCCTTTAAGAGAAACTTGGGTACCGTCCATGTAAAAGTTTCTTGAGTACCGTCCCTTTAAGAGTGACTTATGTAATACCCCTTTAAGAGTGGCTTGGGTACCGTCCCTTTAAGAGCGGCTTGGGCACCGTCCCTTTAAGAGCAGCTTCAGTACCGTCCCTTTAAGGGCGGCTTGAGCACCGTCCCCTCTGCTTTGCTACTTTACTGACTGACCTCTGCTACGTCATGCGGGTATCGGCTCTACTACATCGCAGACTGACCTCTGCTACTTATAATGGTAAAGATCATTGCTCGGTTACCATGACAATTTTACTCATGTCAGTGAGACAAAATTGTTAAGGACCTTCCATCTTCTACATCTTCTATTGGCCAATAGTGGACATGTGACTGTGTGGATGTTGTGATACATTCACTAACAAGACTTTACAATTTCTATTGGATTCTATATTTTAGCTATTTGCATATGTGCTGCGATTGGTTGTTAGCGTTTACAGTGTGGCCATTATTTCCAATGGGCCATTACTTTCTATGGGAAATTAGGGGTCTTTAAATGTAAATTTATTAAAAACGACAATTCCGATCGATACCAAAAATAGAAAGTACACCTGTCACCGCTGAGGGCTTCGAAGCCCAGTTTGAACGGAGTCTGTGCGCAAAGCGGTTCGGGCTGTATTAATCACAGAACAACGGCTGGAAGAAGAATACGGATTACAATATAGTGCTTTTTCAAGCACTATAATGACATCATTAATAGTATAATCGTACACATTATTGATAACAATCATTGAGAACAATGATAACTTTATCGCCAACATCATCGTTGACATCACTGATGACATCATCGATGACATCATCGAATAGTGATGAAATCATTGATGACATCACTGATGACATCATCAATGACATAACTGATTACAATGATTGACAATAATAACTTTATCGACAACATCATCGCTGACATCATTGAACAGTGATGACATCATCAATGACATCTTCGATGACATCATGGATGACCTCATCGATGACGTCATCAATGACATCACTGATGACTTTGTGAATGAAATCACTGATGACATCATTAATGATATTATCAACGACATCACTGATGACATCATCAATTACATAACTGATGACAATGATTGACAACAATGATAACTTTATCAACAACATCGTCGTTGACATCATCAAACAGTGATGACATCATCGATGACATATTCGATGACATTATGGATGACCTCATCGATGACATCATCAATGACATCACTGATGACTTCATCAATGAAATCACTGATGACATCATCAATGATATTATCAACGACATCACTGATGCCATCATCAATTACATAACTGATGACAATGATTGACAACAATGATAACTTTATCGACAACATCATTGTTAACATCACTGATGACATCATCGAATAGTGATGACATTATCGATGACATCATCGATTACATCACTGATGACATCAATGACATCACTGATGACATCATCAATGACATCATCGAATAGTGATGACATCATTAATGACATTATCGATTACATCATCGATGACATCAATGACATCACTGATTAAATCATCAATGACATCACTGATGACAATGATTGACAATGATAACTTTATCAACAACATCATCGTTGACATCATCGAACAGCGATGACATCATAGATGACATCTTCGATGATATCATAGATGACCTCATCGATTAAATCATCAATGACATCACTGATTAAATCATTAATGACATCACTGATGACAATAATTGACAACAATGATAATTTTATCAACAACATCATCGTTGACATCATCGAACAGTGATGACATCATCGATGACATTTTCGATATCATGGATGACCTCATCGGTGACGTCATCAATGACATCATTAAATACATCACTGATGACATCATCAATGAAATCACTGATGACAATAATTGACAACAATGATAACTTTATCAACAACATCATTGTTGACATCACTGATGATCATCAAAGAGTAACTTTGGTACAGTCCCTTTCAGAGCAACTTTGGTACAGTCCCTTTAAGAGCGACTTCGGTACTGTCCCCTCTGCTTTGCTACTGTACTGACTGACCTCTGCTATGTCATGTGGGTATCGGCTCTACTACATCACTGACTGACCTCTGCTACTTATAATGGTAAAGATCATTGCTCGGTTACCATGACAAACTTACTCATGTCAGTGAGACAAAATTGTTAAGGACCTTCCATCTTCTACATTTTCTATTGGGCAATAGTGGAAATGTGACTGTGTGGATGTTGTGAGGCATTGACTGACAAGACCTTAGAATTTCTATTGGCTGCTATATTTTAGCTATTTGCATATGTGCTGTGGTTGGCTGTTAGCGCATATAGTGTGGCCATTATTTCCAATGGGCCATTGTTTTTTTATGGTAAATTAGGGGTCTTTAAACGTAAACTTGTTAAAAACGACAAATCTGATCAAAACAAAAAAAAGATAGCACACCTGTCACTGCCAAAGACTTTAAAGCACAGTTTCAACGGAGTCTGTGTGCAAAGTGGTTGGGGCTGTATCAATCGCAGAACAATGGCTAGAAGAAGAAAAAGGAGAATACGGATTACAATACAGTGCTTTTTCAAACACTATAATGACATAATTAAAAGTATAATCGTAGACATCATTGACAACATCACTGATAACAATCATTGACAACAATGATAACTTTATCAACAACATCATCGTTGACATAATTGATGACATCATGGAATAGTGATGACATCATCGATGATATCTTCAATGACATCATCAATGACATCACTGACATCAGAGACATCACTGATGACATCATCAATGACATCACTGATTACATCAATGGCATAACTGATGACAATGATTGACAACAATGATAACATTATCAACGACATCATCATTGACATCACTGATTACATCATCGAATAGTGATGACACCATCGATGATATCTTTGATGACATCATCGATGACATCTCTGATGACATCAGAGACATCAATGATGACATCATCGATGACATCATCAATGACATCACTGATTAAATCATCAATGACATCATTGATGACAATGATTGACAACAATGATAACATTATCAACGACATCATCATTGACATCACTGATTACATCATCGAATAGTGATGACATTACCGATGACATCATGGATGACATCATCAATGACATCACTAATGACATTATCAACGACATCACTGATGACAATTATTGACAGCAATGATAACTTTATCGACAACATCATCGATGACATGATCGTATAGTGATAGACAACATCATCATTGACATCACTGATGACATCATCGATAACATCATTGAATAGTGATGACATCATCGATGACATCGGACATCATCAATGACATCACTGATTACATCAATGACATAACTGATGACATCAATGACATAACTGATGACATCATCAATGACATCATCGAATAGTGATGACATCATCGATGACATCATCAATGACATCACTGATTAAATCATCACTGATGGCAATGATTGACAACAATGATAACTTTATCGACAACATAATCGTTGACATCATCGAACAGTGATGACATCATCGATGACATCTTCGATGATATCATGGATGACCTCATCGATGACATCATCAATTACATCACTGATGACAATGATTGACAACAATGATAACTTTATCGACAACATCATTGATGACATCATCGATTTCATCATCAATGACATCACTGATGACATTATCAATGACATCATCGAATAGTGATGACATAAACGATGACATCTTCGATGACATCACTGATGACAGTAATTGACAGCAATGATAACTTTATCGACAACATAATCGTTGACATCACTGATGACATAATCGATGACATCATTGAATAATCATGACATCATAGATGACATCTGCGATGACATTATCGATGACATCTTCGTTGACATAATCGATGACATCACTGATGACATCACTGATTGCATCATCAATGACATCACTGATGACATCATCGATGACATCAATGATTACATCAATGGCATAACTGATGACAATGATTGACAACAATGATAACTTTATTGACATCATCGTTGACATCATCGAACAGTGATGACATCATCGATGACATCTTCAATGACATCATGGATGACCTCTTCGACTACATCATCAATGATATCATCAATGACATCACTGATGACATCATCAATGAAATAACTGATGACATCATTGACATCACTGATGACATCACCGATTACATCATCGACTAGTGATGACATCATCGATGACATCATCAATGAAATCACTGATGACATCATCAATTGCATCACTGATGACATAATCGATGACATTATCTATGAGATCATTGATGACATCACTGATGACATCATCAATGACATCATCAATGACATCACTGACAATGATTGACAACAATGAGAACATTCTTGACAACATCGTTGACATCATCAAAATCGATGAAATCTTCGTTGATATCATGGATGATCTCATCGATGACCTCATCAATGACATCAATAATGACATCACTGATGACATTATCAATTACATCACTGGTGGCAATAATTGACAACAATGATAACTTTATCGACATCATCATCTTTGACATCATCGATGACATCATTGTATAGTGATGACCTCTTCGATGACCTTATCAATGACATCACTGGTGATAATCTTTGACAACAATGATAACTAAAAACAACTATGGTACAGTCCCTTTAAGAGCAACTTCGGGACTGTCCCCTCTCTACTACATCACTGACTGACCTCTGCTACTTAGAATGTTAAAGATCATTGCTCGGTTACCATGACAATCTTAATCATGTCAGTGAGACAAAATTGTTAAGGACCTTACATCTTCTATTGGCCAATAGTGGACATGTGACTGTGTGGACGTTGTGAGGCATTGACTAAAAAGACCTTAAAATTATTTCTATTGGCTGCTATATTTTAGCTATTTGCTGTTGGCTGTTAGCCTATACAGTATGGCCATTATTTCCAATAGGCCATTGTTTTCTATGGTAAATTAGGTCTCTTTAAACGTAAATTTGTTAAAAACAACAAATCTGATCGAAACAAAAAAAAGATAGCACACCTGTCACCGCCAAGGACTTTAAAGCACGGTTTCAACGAAATCTGTGCGCAAAGTGGTTGTATCAATCGCAGGACGATGGCTGGAGGAAGAAGAAGAATACGGATTACAATATAGTGCTTTTTCTAGCACTATAATGACATCATTATTAGTATAATCGTAGACATCATTGACATTATCACTGATAACAATCATTGACAACAATGATAACTTTATCAACATCATTGTTAACATCATCAATGACATCAGCAAATAGTGATGACATCATCGATTATATCTTTAATGACATCCTCAGAGACATCACTGATGACATCATCAATGACATCATCAATGACATCATCATCGACATCACTGATGACAATAATTGACAGCAATGATAACTTTATCGACAACATCATCGTTGACATCACTGATGACATCATCGAATAATGATGACATTATCGATGACATCTTCGATGACATCTTCGTTGACATCATAGATTACATTATCGATGACATTACTGATGACATCATTGATGACATCACTGATTACATCATCAATAACATTACTGATGACATCATCTAATAGTGATGACATCTTCGATGACATTATCGTTGACATCTTCGATTACATCATCGATGACATCACTGATGACATCATCAATGACATCATCAATGACATCACTGATGACAATAATTGACAGCAATGATAACTTTATCGACAACATCATCGATGACATCTTTGATGACATTATCGATGACACTTTCGTTGACATCATAGATTACATTATCAATGACATTACTGATGACATCACTGATTACATCATCAATGACATCACTGATGACATAATCTAATAGTGATGACATCTTCGATGACATTATCGGTGACATCTTTGATTACATCATCAATGACATCACTGATGACATCATCAATGACATCATCAATTACATCACTGATTACATCAATGGCCTAACTGATGACAATGATTGACAACAATGATAACTTTAGCAACAACATCATCGTTGACATCATCGAACAGTGATGACATCATCGATGACATCATTAATGACATAATGGATGACCTCATCGACGACATCATCAATGACATCACTGATGACATCATCAATGAAATAACTGATGACATCATCGATGACATCAATGACATTACATGACATCATCAATTACATCACTGATGACAATGATTGACAACAATGATAACAATGACATCACTCATGACATCATCAATGACATCATCGAATAGTGATGACATCTTTGATGGCATCTTCGATGACATTATCGATGACATCATCGATGACATAACTGATGACATCATCGATGACATCATCAATGACATCACTGATGACATCATCAATGACATCACTGATGACATCATCAATTACATCACTGATGACAATGACAACATTGATAACTTTATCGACAACATCATCAATGACTAAATCAGCAATGGTAACTTTATCGACAACAATGGTAACTTTATCGACAACATCATCGATGAAATCTTCGTTGACATCATGGATGACCTCATTGATGACATCATCAATTACATCATTAATAACATCACTGATGACATCATCAATGAAATCACTGATGTCATCTTCGATCGCATTATCAATGACATCACTGATGACATCATCAATTACATCACTGATGGCAATAATTGACAATGATAACTTTATCGACAACATCATCGTTGACTTCACTGGTGACATCATCGATGACATCATCGAATAGTGATGACATCATCAATGACATTATCGTTGACATCACTGATGATCATCAAATACTTACTTTGGTACAGTCTCTTTAAGAGCGACTTCGGTACTGTCCCCTCTCTACTACATCACTGACTTACCTCTGCTACTTATAATGTTAAAGATCGGTTACCATGACAATCTTAATCATGTCAGTGAGACAAAATTGTTAAGGACCTTCCATCTTCTACATCTTCTATTGGCCAGTTGTGGACATGTGACTGAGTGGATGTTGTGAGGCATTGACTGAAAAGACCTTAGAATTTCTATTGGCTGCTATATTTCAGCTATTTGCATATGTGCTGTGATTGGCTGTTAGCCTATACAGTGTGGCCTTTATTTCCAATGGGCCATTGTTTTCTATGGTAAATTAGGGGTCTTTAAACATAAATTTGTTAAAAACGACAAATCTGATCGAAAGAAAAAAAAGATAGCACACCTGTCACCACCAAGGACTTTAAAGCACGATTTCAACGAAGTCTGTGCGCAAAGCGGTTCGGGCTGTATCAATCGCAGAACAATGGCTGGAAGAAGAAGAAGAATACGGATTACAATACAGTGCTTTTAAAAGCACTATAATGACATCATTAATCATTAATAGTATAATCGTAGACATCATTGACAGTATCACTGATAACAATCATTGAGAACAATGATAACTTTATCAACATCATCGTTGACATCATCAATGACATCATCGAATAGGGATGACATCATCAATGATATCTTCGATGACATCATCAATTACATCACTGATGACATGATCAATGACATAATCACAAATCACTGATGACATCATCAATGACATCATCATGGAAATCACTGATGACAATAATTGACAGCAATGATAACTTTATCGACAACATCATCTTTCACATCATTGATCGAATAATGATGACATCTTTGATGACATTATCGATGACATCGATTACATCATCGATGACATTACTGATGACATCATCGATGACATCACTGATTACATCATCAATGAAATCACTGATGACATCATCGATAACATCATCTAATAGTGATGACATCTTCAATGACATTATCGGTGATATCTTTGATTACACCATTGATGACATCATCAATGACATCACTGATTACATCAATGGCCTAACTGATGACAATGATTGACAACAATGCTAACTTTATCGACAACATCATTGTTGACATCATCGAACAGTGATGACATCATCGATGACATCTTCAATGACATCATGGATGACCTCATCGACGACATCATCAGTGTCATCACTGATAACATCATCAATGAAATAACTGATGACATCATCGATGACATCATCAATGACATCACTGATGACATCAATTACATCACTAATGACAATAATTGACAACAATGATAACTTTATCGACAACATCATTGTTGACATCACTGATGACATCATCGATTACATCATCGAATAGTGATGACATCATTGATGACATCACTGATGACATCATCAATGACATCACTGATGACAATCATTGACAACAATGATAACTTTATCGACAACATCATCGTTGACATCACTGATGATCATCAAAGAGTAAATTTGGTACAGTCCCTTTCAGAGCAACTTTGGTACAGTCCCTTTAAGAGCAACTTTGGTACAGTCCCTTTAAGAGAGACTTCGGTACAATCCCCTCTGCTTTGCTACTTTACTGATTGATTAGGGGTCCAATTTAGATTTTTGCACTTCGTTTTTTTTCCTCCTTGTGCTTAAAAGGCCATAGCAGTTTCTTTTTTTCACCTAGAACCCACCATGAGCCCTTATTTTTTGCACCACTAATTGTACTTAGCAATGACAGGCTGAATTTTTTCATAAAGAACACTGCAAAACCAGAAAAAAATTTCAATGTGTGGTGAAATTGAAAAAAAAAACACATTTTTTTATTTGGGGGGAATTTGTTTTTATGCTGTTCGCCCTGGGGTAAAACTGACTTGTTATATATGTATATGTATGTATATATATATGTTGCTTAAGTAGTTACGATTACATTGATATGTAACATGTACAGCTTTTCTTTTATGTGACGGCTTGTAAAAAATTCAAACCATTGTTAACATAAATATGTTCCTTAAAATTGCTCTACTCCCAAGCTTATAACGCTTTTATTCTTTGATTTATGGGTCTGTGTGAGGTGTCTTTTTTTGCGCCATGATGTGTACTTTCTATCAGTACCTTGATTACGCATATGCAAATTTTTGATCGCTTTTTATTACAATTTTTCTGGTTTTGGTGCGACCAAAAATGCGCAATTTTCCACTTTGGGATTTTTTACGCTTACGCTGTTTACCTGCGAGATCAGGAATGAAATAAATTAATACTTTGGGCGATTACACACACGGCGATACCAAACATGTTTATTTATTTATTTTTATTTATAACATGGGAAAAGGGGGGTGATTCAAACTTTTATTAGGGGAGGGTTTTTTTTAATTAATAACAACACTTTATTTTTTTTACACATATACTAGAAGTCCCCTGGGGGACTTCTAGTATAAGCACACTGATCTCTCATTGAGATCAATGCTGTATAGGTATACAGCATAGATCAATGCGATCGGCACTCAAATGCTTTCGGCTGCTGCAGCCGAAAACAATAGAGTGCCGAGCCAGGATCAGCGCCATTACGGCGCTAACCTCGGCCGGCAAAAGATGTGTGGATCGCTCCTCGATGATTTGAGAACATGTCGAAAGATCACAATGAATGATTTCTCACTCATCGCTTGAGCGTTCGTTGTGTTTACACGAGCCAAATATCGCTCAAATGTGATCGTTATCGTGAGAATTTGAATGATAATTGTACCGTGTTAACGGACCATTACAAAGTTATATAACTTTGTATAATGCTTTAGTCACCTATCTGCCCCCCACCAGGAAGTGAAGTAAACTCGTTCTCACCTAATGACTATTGACCCCAGGCTGTTCTGTGGCAGCCATTTTGTGACAATGACATAATCAAGAGAAAGGCGGGTCTAAGCCCAGTTAAGCCAGCCATCCTTTGTCAGATGACACAGATTGCTCAGCTCTGATTGGCTGATTAAGCTGTAAGCCATCTTAACAGTTTTAGAGTCAGTTAGACATCGTGGGAAACCCCAAACCAGGAAGTGGAAAAAAAATTAAGCCACCAATTGGAGCTTCAGGGACCTGCAAACAGCGGGAAATTCAAAGGGCGACAGACTCCAGAGGGATGGTAAATGTAAAAACTATGTTTGAATTATTTATATATTTTTTTTACCAGTGCCGGAGTACCCCTTTAACGACATATAGCTTTTTTTTCTTCATGGGTCTGTTAAGGGTGTATTAGTGAGTTCTTTGATACCAGTCCACTAAGAGCATCTTTGGTGCTTGACCTTTAGGCTATGTTCACACTACGGAATGGCCGGTACGACACGTCAAGGAACGGCCGGTGTCTGGCTGGATCATCTAGGCCGGTACCGGCCGGATGATCTTTCCAGCCGCAGAGCTCTGATGCGGGCGCATCAGCGTGCGCCCGCATCAGAGCTTCCAATAGCACAGAGTGAAGTGAGCGGCCGGAGCCGCTTGCTTCACTGTGTGCACTGACAGGTCTTTCTGCGGCCGGAATTCACTGAATTCCGTCCGCAGAAAACTGACATGTCAGTTTCTTTGCGGCGCCGCATAGATCCCTGTCGGAGCGTATACGATGTGTGTACGCTCCGGCCGGGATCCCATTGAAAGTAAGGTTATGTTCCACCCTGGAAAACTACAGCCGTAGTTCTGCGGCGAGAACTATTGCCGTAGTTTTACGTAGTGTGAACATAGCCTTAAGGGTAACTTTGTTACCTGCCTTTTAAGAGCGACTTTGGTGCTGGCGGCTTAAGAACAAAATCAGTACCGGCCCTTTAAACGCTAATTAGGTACTAATCCTGGTACAGAATTTGGTACTGGCCTTTTATAAGCAAATTCAGTACCAGTCCTTTACGAGCGACTTTGGTGCCAGTTCTTTAAGAGAAAAAATGATACCGATCCTCTATGAGCACATTTGGTATTGGCTCTTCAGTACCAGCCCTTTTAGAGCAAAGTCAGTACTGGTCCTTTAAGAGTAAATGTGGTACTAGCCCTTTAAAAGCAAGTTCAGCACCATCCCTTTAAGAGCCACTTTAGTACCATCCCTTTAGGAGTGACTTTGGTACCACCCCTTTAAGTGTGAATTTGATACCAACCCTTTAACAGTGACATTTACAGCGGCCTTATAATGATAAAGAAAATTGCTTGAATTGTGGAAAACTGTATTTATGTCAGTGAGGCGACACCTGTGAGTTTCTATTGGTTGCTGCATTTCAGCTATTTGTATATGTGCTGTGATTGGATGGTTAGGGCTGTGCTGTGTGATATTTAAATTCTAGAACATTCCGCCATTCATTTCTATATGAAATTTTTGTTTTTTTAAATGTAAATTTCTTACAAAAGACAAATCTAATCGAAACAAAAAATAATGGAGCTTAAATGGAGCTTGTTCATTCTCCTATTTTCTGTTATATGTGTGGGGGGGGTGTGGCTACCTCCTGTTGGCCTGCACTCCACCCATGTCCCAAGGGTGCTACAAAAGAGATCACTTGGCTGCTATCTGCCCAGTTGTAGGCTTATTCTGCCCAGGAGAGGCCATTGCTAGTGTGAAAATACTAGAGTAGGGACCATGTCTCTGAGGACACCTTAACAGTGACATGGTACACTCTGTTTGATCAAATAGTTTGCTAAGATCCTCACTTTTTAATATCTACAGAGCAGGTGTTTATCGTGTGTACACTGGGAGGAGTATATACACTAAGCCCTTGCACCTGTGGGTTGCTGTTGCACCTTCTGTTTTTTTGTATGTACTTAAGCCACAAGCAGCGTGCAACCTGCAGTGTGAACAGAGTCATAGATATGCTGCCAATTTTTTCTTTTTTTTCTGTTGAACGTGGGGGGTGTGGCTGCCTCCTGTTGGCCTGCACTCCACCCATGTCCCAAGGGTGCTATAAAAGAGAACATTTGGCTCCGTTCTGCCCAGTTGTAGGCTTATTCAGCCCAGGAGAGGCCATTGCTAGTGTGAAAATGCTAGAGTAGGGCCCATGTCTCTCAGGACACCTTAACGTTGGTGACATGGAACACTCTGATTAAATAGTTTGCTAAGATCCTCACTTTTTAATATCTACAGAGCAGGTGTTTATCGTATGTACACTGGGAGGAGTATATACGGTAAGCCCTTGCACCTGTGAGTTGCTGTTGCACCTTTTGGTTTTTTTGTATGTACATAAGCCACAAGCAGCGTGCAACCTGCAGTGTGAACAGAGTCATAGATGTGCTGCCATTTTTTTCTTTTTTTTTCTGTTGAATGTGGGGGGTGTGGCTACTTCCTGTTGGCCTGCACTCCACCCATGTCCCAAGGGTGCTATAAAAGAGAACATTTGGCTCCTATCTGCCCAGTTGTAGGCTTATTCAGCCCAGGAGAGGCCATTGCTAGTGTGAAAATGCTAGAGTAGGGACCACGTCTCTGAAGACACCTTAACGTTGGTGACATGGTACACTCTGTTTGATCTAATATTTTGTTAAGATCCTCACTTTTTAATATCTACAGAGCAGGTGTTTATCGTGTGTAAAATGGGAGGAGTATATACGGTAAGCCCTTGCACTTGTGGGTTGCTGTTGCCCCTTCTGTTTTTTTGTATGTACTTAAGCCACAAGCAGCGTGCAACCTGCAGTGTAAACAGTCATAGATGTGCTTCTGTATGGTTTACTAAAAGCTGCATTTATTTTATTTTTTGTGTTGTAAAAATATGCTAGACAAGTTCTGTACCCAATACTTGGTCCAGTACAGCCTGCCAACCTGCAGACCTGCAGGCTTCCTATTCAGAAACACTGTTATAAGTAATTTCCTTTGTAGCCCTTCAGCACATGCAGACTTGGATACAGCTAATAAAAATTCACTTTTATTATATTGGCTTGTAAACATCACTTTGGAATACTGAATGTTTTATCAAGCCATAGCGATGGTATGATATGGCTACTACATTATATATGAGGATGACATAATGGTCACTATAGCTACCTTTACAATAAGTAATACACATGAACCACAGCAAGGCCTAACCAATTGATGAACGGATCCACTATTTATTGTGCAAAAGCTGTCTTACCTTCTGTAAACATGTCACTAGAATACTTCCGGCCATATTCTGGCCCTTGAAAACTAAAAAGCATTATGTTTTATAAGAATACAGAGTCATTATTGCAAACAGAGAATTTACAAGTGTTCCTATATCATTCTCTTATCTCTTAAAAAAACTCACAAGAGAGGAACTCCGCCTGTTTTGCTCTGTGTGAACGGAGCCTTAAAAGGGAAAGGGCAAGGGCAGACAGTCAACCATATAGTAAAGTATTTAGTAAAGTAAACTGCATTGGAATAAGGGCATCTGAGGCTACAAAATAAAATAAAACAAAACAAAACATTTTTTTAATTGATCACAGATTCTCCTTAAAGGGGTTGGTCACTTTATAGTAAAGTTGTTTTAGTAAGTGTACTCACTGCACTTACTGACAGCAGCTCCCTGTGTACCTCATAGAGCTAATATCAGACTCCCATCCTCCAGGCTGTGCTGCCCTGCTCTGTGGTGAGTCTGTCCATAAGATGGCTGACATGGAGGAAAATGTGACCATGCCCCTCCTCTCCATGTGTCTTCCACTGAGCCTGTACATGCCTAAAAAGGACACAAAGGATGGGGCATGGTCACATGTTCCTCCTTGCTCAGCCATCTTAGGGACAGGATCACCATTCAGCAAACAGAGCAGGGCAGCACAGCCTGGATAAGGAGAGTCTGATATTAGCTCTGTGAGGTACACAGAAAGCTGCTGTCAGTAAGTGCAGTGAGTACACTTATTAATACTATGCATTGAACAATCTTATAACAAACTGTACAATATATAAAGTGGCCAAGCCTCTTAAAATCCTTTTAACCCTGCACAGATATCTTTATATCATGGCTTATGTTTATAACGAATGCACCAATGATACTGTATGCCTGATCCATCTCACAATATATCCAAACGGCACCTGATGGATCCCACTTAATTATATTGGAATCAGCCAAGATTTTTTTTCAGGCCTAAAATAGTGTCATAATACTAATATAAAAGTAGCCAAAATCTGGCACAACATAGTAAGCCAAAGAACATGACAATTTGCCTATAACGATCTATTTTCAGTTCACAGATCTCTTAGCAGCAATGTGATCTGCTCACACGCATCTATCGAGAACATTCTGACTGCATTTCCCCTTCACTGACATATCGCTGACTATATTATAAGAATGAATTTGGCCTTTTATCTTGTACCGCTTTAACTTAGGAAACAATTTAACATCTTTTCATTAGTCCTTTGGTCATGGCTGGCTGTTTCGTGCGAGCACTGAATTTCTCTTGTACTGATAATGAGCAATTTGTGTATAAGGAAAAAAGTGATCTGACAGTATTTTCAAAATAAAGTAATGATGTTAAGCCTAAGGCGATCAAAGAATGAGCGTGCAGTGTGTGAAAAGCTATTAGAAGTTATAATTATCAGCTGGACCATGGTCGCCTCTAATCCTATCAATTTGTTCATTTGCTTGAATGAACACTTTATGAGGTATACTTGAGTTCAATGCAGTTTCTTCATATCAAGTATCCAGAATACATTTTGAAACATTCATCTCAGCTCATTGCTTACAATGAATTGGATTACCAGAGAGGAATATATATACCTATGCAGGGTGGAAGCCAGGGAAGGAGCATTTGTTTTGGTTGGCTTGGTCCAGGATTGTGAAATCAACGGAAAAAAAAATGTTAATAGGCAAAAACATACACAGTGGTTGTGGTTGTTCTTTTCAGGAATTTAAATATATTAATGCACCATTGCTTAGATCAGGGATGGGGAAGCATTAGTACTTAAAGTGGTTGTCCAGCGAAAATCTTTTTCTTATAAATCAACTGGTGTCAGATAATTATATAGATTTGTAATTTACTTCTATTAAAAAATCTCAAGTCTTCACATACTTATTAGCTCCTGTATGTCCTGCAGGAAATGTTGTTTTATTTTCAGTCAGACACAGTGCTGTCTGCTGACATCTCTGGCCGAGACATACCTCA
The DNA here is from genome assembly GCF_027789765.1 of Dendropsophus ebraccatus. Classification (NCBI taxonomy): domain Eukaryota; kingdom Metazoa; phylum Chordata; class Amphibia; order Anura; family Hylidae; genus Dendropsophus; species Dendropsophus ebraccatus. The sequence goes on from NC_091459.1 coordinate 86,057,905, forward strand.
TACCATCATACCATCATACCTGGACAGGACCAAAGAAGTGTGTAAATATTTTATTCCATCTTACGGTATCTAATTACATCTATCATGTTGTCTAAAGTGTAGCTGTCCTTTAAAAAAAATAATAAAAAATGGATATTTCCAAAGAACAATAGGGAAGAGAAGTTTAAAGCTGCACCCTGCTCCCGCTTCTCTGGGTCAAGATTTTTAATGTGCTGCTATGACAAAGCAAAAGTTTCTTAAAAATGACAGTACATACAGTAGTCATTAAGTAACATGATAATTAGGGATGAGGGACTTTACAGTACAAGTGTGGCACTCCGCTAGGCTCGGTGGTCAGCTTGTCAGCCTTTGAACTGGATCCAGTCCTGAAAAACTTCTCTGAGTTTCACAGGACTGGATCCAGCTTTTCCAGGCACACGGAGAGGAGTCACAAGGATTGGCACAGAGTTCAAAGGCAGCCAACTGACAAGCCCACCTGCAAGCCTAGCAGGCATTTGGCTTCACTAGTAGTGTAAATTTGTTCATCCCTAAATGATAATACTTTCTTTAGTTTTTCTTTTTTTATATTTGAAACTTATTATTCAACTTTATTTCCATTTTTGTTTCAGTGACAGTAGTTGAGACTTCCTGTTCTGTACAGACTATTCCCCAGCAGTGACCTCCTTGTCAACACAGTGCAGTGTGTAGTGAGATTTGACACCGGTATATAGATGAGGTACACACAACCCCCCCCCCCATTAATTGACCTCTATATAGGCTAATGAGCAAGCCCAGAAGCCTTTCTCATTCACCTGAATGAAACAGGTCTTGGGTCTCATGGTCTATAAGGCTTGTTGTAAAGCATATCTATAAATGCTCAGGCAAGATGGCAGCCCCCATATTCATGTATAAAATAGTAAAAATTACAATCAGGGAATAGGAACAGATTAGAGTAAAATAACATTTCAGAACCTGTCTCTGATAAGCAAAACAAAAATCTAAGTGATACATTACTTCATAGAACAGATAACAATCATTGTGAACGGACATGCTCACTTTAGTTTACAGGCAGCTATAGGTAGAAGGTCCAGCTTAACTACCGATATAACTACCAAAAACTGAAATACCTGAAAGTCTGTAAGTCTGCAAATGCATCACATAAAACTAAAATAAATATAAAATGAAGCATTAAAATTAGAACTAAGCAAAGAATAAAAAGGTATAATAAATTGGTGATAAATCCTCATTCAGTTCCTCATAATGTTACTGACATAGTCAAAAATCACAGTTCCCTGTATGGTTTAATGTCTTTCCCAAGAACGTACACCCCTACAGGGACATGAGTCCCAATGCTTCCTTCAGGCTTGTCATGCCTGTTCCCATCAGCTCATTGGTGGTTTGAAGGATTGTTGCCAAGAATCTGATGGGCTTTTCTATAACAATCCTTACAGCCTGTGGGGAGCGTCATTGTTGCCTAGTGACAGTTCTCACGAGAGATGTGCCCTGTGCATCAGTAGCTATTGTAAATGTCATCACTGTAAGAATCTGTACATTTATTTATTAATGGGAAACTAACAGCAGCTTAGAAGACTGTAACCTGCTGTTATGTTCCCATAGGGCTCAGGATGCTGGGAATGAAGGTCATTTTTTACCTTCATTGTCATAGTGTTCTTTTTGTGAAATCTGAAGTTTAATATGTAAATTAAGTGTTTAGGTGCACTGGGGGTGGGGCTACAGCAATGTAGAACAAACCAATTCTTGTATCTATCTATACAGGCATTTTTGTTATTACTTTTATGCTTCTCAGATAATATTGTAGATGTCTTACATGGGCCCAAAGTCCAGTACATACAACCAGGGCTGTGGAGTTGGTAAGCCTCAACTCTGAATCTTCTGAATTTTATCAGGGACCAATTTCCACTCCCAGTTTCTTCATAACTGGACATTCAGACACCAGGAGAGTTATTTATCACACTAATGTAAAGTAGATCTGGCTCAGCAGCACTTCTGTGTAATACTCTTCATTAGACTGGGGCGATTTCTGAGAAAATAGGGCAAAAATATAAAGGAAAATTGGCATTTTGTTAATTGGGGCCGTGACATCACAGAATCTGGAGCCTGATGGGGGACCATGAACTGTGACACTGCACTGTGGGGGGCACAGGAAAAAGGAAATAGGACTTCCTTATGATGATCACACCACCCCCTGTCCTCCACTGGATTTTTCACTGTTGTCCAGAATACCCCTTTAATTTCTGCCTCTCTCTCTCACACACACAGCCTGCTGCAGCCATGGTACACTGAAGAAAAACATGCAATCTTCTCCAAGAGAGAAAAGACCACATTGAGGACAGAGGTTACTGCTACACTATTTATAGTTTCTCCTGCTTCTCTATATTACACAGGATATCTTCATATTATACTGCTGGTTATATACACTCATCTAGGAAGAGATGAGCACAGATGTTCTCCGACCCAGCTCAGAAATAAACTGCCAAATAGTAACCGCCAACTTTTCCCTGACCATCCCTATTTAATAGGGCTAGTGTTTTATTACTGAAATATGGAGGAAATGCTTCATGAAAACTCAATAATAAATTTAAAGCTGAAATCGAAGTTGGCAATTCTTTTCTAACTCTGACACAGTCCTGCATACAACCTTAGGTCCCCTACACACCTGTGGTCTTTTTTATGGTCAGGAAACATTGATCTGTTTAGACAGTCTTTTAGGGGGCTTTAAGAAACCAGTGTTTCCTGACTGTAAAAAGGAGAGAGAAGAAAAAACATACCTGCTGCACAGTCCTCCCCACTGGCTCCTCCTTCTTTCTTCTCGGAGGTATAATGCTGCCTATGGCCAAAGTTTGATTGACAGGGTCCCATGCACCGTCAAACCTAACCCACATTTCACTGTATGTGCTCCTGATTAAGAGCGCATACAGTTAAAGGGCCAGCATCAGCACCACGCGGCAATTGACTGGGGCTGCCAAGCCATTTTTTTTTATTACAATAACAGTGTAAGTATAAAACTAAAATAATATATTGTAATATGTAAAAACTTATTCACAATATACATATTATGCAATATAATATTTAATTGAAAGAACAATAGTTCAAGTGGGAAATTTCAATACGGAAATTATTGTTGACTTGAGTCAAGAATTCCTGGAGAGTAAACCACAGCTTGTAACAATGTTGTTGAAAGATTTGTTTTTGCAATGCAGCGTAGAAGAACACCAGCTGTACAATGCTATCAGCCTTGACACGGGGTCTGTCTGTCCTCTGTGCTATTTTTATCAGAAGTTGTAGAGTTAACTCAAGGTCCATTCATTTAAGAAAATATCCTAATAATATCTCATGTCTGAATGTTCAGCTTTATTCCTGCCTACAACTAGAATGCAAACTTGATATGGAATTGCACATGAGAGGGGAATGCAACATGGAGTGATTAAATTCTCCTTACTCCTTTTTTTACATGGGCGTCTAATAACTAAAAGCAGTAAGGATTACCATTTAAGTGCATGGGGCTCTTCACAATTTCAAAATTGTGCCATGCTACCACATGTTGTATAGAGGAAGGACCACAAGAAAAGCCACATAGAAGAGAGAATTATCTATCGTTGCCCACACAAAAAGTACATCAGGGCTTATACTACAGAATTCAACCACAGAAACTGTATAGTTTTATTCAACCAAAAATTGTTGTTGGTTGTGGAAATTTTTTTTACAGTGTAAAATATACAAACTGTATGTTGTGTGTGTGGGATGAATGGTGCAACTTATCTGATGCTGTGAACCAGACACTGGTAAACATCCAGGTATGGTGGTATTGGTCAGGTCTGGTGTGGCATTGTTGTCCAGTCACAGTATGGCTGTATTGTTCAGGTCTGGTGTGGCGGTGTTATCCAGTCACAGTATGGTGGTATTGTTCAGGTCTGGTGTGGCGGTGTTATCCAGTCACAGTATGGCGGTATTGGTCAGGTCTGGTATGGCAGTGTTATCCAGTCACAGTATGGTGGTATTGTTCAGGTCTGGTGTGGCGGTGTTATCCAGTCACAGTATGCCGGTATTGTTCAGGTCTGGTATCGTGGTGTTATTCAGTCACAGTATGGCGGTATTGGTCAGGTCTGGTATGGCGGTATTGGTCAGGTCTGGTATGGCAGTGTTGTCCAGTCACAGTGTGGTGGTATTGGTCAGGTCTGGTATGGCGGTGTTATCCAGTCACAGTATGGCAATATTGTTCAGGTCTGGTGTCGTGGTGTTATTCAGTCACAGTATGGCGTTATTGTTCAGGTCTGGTATCGTGGTGTTATTCAGTCACAGTATGGTGGTATTGGTCAGGTCTAGTATGGCGGCGTTATCCTGTCACAGTATGGCGGTATTGGTCAGGTCTGGTGTGGCAGTGTTAAATGTGACACCTGGAGCTATTACCTACCAATCTACCAATCCTGTAGTGAGAACTCCAGACAATATGCAGACTGCTATAATCATTGATTCAGTGTGGAAATTTGTTTATGTTTTAAGCTGTTTCAGACAATATTTCTACATGTAGAGAAATGCATGTGCCCAAAACCACGCTCCCATTTCTTCTCCAGTAGTCTCCAGTAGTGCTGTTACCAGGATTAGTGGCCATACGCCTATTGGTTACAGCATAAGGGTCTGCGCTCTGGCCGGGATTCCATGCGGCGCCGCAAAGAACTGACATGTCAGTTTTCTGCGGCCGCAATTCAGTGAAGACCTGTCAGTTTACACAATGAAGCGAGCGGCTTGTCCTCACTTTGGGTGTGGTTTTGTAGCTCAGTTCCATTAGGAGAAGTCTGGCGAAATTAAAAAAAATCCTATGAAGACAGGGGGTGGGGGGAACATAATAAAGAAAGTATACATGCCGCAAACCCAAGAACGGGATTGTACAGCCAGTGAATAGGTGCCCACAGTATGACATATCAAAAAGACTATACAATTATACAATGAGAAAAGTGTATGTCATATAACACTAGGCACACTCGAAAAGTAGCAAAAAATGACAAAATAATTATTAGATAGTATAAAAATAACAACAAGCCCTAGCCCAATTAAACACTAACACTAAAAACAGTACATTAAGGAGGGACCAAGACAATAAAAAAGGTCGACACAACCAACATAGCCAAAATAGCTATGGGTACATAGCCAAAATACACCCCATACCTAGGTCAAAGTGCAAAAGAAAAGTCATTTATAACTCCACAAGTAAAAAACAGTAACCACCACAGTGTTAAAAATTATGTCTCACAGCACAATAAAGTGACTTGTGCAATACAAAAATCACGACTAAATATAACCATCTGGAGTGTGGCCAGCTGAGTGTAGCTCTGAGAAGCCCTACTCATTACATTACGATCCTGGAAGTTCATCAGGGGTGGAGTCTAATGCCCTAGGACTTGTTTATATACCATATACAAAATGAGAACATAAAGTTAAAGAAAGTATACATGCCCATGCCCCCGCAGCACCACATCACCGGCTCTGTGACCAATCATTTTCCCCTCACTTCCTGGTATGTCACAACTTGGTTGAAAATACCTGACTCTGCTGATGGATTGCGCACTCAGCCAGTAAGAGACTGCAGCGGTGTTCCATCCCAGTCACTGACTGGCTGAATACGTAATCCATCAGCCAGATCTTGATGTCAGCAACAGGAGCTGGAGGAGGCCAGCGGGGAACTGGGAGAGGTGACGCGGCACTTCAGACGCACAGAGACAGGTAAGTATGCATTTTTATTACATGTTTTATTATGTTCATCCCCTGATCCCTTGATCCCCAGAACAAGTGAACACTGTAATACCACGCACAACCTAGGGACATGAGTAGTGCCGTGTTTACTTCTAGTCCTGGATACCCCTTTAATGCATGCATTAACCTTTTAAAAAAACAAAACCCCTTCTACGCTACATGGTTATATCTGTGATAGGATGGCCAAAAGTTGTTGATAAAATAGTGTAAGTAAATAAATTACATTCTCTTTCTCACACATAAAAATGCGTTTGGAGATACTACAGTATTTAATTATCACATATGGATGGGGTTGCACACTTAATGGGGACTTCAGTACAATAGTCACCTGCCTTTTCTTCTATGCAAAACAGTTTGCTTTTCTGGCACTTCTGCGGTTTCCAATAAACACCTCTGCCGACACATTTAGATACAGTTTTACGTGAAAAGTGTAGGTGTGGCCATAGTACGAATATTATAATTGACATGTACAGACATGCTAGTAACAGATGATTGTACATTCCCATTATAAATTTACATGGTTTATTCAAGCATCTGTAAGTAGCATAGTTTTTGTTGCATAATGACACATAAAACATCCTTATTATATTGATAAATACCAATTCTTTCTTGTCCTTCAGATTAAAAATTTGGAAGATAAAGATGCTGGCTTTAAAATTATACAAGTAAATTTAAAGGGCTCCAGCCATGACCCCTTTCGGTGCTATGCCCGGGGAAGGGATGAAGGATGTAAATAACATACACTTACCTCCCTGGCTCCTGCCATGCTGTCTGTACTTCCGCTCTCGTTCGGGGACGCTGTAATAGGGCTGGCATAGAGATGCATAAGCTTCCTGTGGTGCTTTTCAGTTCTTTTGATTTTATTTGAAGATTTTTTTTTTTTTTATTAGAGTTGCGTAATTGGACTGTATGTGTAAGGGTATGTTTGCAAACGCGGACGGCTGGGAGGAAATTAAATGATTAATTACTGCAATTAAATGATGCATTGATGCACTGAAAATGCAATGAAAATGAATGTGTGAACACAGCCTAAGGAGATACTCTCCCTGAAAGAACTGCTATACAGTTATACAACCATGCACTAAAGGAGAAACAAAGAAAAAACTAAACTTTGCTGTGATGCTGTGCCTCGTGGCTGAGATTGTGCTGCAGGAATTCTGTCCCTAACCGGTGAACTGTTCGTGAACCTCATGTTTGTGTATCAGAATGAATGCATTTAATTATTTCTAAGAACTCCACAATAATGAAGAACTTCTTAATTGGTCCCATCGTGAGAAGTTAATCTGTTTCCAGTGCTGCTAATTAAGGACACATACAAATCTACATACTCATTCATAATGTATCACTAGCACATCCTACTCAATTATAATGTACACTCTATGTGCAAACTAGAAAAAATCCCAAACTGCATGTGTGAAAAATGCAGATCGGCAGATCAGAAGCTCAGACGCATTACTGCCGCTCAGAGCAGTGCAACGGGTTACAGATAAATCACAGGAATCTTCCAGACTGCAGCTGTAGATTAATTGTTAGGTGTAATGCTGGGTTTACACGGAACAAATATCGTTCGAATTTTCTCTATAACGATCGCATTTGAGCGATAATCGTTCCGTGTTAACACAGCAAACGATCAAGCGATGAGCGAAAAATTGTTCATTTTGATCTTTAAACATGTTCTCAAATCGTCGTTTGTCGTTTGCTAAATATTCGCAGATCGCTTTTTGTGAACAGTCTTTCAAAGATTCACCCTATTTAAAAGATGGGCTTAAACGATCTTAAAAACGATCGCAATAACGATTTTTCTTACGAATCTTCTAACGCTTTTTCTCCGTCTAAACGCTGATCATTATAAGAACTAAATAGTTGCTTCAAAATCGTTAATCGTTCGATTGGACGAATTATCGTTCCATGTAAACCCAGCATTAGGTGCTGCGGTCCAAGGCCAGTTTCACACAAGAGTAATATATGCATGATTTACGGCTGCAAGCCAAATATTGAGTCTACTGCATTAACAGCATCATAGAGATTGATGCCATTAGTTCATGTTGTTAGAACAATGGACAGAATAGGACCTGTGGTCCGCTCAAAACTGGTCCAGGTTGTCGGGACTACAGAGAGGAGTATATGATCTTTTTTTTCTCTCTCCTGAATGGCATATACAGCAGAGAAGCCTATGTGGCAAATTATTTCTTCTGTTATTGTTGCTAGATCTCTTAAAGGGGTACTCTGGGCCATGGGGGTACTTTTTGACGTCTCAAGGCAGCTCTGCCATTCAGCGGCCAAGGCAGGACCCCGCTATGGCAGCTGATTGGCAGAGCTGCCTTGAGACATGACGTCTCATGCGGCAGCTCTGAGAAGGAAGCGTCCGCGGGACGGGAGTCCCGGGTGGCGCGATCCGGGGAACGGGGGAGGTAAGTGACCTCCGGCTTCAATTTCCTCCCCCTCCCCGGCGATCCTCAAAAATACCCCTTGGCCCGGAGTACCCCTTTAAAGTGTACATGTTGTTATAACTTTCAAAGTCTAAATCAACAGTAGATGTGAAATAAAGCAAATTTTCAATATACATTCATTTTTGTTGTTGTTGTTATCATGCTGTAAAACAAAGCTGAACTTATTAGAAATCCAGGCCCAGTCTCCTGAAGGCAGATTTTCTGACTTGTGCTGGTTGAAAAAAACAGATTAAACACAGGAACTCTGTCCAGTACAGAGAGTCACGGCTTAATATGTCCATCAGTCACATGACTGCCTTCTCTCAGGGAGCGCTCTGATGGCCTGGGATACACAGGACTTCCTGTTTTCTGACAGTTTCCTGTTTTTTAAGAAAAAAAGAAAAAAATACTTGGTTTATATCACATCTGCTGTTGAGATTCTGCTGTTCAGATTTTGAAAGTTATGACGACAGTGACACTTCAACCGATCCTTTTCGATCTGTGTGACGATACAAGTGTCCTCAAATGTAGTGATATAATGGCATCTGTAATCTGCCCTACAAGGGCTGTGTGAAAGAGTCATTCAAAGCTAAGTCCTTCCCCCTCTCTATTCACATTCATGCTGGTCTATTCTTAATTTTATGAAAGATGGTACAGATGACATTATATATTATATCGTAGCTTATAGTGATACTGTGACATAACACATATTAAGGCAATGATTCCACTTCAGGAACATAAAGGGCAAACGGGACTGTTTAATTAAACAGACGCTAATAATGTTCATGAGAGGCCGTCTATTTAATGAGACAGCCGCGTATGCTCTATATGTTCCCGAAGCAGAAACATAGCCTAAAGGGGTTTTCCCATGAACAATACTTACAATCCATTCATTGGATAGGTGATAAGTATCTGACTACTGGATGGAGCAGAGGTCAGGCATGCCATCCTAGCCAAGTTTATAGAATTAAAAAAGATTTCTTTTTTAAATGTGGTGAGATGGTACATTCTATTTCATCAAACGGTTTGCTAAGAACCTCATATAAAAAAAAATCTTTACAACAGCTCTTTTTCGTGTCTACGACAGAGGAAGTGAATGCGGCGAGTCCTGACAATTGCAGGTTGCTGCAGCATTTTTTCTGTTTTTGTCTGTATGTTAGCCACGGCAGCATTCAAACTGCACAGAGAGCTATTTCTTTGCTTTTTTTGTAAGGGTGTGTTCACACTGAGGAATCTGCACGAAATTTCAAGCCGATTCCACAGCAAAATGCACGCACAATCTGCTTGAAATTCCGCGTTCCGCGTTCAATGGTATTTCCACTCTGTTGTTAAAACAGAATTTTCTGCTACAAATCCGCTTTCCGCTAAATGAAGTGTCAATTCTTTAGGCAGATTCTGCTAGAGGAATCCTATAGAAGTCAATGGGGCTTGGATTCTGCTTGCAGAGCATTCTGCTCAAATTCTGCTTCTATTCTGCCACAGCTGAATTTTTAAGCAGAAAAGAATTTTTAAGCAGAAAACTTTCCTTTTATTTTTTTAGTCTCCCACCTCCCATTCAGACTTGCCAGTACATCTGGTGTCTTTTTGATGGGAGGGGGGTTAATGGTGGAATTGTTCATTTCTGGAGCTATTACCTACCAATCCTGTGATGAGAATTCCCTCAGACAATATGTAGACGGCTTCAATCATTGATTTAATGTGGAACTTTGTGTATGTTTTAAGCAGTTAAAAACAGTCAAAAACACGACTCAGACAATGTTTCTACATGTAGAGAAATGCATGTGGCCAAAACCACGCTCCCCAAGATAGGGCGTCTTCAGGTTTAGTGCCTAGGGCAGCAGCAGCTGTTAATGCGGCCCTGCCTGTGGATAGGTGGTAAGGAAGTGTTGTGTGTGGGAAAAGCCCTTTAACCCCTTAACGACATCGGGCATAAGTGTACGCCTTCGCAGGGTGGGCTTTAACGCAAACGGGCGTACACTTACGCCCGATGTTTCCCCGATCGCTGTGTGTTCACACACAGCGATCGGGGAAGATGGCCAGGCCATCTCTGCTCGTCGGCACGGGGGGTGATTAACCCCCACCCCCACCCCCGATCGCTGCTATATGCTGATCAATACAGATCAGCATATAGCAGCTAAATTCAGCTTTCCGGGTCATCGGTGACCCGGAAGGCAATGGCGATTGGTGCTGTCCGAGACAGCACCAATCGCCATCAGTGTCCCCACCAAAGATGGCGCCGGTGCCACCCCCACGATCGCCGTGATAGGCCGGCCCATCACGGCGATCAAACTGTTAAAAAACAGTGTCGCCGGGTTTTGCACCCCTCAGCTAGGTAGCTGAGGGGTGCAGAACAGGTGTGTATAGTGTAGGTGCACTATACTCACCTGATCTGGGCGTCCGGAGCGACGATCTGCGGTCCACGGCGTCCTCTTCTCTTCATCGCTTCCGGGTTTCGTCGGGTCCAGCGCCGTCTAACTTCGGAAATGTTCGGCTCTTCGGGCTTCGGAAGTCTTCGCCAGCGTCGCTCTACTGCCCCCTAGCGGCTGATCAGTGAATATTATTTTTATTTATTATATTTTCCTTTTTAAATCCTTTTTGGCGTAGGGGCATTTTTCCCCTCTATATCCTACTGTCACTGTCTGCTGATAAGTGCCGCACATAAGTGCGGCATTTATCAGCAGCTCCTTTCTTGGCGTAGGGATATTTTTTCTTACAGTCAAAAAAACGTAAAAAACACTACATTACACCACACTACATGAAATAAAGTTTTACACTACACTACATTACACATTTACATACCCCATATACTAGTCCCCGTATAAAGATGGCTCCCAGGGTGTTTTCGGCGTTCAGCCAGTGAGGATGAATGGGGGGGATCCTTTTTCCTTTTTCATCCTCATCATCCAGTGACGTGTCTGGGGGTAGCGTGGCGTACGCTGCCCCCCAGACACGTCTTTTCCGCCAGAACAGTCCCAATAAGAGATGACGGTATGGCGTGAAATTCTACAAACTCTGTGAGAGTACCTCAGGGTACACTTACAGACTTAGGGTACGTGCACACTGCGGAATGGCGAAGGATAACCCTTTGTGCATTTGCGCACCTGCCGGAGGACTGATGCGGGCGCGTGTCTCCACCTGTGTCATAGACTCCATTCTATGCACAGGCGGATTCCGTCGTCCGTCCAAAGAATGAAGACGTTCATTCTTTGGACAGAGGGCGGAATCTGCCCGTGCATAGAATGGAGTATGACACAAGCGGAGACGCGCGCCTCCATCAGTCCGCCGGCGGGTGCCAGCTGCGGAATGCACAAAGGTTTATCCTTCGCCATTCCGCAGTGTGCACGTACCCTTAGAGTGTATGAAGGAGGGGGGACCCGAATCCTGCCCGCCCCCCCCCCCCCATCCTCCGAGTTAGTGGGGAGATCATTTGGGAACTGATCTTCCCACTGCTGGATAAAGGTTACCACCTGTACGGGGATGACTTTTATACCAGCACCCCCTCTTCCGGTCCCTCGCTGCCCGAGCTACTGTAGCTTGCGGCACAATCCGAAAATATCAGAAGCAGTAACAGAGCCCTAATATTTAGCAGCCATGGAGCGGACCCAGCGCTTCTGGAAGGACCCCGTATCGCACCAGGACAACATTTTCCAGGTGACATCCCTCACAGGGGGTAACAGGGGGATCAGGGGGATCAGGAAGGACACTAGTGATGTCACGATACCAGAATTTTGACTTCAATACCAATACTAGATTTTTTATTTCGATACTCGATACCAATTCGATACTTAATAAAGTATGAAAAAAAGCTACAATGATAGAAATATAATGCCCCCTAGACAGCGAATATAATAACCCCACCCTCCAACTGTTTTGACGCTGTTAAGGTCTTCAGGTCTGCACTATTACGGTGACACCGGTTTATTTTTTTATTTAATTTTTTACTGCAGTTTTATTTGGTATCATGTTTGTATATATGTGACCCTTTTGATCACTTTTTAATGAATTTTTGGGGGGATGTGAGGTGATCAAAAATCAGCAAATTGGTACTAGACCAGGAATGTGATCATTTTATAGTTTGGGCAATAACACTTCCAACTATCAGGCTATGCTGGGGCTGTAGTCTAGTAATATTTCAACTATCAGGCTATGCTGGGGCTGTAGTCTAGTAATATTTCAGCTATCAGGCTATGCTGGGGCTGTAGTCTAGTAATATTTCAGCTATCAGGCTATGCTGGGGCTGTAGTCTAGTAATATTTCAGCTATCAGGCTATGCTGGGGCTGTAGTCTAGTAATATTTCAGCTATCAGGCTATGCTGGGGCTGTAGTCTAGTAATATTTCAACTATCAGGCTATGCTGGGGCTGTAGTCTAGTAATATTTCAGCTATCAGGCTATGCTGGGGGCTGTAGTCTACTAACATTTCAGCTATCAGGGTATGCTGGGGGCTGTAGTCTACTAACATTTCAGCTATCAGGCTATGCTGGGGGTAGTGACTATATTCAGGTTGTTTTGACTTGGACTCAAAAGTGCACATATGGGAAATTAGCCAATCATTATCTGACTGCGTTCGGCCAATTAAAGCATCTTTCTATGCACCTAAATTGCATCTGATAGATTTACAGCCAGGATGTGTGCGCATGTTTAGGTGCATGTTCACACACAGTATTGTAAACTCCAGGAGGATCGCTGTGAGTGATAATCAATCCCTGTACAGTACTAAAAAAATATGTTGGTGCTATATAAAGGATATAGTGTTGTGCCACAGTCACATGGCATCATTATGGTGACAATGTGCCAACATACCCAGCAGTAAACAGAGTAAATTTCCATTAGTGAGAATATTAGTACATTTATTATTTTTCTATTTTAACTTTAAGGGACTTACTTGCAATGAGAAATCTCCCTTTAAGGGAGTCAGATGAACATTGCTATTGCCTCTTTTCATTATACTGGTTATGTACATAGATCTTTCTGCACACAGGAGTTTCACCCAGCTGACATCAGGGCTGGACACGAAGTACAGTATAAGAAAGTTCTTGTCACTCGGGTCCTATAGTTCTAATAAACAACTGAAGGACCCGAGAATTCAATAGCACTAAGAGATTTCCATCATATAACGAATGATGTGTACAGTGACAGAACAGTCCTCACTGTATGACAACCCACAGCAAGACAATGACAGCTAGTCTAATAATGTGGCACCCCACAACTTGTCTATGAATTCTATGTCTCAGCCTAAGAATACATTGCACAACCTTCCCCTAACCTGGAAAAAAACGCACATACAGCAACCAGGGGGTACAGACTATAACTCCCACAGCAGATAGCTGTACACACTGTAGGGAGCTGATGAAGCCTGCCAGGTCTGGACAGACAGGAAAGGGTTACTCTCCGGGAAGGTCAGTTCCTCAATGTAGCTTCTCACACCGGCTGCTGCATTCCAGGAAGGAGAAGAGGCTGAGGTGGGACGGACTGCGGTGGGTTGAGGGTCAATAGCAGCGGGGGTCTGCTACACATAGTAGCCGACCCCACTGCTTCTGGAACGGATCAGGAGAGGTCAGGTGCCGCTGTCAGGTGTGACAGCGGCATCTACAAAGATAGTCGGCACAAGCGATGGCTGTGTGCCGGCTATAACTTATCCCTGCAGTGAGCGGAGGGAGGGGGCCGGGTCAAGGAGGTGACGCCAGGGGGCAGGGGGCAGCACTCAGAGAACATGGCCGGCGCTCAGCTAGCCGCCGGCCGTGTTCTCTGCGCTATACCTTATGTTAAACTGCGTTATTAGGCAGCTTAACATAAAGTATCGATACCAGGAAATCCTGGTACCGAACCGTTTTTTTGCCCGAAATATCGATAGTAGTATCGATTTTTCGGTGCATCGTGCATCCCTAAAGGACACCATTTTCCAGTGTGACACCTGTCCTGATCACCCCGGCCTCTGCATACTGGATCGCTTCAAGGCGTACCACACGTCATTGGAGTTCTACATTATCTAAATTCTGTCCCTTATTCCTATTTCAGGGGTCACGTTGATCCGGGGATTATTCTGATTGCCATTATGAAGTCTGGAAGAAATTTTTTCCCAGTGATGAAGCTACTGTCGTCTGCCTCACGAGGGTTTTTTGCCTTCCTCTGGATCAACACAAGTTTAATTTGATGGACACCTGTCATTTCCAACCTTATAAACTAATAATTGGCCTAATACCCCCAAATAAATTAGAATTGTCCCTTTTCCCCAGCTAAATAGGTATGGCCGCCATTCCCATTAGAGGATGCCATGATGCAATTACAAAGCCTCTGTGCGGCCAGGACAGTAGAAACCCCCCACAAGTGACCCCATTCTGGAAACTACACCCCATAAGGAATCTAACAAGGGGTGCAGTGAGGATATGGCCCCCTGGTGACGGGCACAATGGTATTTTTTATTTTCACGGCACATGTTCTACATATGTGCCCGTTACCAGTGGGGTCCATATGCTTACTGCACCCCTTGTTAGATTCCTTATGGGGTGTAGTTTCCAGAATGGGGTCACTTGTGGGGGTTCCCACTGTCCTGGCAGCACAGGGGCTTTGCAATTGAACATGGCCTCCATCCTCCATTCCAGCCTCTAAATGGCGCTCTGTCCCTTTGGTGGCTTGCCCTGTGCCCATATGGCACATTATGTCCACATGTGGGGTATTTTCGTACTTGGGGGAAATTACCCTACACATTTTGCATTCATTTTCTTTTTTAACCCCTTGTAGAAATGGAAAAAATCAAGGCTAGACCAACATTTAGTGTAAAAAATGTTTAATTTTTACACTTAATAATTGATCTTGTCTTGATTTTTTCATTTTCACAAGGGGTTAAAAGATAAAAAAAAAAACACAAAATGTGTACAGCAATTTCCCCTGAGTACAGAAATACCCCACATATGGGCTTAAGGCGACATGCGGGTGCAGGGTAAGCCTCCAAAGGGAAGGAGCGCCATTTGGTTTTTGGAGGCTGGATTTGGCTGGAATGCATTTCGAGGGCCTTGTTGCATTTGAAAGGCCTCTGTGTTGCCAAGACAGTTGAAACCCCCCCACAAGTGACCCCATTATGGAAACTACACCCCTCAAGGAATGTAACAAGGGGTATAGTGAGCATATGGATCCCACTGGTGACGGGCACAAATGTGGAACAATGTGGCGTAAAAATGAAATATTACATTTTTTACACTAGGGGGCTGCATTCACACTACATATATTTCAGTCAGTATTGCAACCAAAACCAGGAGTGGATTAAAAACACAGAAAGGCTCTGTTCACACAATGTTGAAATTGAGTGGATGGCCGCCATATAATAGTAAATAACTGCCATTATTTCAATACAACAGCCGTTGTTCTAAAATAACAGCAAATATTTGCCATTAAATGGCGGCCATCCACTCAACTTCAACATTATGTGAACAGATCCTTTCTGTGTTTTCAATCCACTCCTGGTTTTGGTTGCAATATGAGGACCACAATACTGACTGAAATATACGTAGTGTGAACCCAGCCTAATGTTGGTTTAGCCTTAAATTTTTCATTTTCACAAGGGGTTAAAAGATAAAAAACCACACAAAATGTGTAGAGCAATTTCCCCCGAGTCCGTAAATACCCCACATGTGGACATAAAGCGCCGTGTGGGTGCAGGGCAAGCCTCCGAAGGGAAGGAGCGCCATTTGGATTTTGGAGTCTGGATTTGGCCAGAATGGATGATGAACGCCATGTCGCATTTACAGAGCCCTTGTGCTGCCAAGACACTGGAAACCCCCCACAAGTGACCCCATTCTGGAAACTACACCCCTCAAGGAATCTAACAAGGGGTGCAGTGAGGATATGGACCCCTTGATGACGGGCACATTTGTGACGTGAAAATGAAAAAATGAAATTTTTCACTTTCACGTCACATTGTTCACATTGGTCCATATGCTCACTGCACCCCTTGTTAGATTCCTTGAGGGGTGTAGTTTCCAGAATGGAGTCACTTGTGGGGGGTTTCCAGTGTCTTGGCAGCACGAGGGCTCTGTAAATGCGACATGACCCTTGAAATCCATTCCAGTGAAATCCAGCTTCCAAAAGCCAATTGGCGCTCCTTCCCTTTGGAGGCTCGTCCTGCGCCCGCTTGGCACTTTATGTCCACATGTGGGGTATTTCCATACTCGGGAGAAACTGCGCTACACGTTTGGTGGTTTTTTTTTTCCTCTTATCCCCTTGTAAAAATGAAAATTGAAGGCTAGAACAACGTTTTAGTGTAAAAAATAGAATTTTTCCTTTTTTACACCATATTGTTCTGAAAATCTGTGAAGCACCTGTGGGGTCCAGATGCTCACCGCACCCCTTGTTACATTCCTTGAGGGGTGTAGTTTTCTAAATGGTGTCCCTTCAGGGGTGTTTTTTATGTTTTGGCACCCCAGAGCCTCTGCCAAGCCGAAGTGGTACAGTCAAAAATGACCAAATAAAACGGAGGCATTGAAATTCACTAGGCGCTCCCTTATATCGGAGGCTTGTGGTTGCGGAGGCTTTTGGATTACAATAAAATCTCTGCACAGAAAATTAAAATTTTCAAATTTCTTACACACTTAGCTTTTATTTCTTTGACTCCCCTAAAGGGTTAAAAAACTTTCTGGATGTGCTTTTGCAGAGTTTGGGAGGTGCAGTTTCTGAAATGGGGTGCTTTGTGGGGCTTTCTAACATACAGTCCCCTCAAATACATTTTAACCCTTTGAGGACCCGGCCCAAAATGACCCAGTGGACCGCGCAAATTTTGATCTTAGTGCTTTCGTTTTTCCCTCCTCCCCTTCTAAGAGCTCTAGCACTCTCAGTTTTCTATCTACAAGCCATGTAAGTGCTTGTTTTTTTCAGGAATAGTTGTACTGTGTAATGGCGTCATTCATTTTACCATAACATGTATGATGGAATTCCACATATATTATTTATGAAGATATAAATAGGTGAAATCGTAAAAAAGAAAGCAATATGGTAACGTTTGGGGGGTTCCTGTGTCTACGTAATGCACTATATGGTAACAGCGACATTATACTATTATTCTATAGGTCAGTCCGAACACAACCATATGCAGGTTACACAGATTCTCTAATGTTATATATATTTTTTTTTATGAAATCCTTTTTTTTGGCAATTAAATATTAATAAAATGGGCCTATTGTGATGCTTATAACGGTTTTATTGTTTCACCTATGGGGCTGTATGGGGTGTCATTTTTTCCGCCATGATCTCTAGTTTTTATTAATACCATATTTGTGAAGATCGGACGTTTTGATCACTTTTTATTGATTTTTTTTAATATATAATGTAACATAAAATCGGTAATCTGCGCACTTTTTCCCCTCTTTTCGTGTACGCCGTTTACCGGTCGCAATGACGCTTGTTATATTTTAATAGATCGGACAATTACGCACGCTACGGTATATTATATGTTTATCTATTTATTCATTTTTATATGTTTTATTTATATAATGGGAAAGGGGGGTGATTTAGACTTTTATTGGGGGAGGGGTTTTGGGGTAGTGTGTTAGTGTTTTGAACTTTTTTTTTTTTACACATTTGAAGTCCCTTTGGGGGACTTGTACATACAGTACTTGGATTTATACACTGATGAATGCTATGCCATAGGCACAGCATTGATCAGTGTTATCGGCGATCTGCTCATTGAGCCTGCCTGTGCAGGCTCAGTGTAGCAGATCGCCGATCGGACCGCACGGAGGCAGGTGAGAGACCTCCTGCGGTCTGTTTTACCAATCGGGACCCCCGCAGTCACACTGCGGGGGTCCCGATCGGTAAGTGACAGGGGACTCCCCCTGTCACTTACACTTAAACGCTGCGGTCGCGCCGCGATCGCGGCGTTTAAGGGGTTAATGACACGCGGCAGCGCGATCGCTGCAGCGTGTCATTACCGGTGAGGTCCCGGCTGCTCACTGCAGCCGGCCCCCACCTGCTATGAAGCGCGCTCCGCTCCGGAGCGCGCTTCATAGCGGGAATAACACCCATGACGTAAGGTTACGTCATGGGTCGTCTGGGGACAGACTTCCATGACGTAACCCTACGTCCAGGGTCGTCTAGGGGTTAAGGGTAGGTTCACACTACGTAAGTTTCCTGCCGTAGCGCGCTCCATGAATAAGCGGCTGGAGATTTACGTAGTTTGCGTACAATGGAAAGTATACGATCTACGGCTGCACAGTTCACACTACGTAAGAACTAACGCCCGGATCGTATGCGGCGCCGTAAAATATGAACCAGACCATTGTTTCGGGATGGAAATGCTGTAACTTACGCCCGTAGCGTAACATGTGATTTGCCGATCCAAAAGGTTCTGTGGGGTGTCCGGGGCTAGCCGAAGATATCCAAGTAAAATACCTCTGTCAAATCGCTACGTATGCCGCTCGGGAAGCGTACGTAGCTTACGGGCGTGAGTTCGCAGACCGTACGTAGCCGGCCGCAACTTGCGTAAATCCCGGCCGGAGTTTTACACGTATATGTCCGGCCTGCGAAAAATATGCGGCCCGACATATACGTAGTGTGAACATAGCATAAACCTGAACAGGTCCCTAAAAATATCTGATTTTGAAATTTTACTGAATATTTGGAAATTTGCTGCTAATGTTTTAAGCTTTCTATTGTCTAAAAAAAAATGAAAGATAGTTTAATAAATGCCGCCAACATAAAGTAGACATGTTGCTAATGATATTTGATATATAATTTATGTGGTATAACCATTTTCTGTATAAGCAGAAAAGTTCCAGTTGGAAAAATGAATTTTTTCACAATTTTTCACGTAATTTGGTTTTTTTTCCATAAAGATTTGTTATAAGTATCAACTCCAATTTACCAGAAATGTAAAGTACAATATGTCACTAGAAAACAATCTCAGAATCAGCCGGATAGGTAAAAGCATCCCGAAGTTATTAATAAATAAAGTGAGACTGGTCATATTCATAAAATTTTCTGTTCAAGGAAAATATTCTGTACAGTTACAGCAGCCAAAAAAAAAATATTAAGGAAACATAAATTGGCTGTCTTTCAGCAGAAATCACAGGTGGCTTTAGATGGTGATGCCACAAAGACTTGAGACAGTGAAGACACAGCAGCTTTATAGTGACACCAAGTGGCTTTGGTTCATTCCACAGTCTCGATTAATGTGATTAAAGAAACTGCTCGGTATAAAGGTACAAGTGCCATACCATGCCTCAGGCAACATAGCTAACAAAGGCTGTGTCCTTAACTAGTGAAGATGGTAGTGAGATTAAGAGAATCTGTTCAAAGCTTCTTTATGGGGCACAGCATGTTATAAGCCATGCATAATTCCTTTCTATAGGGTCATAAACGTATGGTCTCTGATGAGCATGTGACTGCATGGATGATGTGTAATGAAGAGGGGCTAGACAGTGCAGTTTCTTCCAGAAACAGGGTTTTACATGTGATGTGTTTATATCTACTGTCTCGGGCTTAAAAGGAATCAGCCAAGAGTTGTAGAAACTAAGCCTCTGTTGACTAAAGGGCTCATGCAGACAGCAATGTTTATCTTATACACACCGCTCTGTCAGTCTGACATCCACTTAAAACATGACCCACAATAAGTATAATTTGGGTAGTCTGTGATATCTCTATCTCCCCTTATAAGGGAACGCCAGCACTGCCGGGTAACCCGTCCACCATATGTTTCCACTAACAGCACCACTGCTATATGAGAGAAGTCTGTTTATGTTTATTATGGTGACCATGCTGTGTGGTTTAGATCTGATACCATAATGCGAGAAGACTAAACAAATGGCCGTGAAAATGTTTATGTGGCTGTGTGGCTTTCTGTTGCTAACAGATCATGCTATGTCACTTACCTCATAGTGTTTCTCAGGCCCTCCAATTGGATATGTCAGAATTTATATTATCATCATGTACTTAGATTGGGTTACACATGACACAACATTGCCGCGTTGGGATTGGAAAGTATGCTATAGTATCACTTTCACTCATACTATCTTGTTAATGCCACAGCTGAAATAACAATTACACTGTACTTTATATTTATGGGGATAAGAACTATCATCTGACATGCACCACAGTGTCAAGGAAGGGTAACCATTGCTAGCATATTATTTGAGAAGTAAATATAGCACAAGCCTTAAAGGAGTCTTATACTAAAATGAAATAGTAGCGGGGTACAACCTTCTAAAATAAGCACCTCCCCCCCACCACCAATTTTGTTTCTTCATGAAAAGTAGTGCATGTACCAGGAAAGAAAAGAGCACATCAAATGGGTTGTGCAGGACTAGAATTAAAGGGTCTTCTGGCCATGGAATGAGTCTGGTGTTGCAGGTCAGGTCTATAAGGGTTGAACCTGCTAACCCCACTCCCATATCAACCCAGAAGCCTAAGCCTTACAGACCCCAATAACTACAAACACAACATACTTTTTGCAGCATTTACCACACTTTGTTTAAAACATTAAAGCCCAAACAGGGAGGTCCAACACAAATCACAACCTTCATTATCCAAGAGAGTCCCTCCCCCTTGACAGCAGCGCTGCTGCAAGGCAGAACTGTCCCTGCCAAGGGGACCTGGTCTGACCACCATAATCCTGGATGAAGAACTGAAGGAAAAAGACCCCCATGAGCCCAATTTCAAGTTGCCCCATCACAAGGAGAAAATCCTTTCCCAACTCCACAAGTGGCAATTAGACTAAATCCCTGTATCTACGTCTTATCACATAATAAAATGACAACTGCACCAATACAGCTTCTGCTTCTGACAAGATTACCTGCCCTTTATACCCATGACCCTGCCCCCTTCTCTCCCCAGTTCGCCCCTTCCCTTCCCCAGGTATTTCCCTCTGCATACTAATGTCCCTTTGTTCTCACAGAAAGCCCTCCTGCTCTCCCACTCCTCTCTCTCACCAGCAGCCATTTTTGCCCAGCCCTTACCGGCAGCCTATATTGCCATACTATACTGACCCCCACTTTCTACTTTAATAAACACTCCCCACAACCGTGTAGTCGTGGTTGCAGAGACACCCCCCCCCCCCCCCCCCCCCGAGATGGTCCCTCCTGTTACTGCTAACACTTGTAAATGACCCTATGAACACAATAAAGAAAAGAAAATAGGAACTAGGATTTACTTAATCCCATGGTCTGTGTACGCTACCACTATACAAGCACTAATATAGCCAATACTACCACCATACAGTGGTTAGATACCAGGTCTACATAGGCTCGGCAGAGTACTGCTGACTATGTCAGGAGCACAGCACTGTTCAGACGTAATCACAGGCAGAATACACAACTATTACAGAGGACCTGTCCTCTACAGACCTGGGTATTTTAGTCAATTCTTGTATTCTCCTGAGATTGTGTCATTCCTCTGTTATTCTTTCTTGTGTCAAAGGGATGTGTCCCTATGCAGTTAGAGTGTCGAGTTATAGACAATGGGAAGGGTAACACTCAGTTGTAGGTTAGATCTGGGCCAGAGACTTCATCTGGGTTCACACTATGTTTATGCCGGATGTCAGCTGTATCTGTTGGCATCTCTCCAAGAACAGCAAGCTGACGTATACTGTGCCATACAGCAGTGGGTGCCATTCATGGTAATGGATTTGCAACATGCACTAGGTATTCTGCTGGTAAACATTAAATTAACAGAACTCAATAGCTCAGCAGACCACAAGGGGTTCTGGCTGCAATCCAGAAGATTGTATAGTACCTGGTGTACAGCACTGTACTGCAGCACCATAGGTAACATCAATTACTAGCATTGCAACAATAGGATGGTAGTGTGAAATGTGGGTGAGAACAAGGGCAAATCATGGTAAATAAAGGGTCTCGCCCACATGACATGCTACCGCTGCACTACTGCAACATGTTAAACTGGTTATACATACACAGGGCTTTCATAGACACTTTTATGTCCATAAAGGTCCATTAGGGCTGCAGGTTCTGGCCTGAGCTTAGGTCTGATAACCCGAAGTGACAGTTGTCCATGTATAACTGGCCGACCTCCATTTACTGCCAACATACAGTAGGTCAGCCATGAGACTGTACCCACACTATCATCAGCCATAACGTCTGCTTATTTTGATCCTTTCTTAGAAATCTGGATCAGTGATGTTCAGTGAGAAACCGTTCATTTTGTATCAGTGATGCATGTTTTTCATCAGTTTTGTGGATGCAAAAACAGATGGGAAGAGCCTGCCTAGAAGTTGCCAGGCAATGTATTAGTGAAAAGGGATGTCACACGGATGGTGTATCTGCATGTTGTCAGTTCAAAACAGACCCATTGAATTTTTTTGGAGCATCCATTCCACAAAAACACATCGGAAGCTAAAAATGGATGTTGTGTGGATGACTACACGAAAATCAATGTTTTTTTTTTCTGTCCATAAACCAGGATCCTGATTTACCTACAGAAAAAAATGATGTGTGGATGATGCCTTTTAAAGCTCAGCAACATTTTATAGAAATCATAGGTTTACAACTTAAGCCCCTATTACACGGGGCGATGAGCGGGAGCAAGTGAGCGCCGACCTGTCAGGCCAGCGCTCGCTTGCTCCTCGTTCGTTGCTCGCTGCCGGCACTATTACAGTGGGTTTTCTCCACCCTGCTGTGCTTAATTGATAGACCTCTCCCTATTTATGTACAGTATAATCAATCCTGCCAGGCAAGGAGATTCTACATTCAACTGAATGGCTCAACAGAAAACTGACCTCAAGTAAACCTATGGTTGTATACTGCAGAAAAATTAAAGTAATTGTAACTATAACACATAATAAATGTGATTTTGATATAAAAGTAAAAACATTTTAACTATTAACTGAATTATATTGGGTAGAGAAACAATCAGAGGAGATACATTAGATCACAATATGCAATGTATACATTTGACAGTGAACGGCTCTTGAGCTCCATCTAGTGCCCTATAAAGATGTTGCAGACAGTTTTCACCCTGTGCAGAAATAAATTCCAAAAGACCTGGTTTTCATACATCAGATCTGTTTATTCCACCCTACCCATCTAGAGAAAAACACAACAGATGTATGTATCCAGGCAGGGGCGTAGCTAATGTCTCTTGGGCCCTGGTGCAAGAGGTTATTTTGGGCTCCCCCTTCCTCGACCCCTTATAGATGCCCCCTGGTTATCCCCCAACAACTCACCTGACAACTCGCTCCCCTGTCGTGGCTCTTCTCTACTGCAGGCTGGAACTGGCCCCCGGCTGACCCGTGGCTCCCTGGCTCTTTCCCGTCCCAACAGCACACGCGCCACGCAACTCTGTGTGCGCCAGGGCTGTTACTTCCGACACAGGAGGCGTGTGTTAGTGCCGCGCCTGTGCCAGAAGTACTTCCCCGGCGCACACAGAGTTCTGTGGTCGGTGTGCTGCCGGGGCTGGGACGGGAAAGAGCCGGGGAGCCACGGGTCAGCCGGGGGCCAGTTCCAGCCTCCCTCTTGTGACCGCAAGCAAAACACTGCTTGCGGTCACAAGAGGGAATGGGAGGGGGGCAGTGTGGTGGCAAGGCCCGGTCGCAGCGGTCGCTACGCCACTGTATCCAGGTTCCCTCATGATTTCACCTTTAACTCCAGGCCTTATAAAGGAATATTTGTTAATGTGAAACTATCAGAAGGTTCATGCAAACGAGCCTGCTGACAGCTCCGTGCAGCCGTGTACCTGTAAGCATGGATCTGTAAGCATGAACCTGCTGAACTGTTTTGGCCTTGTTTCTGTGTATAATTTAAAGAACTGATTTTGGGTTAAAGTTTAGTGTATATATTCTTTAGAATGTCTCAAATCATTAAAAATTAAATGTTTATTAATTTTTTCACACTGCTTATTGTTTGCTAGTATTGCTCCTCATGGGTGCGAGAGGGTGGATGCTAAACTGTTCAAAAGATTTTTTAAAACCTGCATGGTTTGGTTATACACCATTTACAGTGGTGACAATGTTTTTGTTTCTTTTTAGCTCTCACTGCTTTTATTGACTCCTGAGAGTACCCTCCATGGTGCATAGCTATTTCTTATTTTCCTTTCTTAAGGGGTGGGACCAGAGATGGACTGTTTGCCAGAAAAACTCACACAGGGACTCCCTTTCCAAATTACAAATTATCCCATTTTTACATCATGGCACCCAGCCAGAAAGCTACATCTCCCAGCATGCACTGCACCTCAGAACCAACTGCTGAGTATCCACCTCATCCTGCAATATCTGCCCAGCACTGGCTCAGTCTGCTTCTGCTCTGCACAGTTTCTATCTTAGAGAAAGAAAGAGGTGAAACATTTTCTCCTTTCCCCTATACTACTCAGGAGAGGCTGTTATTAACCCCTTTAACCCTTTGCCGCAAAATGACGTTCCGGGAACGTCATGTATTGCAGGTAGTTCCCGAAACATCATTCTCTCCCTGCCTCCCCCCTCTGTCCCTAGCAGAGATCATGAAGCAAGAGGAGGCTGTGTCACACAGCCTCCTCCTGCTGCCCCTGCCCGGAGGGGAGACGCGCTCCCCCGGGCAGTTAACGCTATAGACACCGCGATCCAGCGACCGCTGTGTCTATGGAGCAGACAGAGGGAGTTCCGCTCTCTCCGACCCCCCCCCTTCACCCCCCTGGAGCCTGCGAGAGTGTTCGCATGGCTCCTGGGGGTTACCATAGCAACCCCGACGATGCTTCCTGCGTCTCGGCTGCTATAGATGAGAGTGATCAGGTCCCTGCACTGAGACAGGGACCTGATCTGTGAATGAGCTGTCAGCTTCTGACAGCTCATTCATTCTATAATACATTACAGCACTGATCATGTGCTGTAATGTATTATAGAGGTACATGAAAAAGTGAAAGTACAAACAAATACATACACACACAAATAATTAAATAAATACATACATTTTTTTAAAAAATAATAAATTAAATAAATATAAATAGTTATACACATTCCCCATCCCCCCCCCTTATAAATGATCCTCTATAAATAAGATACATATATTTGGTATTGCCACGTCTGTAATGACCCCGTCTATTAACTCGTTACATTAGTTAATTAATTAATAAAAAACTAATCAAAATGACTATTTTTGTTACTCCACCCCATAAAAAATATAGATAAAAGCTATCAAAACGTCACTTGTACTCAAGGTGTACCACTAAAAGCGTCAGCTTATGTCGAAAAAAAAAGCCCTCACATAAATCCATTGGCGAAAAAATAAAAATATTACTGCTCTTACAATATGCAAGACACAGGTCTTACACAAATATTTTGGCACCACAAGGCCTCCGTGACATGGTATAATGGCTAAAAAGAAAACTGAAATAAAAAAAGGCCCCAAAATTCCCCAGGTCTCTGTCATGTCTGTGGCTTGTGGTTGAGTCAGGTGATGCACTGCGGCCACATATAGGGGATTTATAGAAACATTAGAATAAGGGTAATAAATATTGAGTTCCATTTCTCAGTTAGTATTTGCTGTGTAAAAGGAAAAATTTAATTAAAATAGAATATCTGCCAAAAAAATGTAAATTTTAAATTTCCCCTCCAACTTGCTTAAATTTCTGTGAAACACCTAAAGGGTTAATAAACTTATGAAATGTTACTTTGAGTACTTCGAGGGGTGCAGTTTTACAATGGAGGGATTTATGGGGGGGAAATAATGTACAGGCCCCACAAATCCACTTTAGAACTGAACTGGTCCCTAATAAAATCAGAACTGAATTTTTCATGCAAATTTGAAAAATCGCTGCAAAATTTCGAAGCCCTCTAACATCCTAACAAGTAAAAGGACGTTCACCAAATGACGTCACCATAAAGCAGACATGTTGCATTAAAGGACAAGTGCCATGAAAAACTTTTTCTCAGTAATTGAAGCACATTACAAAAGTTATATAACTCTGTAATGTGCTTCAATCACCTATCTGCCTCCCTTCCCTGTCTTTTCCCCCCTCCACCCCCCACCAGGAAGTGTAAGAAACTCACACATACCTAATTACTCTCGTCACCATGCTCTTCTCTCAGCTTCTTCTTGAAGAATGAGTCACCAGCAGGAGGGCTGCTCTAGCTCCTGTTACACCAGCCTCCCCCTCCCCTGCATTGTCTCAGCTTGCTCAGCTACGATTGGCTGAACAACTGCAAGCCATCTGAGCCATGTCACTTGCTTATCTTCCCTAGTGAAATGACTTCTTCACTTACTGAGTCCACTCGGCAGCAGGAGAGAGTATGAGGGGAGGGGGGAGGCTGCCTATGTGCTGGGAGTCAGTCGGAGAGAAGATAAGCAAGTGACATGACTCAGATGGCTTGCAGTTGTTCAGCCAATCGGAGCTGAGCAAGTTGAGTCACCTGACAAGGCAGGGAAGGGGGAGGCTGGTGTAACAGGAGCTAGAACAGCCCTCCTGCTGATGACTCATTGTCACAAGAAGCTGAGAGAAGAGCATGGTGACAACAGAAATTAGGTATCTGTGAGTTTCCTAAACTTCCTGCTGGGGGGTGGAGGGGGGAAAAGACAGGGAAGGGAGGCAGATAGGTGATTGAAGCATATTACAGAGTTATATAACTTTGTAATGTGCTTCAATTACTGAGAAAAAGTTTTTCATGGCACTTGTCCTTTAATAATTAGTTCATGTGGCATGACTATCTTTCTTAGGAAAAGAGTTTTGAATATAAAGAAATGTAAATTTTTCAAATTTTTGCGCAAATATTGTTTTTTACAAAAAAATACTAAGAGTATAAACCAAAATATACCACAAAAAAAAACAATATCTGAATAACCGTGATAGTTAAAAGCATTGCAGAGTCATAACTACATAAAGAGAGACAGTTCAGATTTGAAAAATGGGCCCTGGGCATTAAGGCCAAAACAGGCTGAAGAGGCAGGGGGTTAAAATCTGTGATACCATGCGTTTTTTTGTGCTGATTTTTAAATGTCCCTCATCAAATGCTATATCAACAGTAAATAAGTCTCATTCACTTGCTATGTTTTTCTGCTTCAAATGACTTGTGGTTTGTATCTGGGAAATACCTGCATAGCCAATCACTGGCCATAGAAGTGACCTACCTCAGCCACAGATTACATTTCCTGCATGTAGGGGATGTCAAGAGAAGCAGGAAAAAGCAGAGAGCACTGGAGACTGTCAGAACTGTGGAGACAGGTGATCAGGGTAGGTAAGTAGGGCTTAATTTTTTTTATATTTTTACAAGACCCGAGGGTGTTTAAAATAAATCTTTCTGGAAGCACAAAGGGAAGAGGGCTCTGGAAAACTGCCTCGCAGTTATTGCTGCTATTATTTTCAATAAACAAAATAAAAGGTGGCCAATGCCTTTAAGCTGTAAGGCTCTTCTTAGAATTCAAATATGAGACCGCTAAATATTACCACCTAAGCATTTGCTGGTAAACCCATGGCTAATTTAAGTGCTAGAAGACAATAGAGTGGTGCCTTGGATTAGGAGCATAATTCGTTCTGGGGGGCTGTGATTGTAATCCAAATCCACTCTTAAACCAAAGCAAATTTTTCCATAAGAAATCATAGAAATGCAGACAATTGGTTCCACACCCCAAATATAATCATTTATTATTCTGAATAACATGTAAAACAAATGAAACAAACATTCAGAAACAGCAGAATATGTGAAATTATAAGTTACTGTACAGTAATGGAGAGGATGGGAAACACAAGGACTGACAGAGACTGCAGGGAGCATGAAGGAATGAGCAGGGTATATGTGAGCACAGTATAGCAGCACTCTCTGTCCGGGGAGAGAGGGGTTACAGCTATGGAGAGATTACAGCTATGGAGAGATTACCTCCACAGTCCTGTCCCCTGATGTAAGCCCCAGCCTGAGTGGATCTGCTATGATTTATAAGGTGAGGGAGACTTCCTGGGTCAGAATACAGGGCTGTAGACCCCGCTATGAAGGCCATGCCCCTCCCCCAGTACAGGGAGCTCTTAAACCAAAACAATGCTCTTAAACCAAGTCACAATTTTGAAAAACTGTGAGCTCTTAAACCAAAACGCTCTTAAACCAAGGTACCATTTGTATTTTCTCTCTTCTTCTGTACCTTCTGTAGATGGCCTTCTACAGGGTAAAGATAAATATAAGGAGAGCTTGTAACACTAACAGCAGTAATGTTAAAGGAGAAGTCCCAAGACCTAAAAATAAACAGAGAGGCAGGGAGGTACAGGAACATAATAAACAAAGCATACTCACCTGTCCTCTTGCCCCATGGTGCCGCTCCCGAGTCCAGCTGACAGCTGCCTGCAGCTCTTCTAGCTGTAACATCACGTCCTCGGCTGAGGGTATGTGATGTTACAGCTGGGAAAAGCTGGGTACATGACATACCTGGATTCCATCAGATAATGACAGCCAGCTGCGCTATGGAGGAGCAGGGACAGGTAAGTATACATTGTTTATTAATGTCACCACCCCCCCCCCCCCCCCCCCCCCCCCCCCCCCCCCCCCCCCCCCCCCCCGCTGGACTGTTTTTATTTTTAAATGTTTCTTTATTTAAAGCAGCCCTGTGTAATAACCTGTCCATGGGTTCATATAGCTAAAAAGCATCTTTAGGCTATGTTCACACACCATTAAAATAATGGCAAAAAATGTCTGTTTTTTTAAATAGTGGCTGTTATTTGTCCTTACATGAAGAACTACAAAAAAAAAGCGCTGTATTTTTGCCAGTGTGTTAACAAAGCCTCAAACAGGAGGTCTTCTTGCCTACATTGTAGATCAATTAAGGAATTTTATCCCAAATTTGCTCATTGCCAAAACATAACTCACCAGGAAGCAATTGTTGGGACTGAATAAATATATGTGTGCCTGTAATAATGATATATGTAACTGATTATAATTTAACAGCGAAAATTATTAGGGAAAACGTTAGGGTTTTGCGTTACGGACATCAAGAAACATCGCAATGTGTGAACAGCATCGGGGTATTCGTACACCTTTACATCACCTAAACATCAACACAGTCAGCACAACCATCACTCGTACGTGTCTTGTAAGTACATGTAAGCTAAAAGCCTTCGGTTGGCAAACACGTTGACTGGCAGAAGCCCCGCCCACCAGTGACACTTCCGCTTCCCGTCTCCTAATGCTGACGTATCCGTAGTGAAGTCTAGTGACGGCGGCCGCGCAGGGTCAGTCAGAGTGAGACGTGTCGCTTTCCTCTCTCCTTCCCTTCCGATCATGGCTCCCAAAAGCAGCAGCAAGCAGCAGTCCGAGGAAGATCTGCTCCTCCAGGACTTCAGCCGGAACCTCTCCGCCAAGTCCTCCGCTCTCTTTTTCGGCAATGCGTTCATTGTGTCTGCCATCCCGATCTGTAAGTGTGAACTGTGTCTATCCTGCAGCCCATTCATCCCATAGACGTGGCATTGCTGAGGGATTGCGTTCCTATATACATGGTAAACTGTATATGGAGTCTGTATAGCGGCAGGGATGGCTGGGGGCTGCTGCTCTCTGGGATGTCTCGGGGATGGGGGCTGCTGCTCTCTGGGATGTCTCGGGGCTGCCGCTGCTCGGGGATGCCTCGGGGCTGCCGCTGCTCGGGGATGCCTCGGGGCTGCCGCTGCTCGGGGATGCCTCGGGGCTGCCGCTGCTCGGGGATGCCTCGGGGCTGCCGCTGCTCGGGGATGCCTTGGGGCTGCCGCTGCTCGGGGATGCCTTGGGGCTGCCGCTGCTCGGGGATGCCTTGGGGCTGCCGCTGCTCGGGGATGCCTTGGGGCTGCCGCTGCTCGGGGATGCCTTGGGGCTGCCGCTGCTCGGGGATGCCTTGGGGCTGCCGCTGCTCGGGGATGCCTCGGGGCTGCCGCTGCTCGGGGATGCAGCAAGGGGAAAGACAGGGAGGCGTCACGTGGGTAAATAACAGGACTGCTGCTGACTCCCATCCTTCAGAGGCCACGACTGCCACATATCTGATGGCATAAGGGAAGAGCAAATGTAGCTTTTTCCGTGCCCCTAGTTACTAATATATTGCTTGTTAGGTAATTAAGTTGTAAGGCGACCAGGCCCATTAAGGTATAATCTTGTTGTAGCGCTTTATGTCCTGTTATTTGTTTCCATGCTTTGTAACCTATATATAAAATACTCCTATTTTGTAATGATGACTAAGCACCCCTCTATACAGTATCACAGCATTATATACTGTATATACTGTAGAGTGATAGAGTCTAATAGTTGTCACTTTGTTCTTTTTCAGGGCTGTACTGGAGAATATGGCACATGGATCTGGTCCAGTCTGCGGTTCTCTACACGGTGATGACTCTGGTCAGCACATACCTGGTGGCCTTCGCTTACAAGAATGTTAAATTTGTCCTTAAACACAAGTAAGTGCTATAGGTTACGTTCCAGTATCTCTGCAGGCAGTGAGTACACTAGGATTTCCATCCCCTATAGAAGTGTATGGTACTGTTCATGCAGTCTGTAGTGGATGGTCACCAAATGCGCAAAGAAACATCCCAACGTATACGTCAAAGATGTTGCCCTAAAATATATAAATATGCTATACAGTTCCATATTGATTCCTATTCTAAATAGTTTTTTTTCCCCCAGGATTCACTTGTAATAGTAGCTGTAGTCAACTATGCTTTTCAATACAGCAACCCCCCCCCAAAAAAACCTCTATACTTCTCTTTATTCATGGTATGTTTGGCCAGTATAAACCTAAGGGTCCGCATATATTGTGTATACAGAAGTGAGAGCTTTTCGCCTTTGGGGACTCCTATTTGCCTGGCTGTAGCTGGGGAATCTGGTTGGTGTGTAATAAAGATGTGTATGGGCACAGAATGGTTGGGTTGGGGATCCCAGCTCTTTTTGGACCTGTACTGATGCATTGGTTTACAATTAGTTCCACTTTTCTTTTCAGGGTGGCCCAGAAGCGTGAAGACGCCGTCTCCAGGGAAGTAACCCGCAAACTGTCTGAAGCTGACAATAGGAAAATGTCTCGTAAGGAGAAAGATGAAAGGTAAGAGGCCTGGATAGTATGCGCATACACTGATCAGCCCTCACATTCATACCAGGTGAAGTAAATAACACTGACTGTTTTGCTGCTGATGGACAGCTTTTTCCTAATCAGGCCTTATATACACGTTCCGTGTTTAATGGACCTGCCGTCTGTTGCATGTCTGATGTGGCGTGAAACTGGAGAGCAGTGGGGAAACTGATTTATTTGTGGCACTCTAATGAAGCAGCCACGCAGCTGCTTTTTACAGAGCCACGAATATTCAAGGACTTTTTCCGATCCAAGCTACATATTGACAGATGATGCAGTGCGGGGGAGGGGGAACCCCACATCAGGCCTTCCACGGGACATCTGTGAAACACGTAAGGCCTTACTGTGCAAAAGTGACAAAGCTGTGGTTCAGTGGGAAGGGGGGTCTCTAAAGCTGCTGTTCTGTGGCCCTTATTGCTCATTTAAACCCCCCCATGCTAACATGCATTGCTGTAAATGGCGTCATGAGTGCAGTGATACATTTGTATACACAGAGGGGCTGGGAATTTAAAGTGTCAATGTTGTTAGTTTTTTTTTTTTTTTTTTTTTGCAGAAATCAGTACGGGCGATTTCAAGAAACTTTGTATTCGGGTTTATTAGCCGAAAAATGCATTTTTATCATGAAAATGCAGTTTGAAGCTCTCCCCACTCTTCATGGTTCTCTTATGGAGAGGGGAGGAGTTGGGGTAGATGAGGCACCAAAACAGGACAACAGACAGTTAATTTACAGCTACATCACTGGGCTATCTGCTCTGAAGTCAGCACTGACCTCTGAATAGCAGCTTTCACACAGGTCCCGCTTGTGTAATCCTTTGTTCTTTGCTTTTTGCTGGCTCTCCCTCCTCCCCCCTCCTCTCTCCATAGGTTATACAGGGCCCGACTGATGTAAAAGAGCCGAGATTTCCTGATGATGAGCAGGGAATTAGAGAGAGGAGGGGGGGCCTTGGGAAAGTCTTATTGAATGCAAATAATGGCATATTTGCCTAATAAACCCAATTACAACGTTTCTTAAAGGCACTGTACCATCAGGCCTGGGCTGAAGCACTGGAGGTGGGCTGACCCACCCCCAGTGGGAGGAAACCTCCGCCCCTCTATGACACTGCTTCATTAGAATCAATGGAGCTGTATCATAGAGGGGCGGGGGTTTCCTCCCACTGGGGGTGGGTCAGCCCGCCTCCAGTGCTTCAGCCCAGGCCTAATGGTACAGTCCCTTTAAAATCGGTTGGACTATTGAGTTCTCCCAAAAAAATATGACAGTGACACTTTAAGTTTACTATTTTTAAGCCCCTAAAGCTTTGATCCTTAAGGCCCTATTCCACGATTATCGGCCGATAATTGTCCTGGGGAATAGAAGGCAACGATCAGCCGACATCGTTCATGACGGCTGATCGCTGCAGTCGTTTGTTTTTCGACATGTTGAAAGACAAACGACTCATACAGCAGCAATATGCTGCCGTTGCTCTGCGGAATAGGAGCGTCGGCAGCAGACTTTGCTATATGCTATGGGCTGCCCGGGTGATCGCTAGCTGCGCTTGCAGCGCTTGTTTGCTCCTCCAGTCGGCCTGTGGAATAGGGGCTTTAGACCACTTTTCAGATAAGATCCTTCTGTGCCATGAATGTAAATTACCTTTTATTAATAGAAATCTTTGTTTGGAAGAAATGAATATAAGAATATATTTTGTGCAGGCATTAATGTTTTTTTTTTGTTTTGTTTTTCTCCTTAAAGGATTCTTTGGAAGAAAAACGAGGTTGCTGATTATGAAGCTACCACCTTCTCAATCTTCTACAACAACACATTGTTCCTGGTGCTGGTCATCGTTGCCTCATTTTTTCTGCTGAAGAACTTCAACCCTACAGTGTATCCTTTTATTCTAAAATTACTGCCAGATTAAGTTTTGTGATGGCTATGACATGTAGTTTGTTGCTAGCTTCATTTCACTTTATACCTTTATGATCCTCCCAAGGAAGTAATGTGGAGAGAGTGGATTTCAACATTAATGGCTTTAGGAAAGGAGTGTCTATCAGCATGGCATCAATCCCCTAAAATGTACCTGTCAATTAAAAAGCTTTTGACATGTCATAAGTTAGGATCGGTTGTAATCTGGGAGCTCAGACCCCCACTCATTGTTAGAGTTTGGAGAAGCATGCAGCTTAGTGCTTCTTTATTCTGAAATGGTGGGCTTGGGTAGAAGCTGCATGGGGGTAATAGTTTTTATTTATTTTTAATCAAAATCTGTTTTTATTAGATATAAAACGTAGACATGTTATTGAACATATCAGACAGTAACGACATAACAGTAAAGGCAGAACAGGAGTGGGTAATAAGGAGTAAGGGGGAGATTTATTAAAGGGTGTAAATATACACCTGGTGTAAACTGCCCACAGCAAGGGGGAACAAAGAATGACTGTCAGTCAGGGAACAAGACATTTGTTTTTGTTTTTTTTTAAACGACTGCAGATTTTTATGCAATCAGTGTATGAGTTAGAACAATTCATCAGTCTGAAAGGCCACGAGTGTTCAGTCCCTGACCAATCGGGGAGAATCCGTGTGCAGCGCATCCATCCTCAGCTCCATGTTACTTTACCTAGATAGACTTTCAGTGTAAGTCTCGGTCCGTCTAGGTTGCAGATACAGAGCAGGAAAAGGAGCGCACAGCAGCACGGTCACCTCCCCAATTATTTTGTATTTAAGTTTTTTTTGGGGGGGCTGGTTTTTTTTGTTTGTTTTTTTCAATCTACAAATATTTGTTAGCTTTTTATTTTTTTATAATTCCCCTTAAGTTTCCTTAACTATTTATTACAGAAACTACATCTTGTCCATAAGTGCTGCTTCTGGCCTTATTGCTCTGCTGTCTACTGGATCAAAGTAAACGCTCTAAAAACCATCAGTTTGGTGCAGCAAAGTGTTCTATGTATTTTTTTTTTTGTAATAGACAACATGTAAAATAAAGATTGGGTTGGATTTCTTTTTATGCTGTTTTTACTGGTGTTTTCTCCATGATTTACCCAAAGGTGATAGCACTTCGTATCCTAGCTCTCATTTAGTTTAGAAAAAACTTCAGTACTGGGTAAACTAGGTTTTTTGTTTTATCAACCATAGTTCTGTAAGCTCTGAAATTAAAGGGGTAGTGCGGCGCTAAACAATTATTCTTAAAATAACACACATTACAAAGTTATACAACTTTGTAATGTATGTTATGTATATGAATGGCCCCCTTCCCCGTGTTTCCCCCCACCTACGCCACCCCCGGAAGTGTGATGCACTATACTCACCTGATTCGTGTCGACCCCCGTCCGCCATCTTGGGACAATGATGTAATCTTTGGGCGGCCGGCCGAAGCGCTCCATCTGTCCCTCATTAGCCCCGCCCCCTCCTCTGCCGCATCACCAGCTGCTCAGCCGCGATTGGCTGAGCATAACTGTGCCGCAGCAGAGGGGGGCCATCACGAGGTATGGATGGAGCGCTTCGGTCGGCTGCCCGAAGATGACATCATTGTCCCAAGATGGCGGACGGGGTTCGACACGAATCAGGTGAGTATAGTGCATCACACTTCCGGGGGTGGCGTGGGTGAGGGTGAGGGGAAACACGGGGAAGGGGGCCATTCATATACATTACAGAGTTGTATAACTTTGTAATGTGTGTTATTTTGTGAATAATTGTTTAGCGCCGCACTACCCCTTTAAGGCTGGTGGGAACGCTTTTCCCTTGTGCTCCTTAAGTACATAGAGTATTTTGCATAGTTATATTTTCAGTTAATAAAATTGGCTGAAATGCAAAATGAAATGATAGGTGGTCAAAGAGCAAAACAAAAATCTTTACTGCTATAAATGTAAAAATATCAAAGTATTTAGGGCATCTAAACAACCATTATAGGGGGTTGATCACTGGTTAGTTATTGTATTTAGCTGTGTATGTACAGAAGAGGAAAGTAATGGTGTGGTTACACAGAGAGATCTGACAGATTTTTGAAGCCAAAGCCAGGAACAGACTATAAGCAGGGAACACATCATAAAGAGAAGACTGAGAGTTCTCCTCTTCTCAAATCCATTCCTGGCTTTGGCTTCAAAAATCTGTCAGGCCTCTCAATGTGAACGAGCCATAACAGATCTAGGTGGGTTCAGTGCTGGTAATGCTAAACCATTTACACAGCTATTTTAGTTGCCCCATTGGTGCTTAAAGGGTATCTGTCACCAGGTTTATACTATCCTATCTCAGTAGCCGAATTAATGTAATCAGGGTTTATTTTCTGCCCATAGATCTGTACGCCCTTGGTATTCTTTATTACCGTGTATTGGCCGAAAGCTGTCAGTCAGAGGTGGGGGCTGCAGTGCACACACTGTAATACATCATTAGAATCTGGGGCTTTGTCGTTTGTGCTAGGGCAGAAGATATTGGTCATTGAGTCAGCGTTACTGTGGGATGGCACGATCCACCTCCAAGAGAGCAGTATAGTTAAAGTGACTGTACCACCAGGCCCAGGCTGAAGCACTGGAGGCGGCCGACCCACCCTTAGTGGGAAGAAACCCCAGCCCCTCCATGACGTGACTCCATTAGAATCAATGGAACCCTATTATAGAGGGGCGGGGGTTTTCTCCCACTAAGGGTGGGTCGGCCCGTCTCCAGTGCTTCTGCCTGGGCCTGGTGGTACAGTCACTTTAATGGCAAATCCCATCCTCCCCCTTACTACTGACAATAATATATATTTTTTTTTTATTGGTGCAATGATGGCCATTAAAGTGACTCTACACACAATCTGTTCCCCCCCAAACCACTTGTACCTTCGGATAGCTGCTTTTAATCCAAGATCTGTCCTGGGGTCCGTTCGGCAGGTGATGCAGTTATTGTCCTAAAAACAACTTTTAAACTTGCAGCCCTGTGCCAAATGGAGTATCTGTGCCCTAACTTTGCACCACCCTTCCGTCTCTCCTCCTCACCCTCTTCATCATTAGGAATGCCCCTGGAACATTTTCTCCTGTGTGAACATTGCACAGGTGCCTTAATGATCCAGCCCATGTGCCGGGCTGACACAGGTGGGGAATAGGAGACAATTTGCCTGGAGCATTCCTAATGATGAAGAGGGCGGGAAGGAGGGACGGAGGGGTTGTGCAAAGTTAGGGCACAGATACTCCCGTTTGGCACAGGGCTGCAAGTTTAAAAGTGTTTTTACGACAGTAAATGCATCACCTGCCAAACAGACCCCAGGACAGATCTTGGATTAAAAGCAGCTATCCGAAGGTACAAGTGGTTTGGGGGGGGGGGGGGTCAGATTGTGGGTACAGAGTCACTTTAAGATGACCAGGTCCTTGCAGTAAATGCTGATGGTTGTGGTTCATTCACGTCTGTATAATTTCCCCCTGTATTGGACATTCATCCATTAGATCTCTCTGGTGTCAGTTGTCCAACCTGCTGCTTAATTACATCAGCCTTGGAGGAAAGAATCTGTAATGTGGACCAGCATCTAAGAGCCCCAAAGCGTCACTTCAGCTGTAGTAAAGTAGGATGACTGGATATGGTTGTTATTCTTTGTCTGATCAACATGATGGTAAATCCTGCTAAAAAGGGTACACTGGAGGGAAGAAAAAAAGTCTTCAAATCAACTGGTTTTCTATGGGAATTTCCCACAGTTCTGCACAGTTCCTGACAGACAGAGGTGGAAGCAAAGAGCATTGTGTCAGACTGAACTGAAAGCACCAATTCCTGCAGGGCATACAGCAGCTGATAAGTATTGCAAGGCTTGAGATTTATAAATCAAAGTAATTTACGAATATGTATAACTTTCTGGCACCAGTTTATTTAAAAACATCTTTTTTCTCCTGAACCCATAACTGTCTACCCACGGTTATAAAAACAGTTTTCTTGCAAAAACAGTGCTACCCCTGTCCTCAGGTTGTGTGTGATATTACAATCTAGCTCCATTTCATTTTAATCAAAATGAGCTGCAAAACCGCACTCAAACTGAGCCAAGATAACCTTTAACCCTTTGAGGACCAGGCCCAAAATGACCCAGTGGACCGCGCAAATTTTGATCTTAGTGTTTCCGTTTTTCCCTCCTCCCCTTCTAAGAGCTCCAGCACTTTCAGTTTTTTATCTACAGGCCATGTAAGGGCTTATTTGTTACAGGAATAGTTGTACTGTGTAATGGCGTCATTCATTTTACCATAACATGTATGATGGAATTCCAAATATATTATTTATGAAGATATAAATTGGTGAAATCGCAAAAAAGAATGCAATATGGTAACGTTTGGGGGGTTCCTGTGTCTATGTAATGCACTATATGGTAACAGCGACATGATACTATTATTCTATAGGTCAGCCCGAACACAACCATATGCAGGTTTACGCAGATTCTCTAATGTTATATATATTTTTTAAATGAAATCCTTTTTTTTGGCAATTAATTATAAATAAAATGGGACTATTGTGACGCTTATAACGGTTTTATTTTTTCACCTACGGGGCTGTATGGGGTGTCATTTTTTCCGCCATGATCTCTAGTTTTTATTAATACCATATTTGTGAAGATCGGACGTTTTGATCACTTTTTATTAATTTTTTTTATATATTTAATGTAACATAAAATCAGTAACCCGCGCACTTTTTTCCCTCTTTTCGTGTACGCCGTTTACCGTTCGCAATGACGCTTGTTATATTTTAATAGAGCGGACAATTACGCACGCTACGGTATATTATATGTTTATCTATTTATTTATTTTTATATGTTTTATTTATATAATGGGAAAGGGGGGTGATTTAGACTTTTATTGGGGGAGGGGTTTTGGGGTAGTGTGTTAGTGTTTTTAACTTTTTTTTTTTTTTACACATTTGAAGTCCCTTTGGGGGACTTTTACATTCACTACTTGGATTTTTACACTGATGAATGCTATGCCATAGGCATAGCATTGATCAGTGTTATCGGCGATCTGCTCATTGAGCCTGCCTGTGCAGGCTCAGTGACCAGAGCGCCGATCGGACCGCACGGAGGCAGGTGAGAGACCTCCGGCGGCCCGTTTTACCGATCGGGACCCCCGCAGTCACACTGCGGGGGTCCCGATCGGTAAGTGACAGGGGACTCCCCCTGTCACTTACACTTAAACGCCGCGGTCGCGCCGCGATCGCAGCGTTTAAGGAGTTAATGACACGCGGCAGCGCGATCGCTGCAGCGTGTCATTACCGGTGAGGTCCCGGCTGCTGATTGCAGCCGGCCCCCACCTGCTATGAAGCGCGCTCCGCTCCGGAGCACGCTTCATAGCGGGAGAAACACCCAGGGCGTACAGTTACGCCCTAGGTCGTCTGGGGACAGACTTCCATGGCGTAACTATACGCCCTGGGTCGTCTAAGGGTTAAAGTGTCACTGTCGTGAAATTTTTTTTTGCAGAAATCAATAGTCCAGGCGATTTTAAGAAACTTTGTAATTGGGTTTATTATCCGAAAAATGCATTTTTATCATGAAAAAGCAGTTTGAAGCTCTCCCCCCTGTCTTCATTGTTCTCCTATGGAGAGAGCTAAAGAAAAGACCAAAACAGGACAACAAAGAGTTAATCTACAAATCCCTCACGGGATATCTCTTGGGACAGTCACCAGTGACCTGTCTGAGCTCGGATTACAGCTGTCACCCAGCTCCGTGCCTGTAATCCTCTGTTATCTGCTTTCTGCTGCCGGCTAACTCCCTCCTTCCTCCTCCCCCCTCCCCTCTCCCTAGAACAGACAGGGGACGTCTCCTGCAACAAGTCACAATTTTCAGATTTTTCAGAGTGGATGAAAAAGAGGAAGGAGGGGGGGACCTGGGAAAAGGCTTTTTACATGCAGATAATGGCAGATTTGGCTAATAAACCCAATTACAAAGTTTCTTAAAATCGCCTGGACTATTGATTTCTGCAAAAAAAAAAAAATACGACAGTGACTCTTTAAGGTAGAGACTCAGAGGGTTAAGTAGCTGCTCTTTTTATGTGGTTTTGGGGTTGGGGGGGTATGCTGCTTTGTGATATTTGGCACCACTGGGGGACTATTTTTTTGCTGACTGGTATTGGTACCAATAGGGAGTCATTTTCCCTGACACTCTAATTTATGCAGCACGGTGGTATTATTTAGCACTGTCTGGAAGGTATTTAACCCCTTAACGACATCGGGCGTAAACTTACGCCCTGGCGCCCTGGTACTTAGCGCATCAGGGCGTAAATTTACGCCCGATGTTTCCCCGATCGCTGCGTGTTCACACACAGCGGTCGGGGAAGATGGCCTGCTATAAATCATAGCAGGCCATCATAGCTTCTCGGCACGGGGGGTGGTTAACACCCCCCGTGCTTACGATCGCTGCTATAGGCTGATCAATTCAGATCAGCCAATAGCGGCGATCGGAACCTTTCCGGGTCATCGGTGACCCGATGACCCGGAAAAAAATGGCGGTCGGTGCTGTCCGAGGACGGCACCGACCGCCATTACTGTAAAAAGTAATGTTGATCGCCGTGCCACCGGCCCGATCGCCGTGAACGGCCGGCCGGCCGTTCACGGCGATCGGGCCGGTGGCACGGCGATCAGAGTCCCACAAAATAGTAAATACCTGCCCTGGACCCCTCAGCTAGGTAGCGGAGGGGTCCAGAGCAGGTATTTGTACATTACTCACCTGTCCCGGGCTCCTGATCGGCGGCTTCCGGGTTCGCGGCGTCCTCCGTCATTCCGTTCGGTCTTCGGGTCTTTCCGGCGGTCCTCGTCGTCTTCTTTCGGCTATTTTCGGCTCCAGCCTCGTCATTTTCCGGATTTTGCGCTCTGCTGCCCCCTAGCGGCTGATAAGTGTAATACACTTATCAGCAGCTACAGGGATATTCAGAATATAAAAATTTTTTTTTTTTTTCCCCAAATTTTTTTTTTTCTATTTTCCGCACCCTATCGCCGCTGAGTGTTGATCAGCATCGCACGAAAGTGCGCTGCTAATCAGCAACTCCTCCTTTTTGGCGTAGGGTGTTTTTTTTCTATATTCTACTGCCACGGTCTGCTTATAAGTGCCGCACATAAGTGCGGCATTTATCCGCA
Organism: Dendropsophus ebraccatus; assembly: GCF_027789765.1. Taxonomy (NCBI): domain Eukaryota; kingdom Metazoa; phylum Chordata; class Amphibia; order Anura; family Hylidae; genus Dendropsophus; species Dendropsophus ebraccatus. Next base: position 86,098,076 of record NC_091459.1, read on the forward strand.
ACTCCTTTGTTGGCGTAGGTTTTTTTTATACTTACTGTAAAAAAAACACGTAAAAAACACTACATTTCACCACACTACATTGAATAAAGTTTGACACTACACCACTACATACCCCATATACTAGTCCCCGTATAAAGATGGCCCCCAGGGTGTTTTCGGTGTCAGAGGGATACGTTATTATTGCCTCCGACACCGAAACAGCCAGTGAGGATGAATGGGGGGGATCCTTCTTTCCTCCATTCATCCTCATCATCCATTGACGTGTCTGGGGGTAGTGTAGCGTACGCTGCCCCCCAGACACGTCTTTTCCGCCAGTACCGTCCCAATAAGAGATTACGGTATGGTGTGAAATTCTACACACTCTGTGACAGTACCTCAGGGTACACTTACAGATTTCGGGTACGTGCAAACTGCGGAATGGCGAAGGATAACCCTTTGTGCATTCCGCAGCTGGCACCCGCCGGCGGACTGATGCAGGGGTTGCGTCTCCGCCCGTGTCATAGACTCCATGTTATGCACGGGCGGATTCCGTCGTCCATCCAAAGAATGAACACGTTGGACGGAGAGCGGAATCCGCCTGTGCATAGAATGGAGTCTATGACACGGACGGAGACGTGCGCCTGCATCAGTCCGCCGGCGGGTGCCAACTGCGGAATGCACGAAGGGTTATCTGTCGCGATTCCGCAGTGTGCATGTACCCTTAGAGTGTATGTAGGAAGGAACACCCGAATCCAGCCCCAGATGCCCCCTCCCCTCCCATCCTCGGAACAAGTGGGAAGATCGTCCGGGAACTGATCTTCCCACTGCTGGATAAAGGTCACCACCTGTACGGGGATAACTTTTATACCAGCACCCCCTCTTCCAGTCCCTCGCTGCCCTGTAGCTTGCGGCACGATCCAAACATATCAGAAGTAGTAATAGCGCCCTAATATTTAGCAGCCATGGAGCGGACCCAGCGCTTCTGGATATGAGGGACCCCGTATCGCACCAGGACAACATTTTCCAGGTGACGTCCCCCACACTGGAGAACAGGAGACCCCAGAAGAAGTGCAGAGTGTGGCGTAACAGGGGGATCAGGAAGAACACCATTTTCCAGTGTGACACCTGTCCTGATCCCCCCGGCCTCTGCATACTGGATCGCTCCAAGGCGCACCACACGTCATTGGGGTTCTACATTATCTAAATTCTGTCCCTTATTCCTATTTCAGGGGTCACGTTGATCCGGGGATTATTCTGATCGCCATTATGGAGTCGGGAAGGAATTTTTCCCCTGTGATGCTGCTACTGTTGTCTGCCTCACGAGGGTTTTTTGCCTTCCTCTGGATCAACACAGGTTGAATTTGATGGACACCTGTCATTTCCAACCTTATAAACTAATAATTGGCCTAATACCCCCAAATAAATTAGAATTGTCCCTTTTTCCCAGCTAAATAGGTATGGCCGCCATTCCCATTAGAGGATGCCATGATGCAATTACAAAGCCTCTGTGCGGCCAGGACAGTAGAAACCCCCCACAAGTGACCCCATTCTGGAAACTACACCCAATAAGGAATCTAATAAGGGGGGCAGCGGGGATATGGCCCCCTGGTGACGGCCACATTTGGGACGTGAAAATGAAAAAAAATGGTATTTTTTATTTTCTCGGCACATGTTCTACGTAAGTGCCTGTCACCAGTGGGGTCCATATGCTCACTGCACCCCTTGTTAGATTCCTTATGGGGTGTAGTTTCCAGAATGGGGTCACTTGTCGGGGGTATCTACTGACCTGGCAGCACAGGAGCTTTGTAATTGCGACATGGCCTCCATCCTCCATTCCAGCCTCTAAATGGCGCTCTATCCCTTTGGTGGCTTGCCCTGTGCCCATATGGCACATTATGCCCACATATGGGGTATTTTCGTAATCAGGGGAAACTACCCTACACGTTTTGTGTTAATTTTCTTTTTTAACCCCTTGTGGAAATGGAAAAAATCAAGGCTAGACCAACATTTAGTGTAATTTTTGTAAAATTTTTACTCTAAATCATTAATCTTGTCATGATTTTTTCATTTTTACAAGGGGCTAAAAGATAAAAAAAACCACTAAATGTGTAGAGCAATTTCCCCTGAGTACGGAAATACCCCACTTGTGTACATAAAGCGCCATTCGGGTGCAGGGTAAGCCTCCGAAGGGAAGGAGCGCCATTTCGTTTTTGAAGGCTGGATTTGGATGGAATGGATTTTAAGGGGCCATGTTGCATTCAAAAGGCCTCTGTGTTGCCAAGACAGTTGAACCCCCCCACAAGTGACCCCATTATGGAAACTACACCCCTCAAGGAATGTAACAAGGGGTGTAGTGAGCATATGGACCCCACTGGTGACGGGCACAAATGTGGAACAATGTGGCGTGAAAATGAAATATTACATTTTTTACACTATAATGTTGGTTTAGCCTTGAATTTATCATTTTCACAAGGGGTTAAAAGAGAAAAAAACACACAATATGTGTAGAGCAATTTCCCCCGAGTCCGTAAATACCCCACATGTGGACATAAAGCGCCATGTGGGCGCAGGGCAAGCCTCCAAAGGGAAGGAGCGCCATTTGGATTTTGGAGGTTGGATTTGGCTAGAATGGATGATGAACGCCATGTCGCATTTACAGAGCCCTCGTGCTGCCAAAACACTGGAAACCCCCCACAAGTGACCCCATTCTGGAAACTGCACCCCTCAAGGAATCTAACAAGGGGTGCAGTGAGGATATGGACCCCTTGATGACGGGCACATTTGTGCCATGAAAGTGAAAAAATGAAATTTTTTACTTTTACGTCACATTGTTCCACATTTGTGCCCGTCACCAGTGGGGTCCATATGCTCACTGTGCCCCTTGTTAGATTCCTTGAGGGGTGTAGTTTCCAGAATGGGGTCACTTGTGGGGGGTTTCCAGTGTCTTAGCAGCACGAGGGCTCTGTAAATGCGACATGGCCCTTGAAATCCTTTCCAGTGAAATTCAGCTTCCAAAAGCCAATTGGCGCTCCTTCCCTTTGGAGGCTCGTCCTGCGCCCCCTTGGCACTTTATCGCCACATGTGGGGTATTTCCGTACTCGGGAGAAACTGCGCTACACATTTTGTGTCTTTTTTTTCCTCTTATCCCTTTAAGAAAATGAAAAATTGAAGGCTAGAACAACGTTTTAGTGTAAAAAATAAATTTTTCTTTTTTCACGCCATATTGTTCGGAAAATCTGTGAAGCACCTGTGGGGTCCAAATGCTCACCGCACCCCTTGTTACATTCCTTGAGGGGTGTAGTTTTCTAAATGGTGTCCTTTTAGGGGTGTTTTTTAGGTTTTGGCACCCCAGAGCCTCTGCCAACCTGAAGTGGTACAGTCAGAAATGACCAAATATAACGGAGGCGTTGAAATTCACTAGGCGCTCCTTTGTATCTGAGGCTTGTGGTTGCGTCAAATAGCGCAATAGGGCCACATATGGGGTATTTCTATAAACTGCAGAAACGGGGCAATAATTATTTGGGTGCATTTCTCTGGTAATAGGTTTATAATTATGAAAAATATTGGATTACAATAAAATCTCTGCACAGAAAATTAAAATTTTCAAATTTCTTACACACTTAGCTTTTATTTCTGTGACTCCCCTAAAGGGTTAAAACACTTTATGGATATGCTTTTGCAGAGTGTGGGGGGTGCAGTTTCTGAAATGGGGTGCTTTGTGGGGCTTTCTAACATACAGGCCCCTCAAATACACTTTAAACCTGAACAGGTCCCTAAAAATATCTGATTTTGAAATTTTACTGAAAATTTGGAAATTTGCTGCTAATGTTTTAAGCTTCCTATTGTCTAAAAAAAATTAAAGATCGTTTAATAAATGCCGCCAACATAAAGTAGACATGTTGCTAATGCTATTTAATATATAATTTATGTGGTATAACCACTTTCTGTATACGCAAAGAAGTTTCAAAGTTGGAAAAATGCAGTTTTTCACATTTTTTCACATTATTTGGGTTTTTTTCATAAAGATTTGTTATGATTATCGACTCCAATTTACCAGAAATGTAAAGTACAATATGTCACGAGAAAACAATCTCAGAATCAGCCGGATAGGTAAAAGCATCCCGAAGTTATTAATGAATAAAGTGACACTGGTCATATTCATAAAATTTGTCTCTGTCATTAAGGCCATTTCAGGCTCTGTCCTTAAGGGGTTAATGAGCTGGGGTGTTTGGTTGACACTGCTGGGAATGATATGACACTTGCATGGTTTGTTTTCTGGAGAGGCCACATAAAAGTGCAGCATTAGGTCACCAGATACTATTAACTGGTTTGCCTCTAGACTGCCAGGGATATCAAAGGTATAGTAACTATATCATAAACACTATATAAAAATGTGCATTGTAGTAGTGTATATACAATGTACACTTGCACCAACCTTCTGCCTTTCCTCCTGGTAACATGGTTATCGTCATTCATGTTACAGGGAAATCACAGAAGAAACTGTGGAGCTATATAAAACTAAAATGTACTTTCCTGAAAATTTGGAAACCGAAATAAATTAGTTCAATTTATATTCTTTTCCGTTTTAACTCTTTTTGAAAGCATTGAGTTAGTACTAATGAGAATGTACAGTAAGTGTCACATTTGTTTGGTCGCCGTTCACACCGTGTACAGTTTAGGCATTTTATGACTATGGTACAGGGCAGAAATCTGTATGTCTCTCAGGGGTAATTATTTCATTTTATATTTATTTCTTTCTCCGCTTTCAGTGATTCAGCAACAGAATAGTTAAGTATTTTTCCCTCCAGCATGTATTGGCAGCCTCAGGATTGTACTCCATGGAATAGAAGAGATGGAATGAATGGAGGGAAGATTACAATCTGTTTTCTACTTAGCACAGCCGAGCAATATTGGAATTGACTCTGTTTAATTCACGTAAGACTGATGGAAATCTCAGTAAACAGAAGATATTGCGGTAAAGTGAAACCAGGCTGGGTATATTAGTGACTGAGGTTACATACCCTCAGCAATGGAAATATTATCTGCATGTGTCATTGGTAAACTGGTCAGTTCTTCTTATTATTTTTTGTCTTAAAGAAGTTTTATGTGAATAAAGCTTTAAACATCTGAGTTAGATAACTTAACATTGCAGCAGGGCTTACTCCTGAGACCCACTAGGATCCTTAGTTTTAGCACGGTAAAATGTGCAGCACCATGCTCCACTCCCTAGCCGTCCGGGAGATCCATCTCATCAACTCCATAAACTTTAATAGAGAAAATAAGTTGGATTTGATTGACAGCTAGGGGGAAGTGTGCGATAAATCTCAAGATTGCAGCAGGTCTCGGGATTGATACCCAATGCAATCTTTAACTTTTGACATACTATACTATGATATAATACTAGAATTCCTGCAGACTATAGGTTTTACATTAAACCCATACTATTAGTTACTGGTATGATCTGTGCTTATCACATGGGCATCTCATGTCTACAACACTATTTGTACTCTATAGGTTCCACAATAAACAAAATCTGGATTGTACGCACACCAGGTTCTACATGTAAGCCAACTAGAGATGAGCGAGCCGGGTCAAGGTTTGGGTTCATGTGAACCTGAATAGAGATGAGCAAACCTCGAGCATGCTCGAGTCCATCCGAACCCGAACGTTCGGCATTTGATTAGCTGGGGCTTCTGAAGTTGGATAAAGCTCTAAGGTTGTCTGGAAAACATGGATACAGCCAATGACTATATCCATGTTTTCCAATGCCGAACCATCGGGTTCGGATGAACTTGAGCATGCTCGAGGTTCGCTCATCTCTAAACGTGAACCATCGACATTTGAATCCCGCTGTCTTCCTAGACTGTAGAAAGGTGGAGCCAGCCCGAGTCCCACCTGAAAAACCAGGATACAGCCTATGACCTAGTTTGTATTACTGTTTTCCAGGTGGGACTTGGGCTATCTTCACCTTTCCCACGGAGCAGGCAAATATCAGGACTCAAATGCCGATGGGTTGGGTTTGGACGAACCCAATTCTTGGCCTGGCCCGCTTATCTCTACCGCTAACACCCAGTATACGCACCTGTACAAATTTTAAGCCTCTTCATGTGTCCCGATTACTTACTCTCGGGACTCTCTCTAGGCAGGTTCTTCCATATCCTTTGGTCTGAGAGTACATCCAGCTTAGACAGTATACTTTCCTTACACATTGAGTAAGTCCTTCTCTCTGCTCCCTAAATTTTTTTTTGTATTTAATATAGCATTTTCTTACCTTTAGGTGTCCAGATTCCAACTCGAAATATAGGGATTTTGATACTTTGTTGTCCATCTGCACTTTTTGTATATTTGTATGGCCAATGATATAACGCTAAGTAAAACTTCTCAATAATGCAGCAATACAATGCTTTTTTCTTTATAATAATCAGATGGGTGAATACTTTATTTAAAAAGGGAGTTTAAAAGCAATGCTAGGAGGAAGTTTTAAATATAAGGCTGAGGAGGCATGAATTAGGACCAGGAGGGGGGATGGTGATATAAGACTCAGGGGGCATAAATTAGGACCAGGAGCGGGGATGGTAATAGAAGGCTAAGGGGGCATGAATTAGGACCAGGAGGGGGGATGGTAATATAAGGCTGAGGGGGCATGAATTAGGACCAGGAGGGGGGGATGGTAATATAAGGCTGAGGGGGCATGAATTAGGACCAGGAGGGGGGATGGTAATATAAGGCTGAGGGGGCATGAATTAGGACCAGGAGCGGGGATGGTGCTATAAGGCTAAAGGGACATGAATTAGTCACATATTCACTCTTCCTCTGAGCCTTGGGTCCACACAACTTTTTTTTTCCCTTTTAAATTAAGTTCCCATTAGGGATGGTCTGAACCGAGTTCGGTTCAGGTTCGTACGAACCCGAACCCTCGGTAATGATTCCCGCTGTCTGCCCGCTCTGTGGAGCGGGCGGATCCAGCGGGAAGTCCGCCTGGAAAACTGGGATACAGCCATAGCCATAGGCTGTATCCCAGTTTTCCAGTCGTTACTCCCGCTGGATCCGCCCGCTCCACGGAGCGTCCAGACAGCGGGAATCTGCTGCCGAGCGTTCGGGTTCATACGAACCCGAACCTCGGCAGGTTGGGACCATCCCTAGTTCCCATCTTGACTTCTCAGAAAAAAGTACAGAGAGTAAAAATAAGTAAAATAATTTCCAAATGTTTCCTGGAATTTTCATATTTATGAAAAATATGGAATATATTCTTATGGAATTGAGGAGACTGTTTAGTTTAACACCTTTTAATAAAGATATAAGCTCAGTGTTGACATATCCTTTAATAAGCAGCTCCTTATTACACACTAGGGAAGTAAGTACAGTAATAGATTCATCTGCCTCCAACCAATTTGTAAGATAAGTAAAAACTTGGTATAGATAGCAAATTCCTATCTGTAGGAGGAAAACTGACAATTGTCACAAAAATCTAATGTGAATATAGGTGAAGGTGTGCTCTGCTATAGTGAGTAATATAGATCAGTCAGCAGCAGAAGAAAGTTCTGTGGATAATAGTTTTAATGTATTGCAACCCTAAATATACTTTAACATATACTATTATATGTACTTTATGAGCATACTATTGTACTTTATTATGTTTAGCATTAGATAATTTTAGCATAAATCTAACTTTTTCAGTATAATTTCTACTTTTGCATATCTACTGGGGTAATATTTCATAAAATGGTTAAAGCTTAACAATACTGAAAATACTAGTGTTGGAAATGCCTTGGAAAGTCTTGGAAGGCAACAGATCTTAAGTAGAAGTGATCTTTTAGGAAATACACCTTGCTCACACAGTGCAATTTTTAGCCCAGATTTTAATACATTTTAGACCCCAAACCAGGAGTGGTTCCTAAGGAGAGGAAGAATATAAAGACATATATTCTCCTTTCTTGGTTCCAGTTCTGTTTTTAAGTAGAAAAGAGAGAATAAAAAAAATGCATCCAAATTGCAAATGTAAACAAAGCTTTCAAGTCACCTGTTGCCAGAGATTTGTAATTTACTTCTATTAAAAAATCTTCCAGTACTCTTTGTTGCCACCTCTGTTCATGTCAGGAACTGTCCAAAGCAGTACCAAATCCCCATAAAAAAAACTCCTGCTCTCCAGATGTGAAAGAATACTGCTTCCTGCAAGCACCAGTTGATTTGAAAGAAAAAATATTTGGGGAATAACCCCTTTTAACCCTTAGGGGACACAGCCAGTTTTGGTGTTTATGACACGGCCAAATTTTCCAAATATGACATTTGTCACTTTATATATTAATAACCCTGGAATGCTTTTACTGATCCTTGTGGTTCCAAGATTGTTTGTTTTTTCGTGACATATTCTTCTTTATGTTAGTGGTACATTTGGGCCGATACCTTTAACTTTTTTTTGTGAAAAACTCTAAAATGTTGTGAAAAATTGAAAAAAATTGCATTTCTCTAAATTTGAAAGTCTCTGCCATTAAGGAAGATAGTTCTACCACAAAGGATATTGATTAATTCATATCTAGAACATGTCTACTTTATGTTGGCAGCATTTGGTAAATATGTTTTAACTTTTTTAGGATTTTAGAGGCCGTTATTGTTTAGTAGCAATTTTCTAAATTTTTGTGTAAATTTAAACTCAGAATTTTTTAGGGTCCAGTTCAGTTTTCAAGCATATTCTAGAGGCCTGTATACAAGAAACCCCCATAATTCACCCCATTTTGAACTCTTCACCCTTTGTAGTATTCAAATTGACATTTAAAACAGTTTTTAACCCTTTAGGCATTTCACAGGAATAACTGCAAAGTAAGCGTGAAAAGTAAAAATTTCCATTTTCTTGGCAGATATTCCAATTCAATCCTATTTCTTTCATACCGCACAGCTATAAAAAGTGAAATGCAATAAAACATTTATTCCTCTGAATCTGCAGTTTTTACAAATACCCCATTTGTGGACGTAAAGTGTTGTGCACAACATGGCTCAGAAGAGAAGGAGCCCCCTTTAAATTTTGGAGTGTGGATTTGGCTGGAATAAATGTAGGAGACCATGTTACAGTTACAGAGCCCCCCTAGTGCTGAGACAGTGGGAACCCCCCACAAGTGACCCCATTTTGAAAACTTCACCCCATAAGGAATGTAACAAGGGGTACAGTGGGCATTTGGACCCTACAGGTTTTTCACAGTTTTTTGCAAAAGTGGGCCGTGAAAATGAAAAATCACATTTTTCACACTTATACATTGGTGAAACCCCAAATTTTTCAAATTTCAAAACACTTGGAGGAGAAAAAGCCCCCCGATATTTGTAAAACAATTTCTCCTGAGCACAGAAATACCCCATTAGTGAACATAAAGTATTGTATGGGCGCGCAACAGGGCTCAGAAGAGAAGGAGCACCTCTGTCTGTGTGTGCTCTCCTGCTCTCCATGCACGGACATTTACTGACACTTACTAACGGACATTGACTGATGCTTACTCACACTTACTTATGGATGCTGACTGACAATAACTAACGGACACTGATGCTTAGTAATGGACACTGACTGACGCTTACGTACACTTATTAATGGACGCTGACTGAAGCTTACTTACAGATGCTGACTGACGATTACTAATGGAGGCTGATTGATGCTCAATAACGGACACTGACCGACTCTTACTAACGGACGCTGACTGATGCTGGCTGACACTTACTTACGGAAGGTGACTGACGCTTGCTGACACTTGCTAATGGACGCTGACTGACTCTTACTAATGGACATTGACTGATACTGACGCTTACTAACGGACACTGACTGACACCGATGCTTACTAACGGACGTTGACTGACACTGACTGACACTGACGCTTACTAACGGACGCTGACTGACGCTTACTAATGGACGCTGACTGACGCATACTAACGGACGCTGACTGACGCATACTAACGGATGCTGACTGATGCTTACTAACGAACGCTGACTGACACATACTAACGGACGCTGACTGACGGACACTAAGTAAGATCTCCCTTATTACTGGAAGATCACAGGGGAGGGGGCACTTTTTAGTGTGTGTGTGTTTTACACTATATGGATGCAGGCTCTGATCCCTCACAAAGTCAGGGATCAGAACCTGCATCCATGATCAGATACTGTGATTGACAGCTCTGATCACAGAGCTGCCAATCACAGTATATAGCAGCATGTACCAGCGTCATTACACAGGCACTGGTACATGCTGCTGCAGCAGGAGGGGGTCACAGCAGAGATCGCTCCTTCCCCCACCTCCTCGCAGCACTGGCTCTCCGGTCCCGGAACCCACTCTGAGCTCCGGGATCCGGCGAGCTAGTGCTGCTGCAAGGAGGAGGGGGAAGGAGCGACCTTGACTGTGGCCCTCCGGTGAGCACCGGCAGAGGAGCGGCGGCGATCGGGGGGAGAGATGGCACAGCAGCAGGGGGAGGATCGGGTAGGACATGGCATCAGAGGAGGGGGGGGACGGAGGACACGGCATCAGAGGGGGGGGGCAGACGGAGGACACTGCATCAGAGGGGGGGCAGACGGAGGACACCGCATCAGAGGGGGAGGGAGGACGGAGGACACGCCATCAGGGGAGGGGGAACGGAGGACACGCCATCAGGGGAGGGGGAACGGAGGACACACCATCAGGGGAGGGGGAACGGAGGACACGCCATCAGGGGAGGGGGAACGGAGGACACGACATCAGGGGAGGGGAAACAGAGGACACACCATCAGGGGAGGGGGATGGCCTGGACCGGGGATTTACCGCTTGCTTCACCGGCAACAGTGGATCGTTACCGATCCACTGATGCCGGTGATCGCCTGTGCTGGACCCCTTCAGGGGGTCCAGCAGCAGCTACACTAAACTGTCAGCTATCAGCTGACAGTTTAGTTTCGGCTCCCGGTCACTCTTTGTGTAAACAGTGAGCACCGGGAGCCGGGAAGTTATTGTACGTCCTGGTGCGGAAAGTAACCTCCTGCCAGGACGTACAATAACGTCCTGGTGCGGCTAGGGGTTAAGGGGTTATCCAGTTAATACCCCTTCTCGGACAAGTTGCCGGTGACCTCACTGTAAATAAATTTCCCAGGGACCAGCCGGCATCAGAGTGCAGAGACAGCAGGCCGGGGACTCTGGTCATGTGAGCATCCCTAAACGGGAGCTATTAAGTTCAGCGCTGGAACGGAGAGAAATGCTCAGATTGTCTTGTGCAGAAGTAAAAAGGGAAGGAGATGAATAAGGTAATAACAAGTATTGAACAGATGGTTAGTCTCCAGAACATCTGACTCTTTCGTAATGAAGCTAATGACTTGGATTTGATTGACTGCCGGAGAGACACACGCTGCTGTACATTCCCTCCAGGCTGTATCTCAGGATCGCAACAGGTCTCAGGAGTTAGACTCGGTGTGATTACTTTTGATATGTCTGTTACTTTAAATGACAGTAATACTTTAGTCTTATTGATTAATACACTCCGGTATAGCTCTATATACCTTGTTTATAGTTATTGATAGTTTTAGGGAATTGCTGGAATGGTCAGAATATTTCTCTACTCCTTCTTATGGTTTCATTTATTGATGTGTATGTGCAGGAATAAAATGTGGGAAGAAATCCTTCATAAACATGGTTTATAATACTTAAAAACAAATTATACTAAGAATTATTTTCCCTTGCTGCCAATTTACAATATGGAGGCAACATATTCCAAAATAATGTCCATTTGTACAGCTTTATTAATAAATCTAGCTCTATTGGTGGATTGTGCCATCTGGGTGGGGCTTCATGACCACTGTGCGACTACGCACTGCCCACATAGGCCTCGTCCCTTTGTGATGTCATGCGTCTAGACCTCTAGGCCCGGCCGGTTCCAATGGTCATTGAGGGGGCAGGGCTTAGGCACCGATGATGTCATGATGTGGGCAGGGTGAAGTGGTGCTGCGGTTGTAAAGCCCCGCCCAGGTGGCAAAATCCACCAACACTAAAAATCATTTTTTACTGGACCAAGAAGCCTATTATAAAGTAAGGTATGAATACTGTAGGCTTTACAGCTGTGTAGAGAAGTCCTCATACAGAAAGGGGTGACAGTATCACTTTAAGTGAACATTAGGGAACCTTAGCTCTCCAGCTGCTGTAAAACTACAGCTCCCATCATGCTTTAGCTTTGGCTGTCCAGGCATGATAGGAGTTGTAGTATTGCAACAGCTGGAGAGCCAAGGTTCCTTACCTCTGCCCGGTAGGTGTTTAAGGATGTTCTTTGCATTCCCTTAGACCAGCACTTCTCAAACTATTTCTACTGGAGCCTCACCCAACAGACCAAGGCAATGCTTGCGCCTCACCAGACTGACCAAGAGGATGCCTGGGCCTCACTATCTGCAGTGAAAGTCCATTTAAAAGCTGGAAATAATGCTTGGGCTACCTTTCACTCATCTCCCAAGCTCTCTATACTAATAAAGCAAGTACAAAATAAGTTACTAATTAGGGATGGTCCGAACAGAGTTCGGTTCGGGTTCGTACGAACCCGAACCCTCGGTAATGATTCCCGCTGTCTGCCCGCTCCATGGAGCGGGCGGATCCAGCGGGAGGACCGCCTGGAAAACTGGGATACAGCCATAGCCATAGGCTGTATCCCAGTTTTCCAGGCATTACACCCGCTGGATCCGCCCGCTCCACGGAGCGGGCAGACAGTGGGAATCTGCTGCCGAGTGTTCGGGTTCATACGAACCTAAACCTCGGCAGGTTCGGACCATCCCTATTACTAATGTTGCTAAAATGGAGATTTTTGCAAACGGCAAAAGGACTGTGCAGATCATAGTCACTTTTGTGAAAAGTGGCTCCCCAGCTTGGCCTCACCAACAACTAGGGGGCGCCTCACAGTTTGAGAAGCACAGCCTAAAGGCCCTATTCCACCAACATATCTGACGACAGATTATCTGCCAAAGATTTGAAGCCAAACCCAGGAGTGGATTTGAAAAGAGGAGAAATCCAGTCTTTCTTTTATGACCTGTTCTCTGATGATAGTCTGTTCCTGGGTTTGGCTTCAAATCTTTGGCAGATAATCTGTTGTCAGATCTGTTGGTGTAATAGGGCCTTTAGACCATGGACTAGACAAATCACAGTATATATGTTTTGCATAAAGTGTTCTTTAAAGGGGCATTACCAATGGAGTAGTTATGCCCTATCCAGAATAAGCTTCATTCAGCTTCCTCAGCAGCTTGGTTCTTGGTTCTGCAGGGATTTTGAGGTCTCTATTTTTTTTAATTTGGGGGGTCAGCAGTCGGACACCTGACAATCTCTTAGCTATACCCCTCTCCTGTTTTATACTCTGGATAGGGCATAACTACCCAAGATGGGAAAACCCCTTAAAGTAATGTTTGGTTGCTGAGCTTTATCAGCTTAGATTTGTAAGCGTATTTGTAAAGTAATGCTATGTAATATATTAGATTGTTCTTCTTAAAATGCGCACATTTATACCTAGTTACAAACCATGTTACACGGTCCGATTTAATTATATAAAAGGAGCTAACTGCAGTCTTGGTGAGCATTACATTTTACTTAGAAATTACACCAATAACCTTCTGTTATAAAATATACATGTTCAAAAATACCATACTGTTGTCTTTACATTATTCAGTACATCCAAATTTTTTCATTTTTTACAGATTAGGTACATTTAGGAAAATATATAAAAAAAGCAAGATCCCTTAGTGTTTTCAGCAGACATATAACCAGCAATGATGATAGTTACTGTACAAGATGTGTATCATCTAAGAAGGATAAAGGCTGTGCAGGGTAAACTTTACTGTAAGGTGGCATTTATTTGAATACAACTATGGATATATTTTCTACACCGTGTCCTACTAATATGTCCTGTCATAGTGCTGTCTAAATTGAAGCTTTTTTGAAACATTCATGTCCTAATATGTGTAAACCAGGAATAATTCATTATTTTTTAAACACCTATAGGAATTCTAACAAGAGTTCTGCCTGCCGTGGTTTTCTCTGCCAGAAAGGGAAAAACATTTTCTTAAAGAGACTGTCAGTAGGTTTATGGTGTCCTATCTAAGGGTAACATAAACTAATGACAGAGAAGCTGAACAGAATGATGGATCACTTGCATTGTTCTGTGCAGCTGTTCCAGAGACAATAAGTCTCTCCATTATGTGTATGAGCCCGGATATTCATGGGAAGCAGAAATCCCCGCCCACCAGCTGCTGATTGGCAGTTATCTACCCATGCTGTGTATAGGCAGTCAACTGTCAATCAGCAACTTGGAGGTGGAGGGGAGGGGTGTGGCAAGAATACTTCTGCATATTAGGAGAACAGCTGAACAGAATGATGTAAGTAATACACCGATCTGTTTAACATTTTCGTCACTAGTTTATGCTGCCCTCATTTATGGCACCATAAACCTAGTAACAGATTTACTTTAAAGTGTAACTGTCACTTCAAACTGCACAAATCAATAGTACAAGCAAATGTAAGAAACACTGTAGTAGATCTTATTAGGCACAACAGCTTACTTCTGTACACACAAGGCTCCCACCCACACTTCTTATGTGTTCATCACTTAGAGCCCTATAACACGGAGCAATAATTGGTGTAACAAAGATAATGATCAGCCAATGAAAACGATTATCGACAGACTGTGTCTTTTGGTCTTGACCTAAAATCATCGCCGTGAAATAACGATGCATGGGCGATGACTGATGACTGTGTAAAAAATTAAATAATGATGCTGTATACATGACCCGGTGTTCTTCTGCCATCTGCTTGCTTCCAGGAGCCACTGCTGCAGCTACATCAATGGCTCAGGGAAGTGAGCAGAGGGCAGAAGGACCATGGACAGTTTAAGAGCAAGGGCTGTACAGACATTGGTAACAATGTCCATGCAGACAGTGCTAAATAATTATTGAGACGTGTAATAGGCTCTGTAGTCAAACACCAATTCGGCAGATCAGCACTCGCCTACAGGAGACATCAGGCTGTCTAATACTACCCTAAGAGAAAGCCCTTAACGGCAGAGTGAGTATGGGCTTACACTGCCCATGCAAGTCTATGGAGGGGGAGGGGCCAAGCGGGATTAGTGAGCAGGAAGTGCTGACAAGCAGACAGGGAGGATCCAAGGTTTCTGGCCGGAGAAGTCACTAGATTCACAGGTCAGGAACTCTATTTTTAGTGTCTATAAAGTGTATAGCAGCCAGCACAGAGGTTAGTCTGGATCCACATTGTAGCTGAGCAAAAGAAATAAAAGACACAGAGATGGAGTTTGCAGGGGGAAAACACCATATACAAGTGACAGAATGAGCACTAATAGTGCTGCTTCCCATGTAAACACAGGACAA
The DNA here is from genome assembly GCF_027789765.1 of Dendropsophus ebraccatus. Taxonomy (NCBI): domain Eukaryota; kingdom Metazoa; phylum Chordata; class Amphibia; order Anura; family Hylidae; genus Dendropsophus; species Dendropsophus ebraccatus. The sequence goes on from NC_091459.1 coordinate 86,113,401, forward strand.
CCCACCCTGAAAAGTCATCTAAAGTAACAGCTACACTTTAACAAAGTGTCAGAATTCATAGCGGTTTATCCTCCCACACCCATGGGAAGACAATAAAGTTGGGATGAGTAGATGAAGGGCTAAAGCTAAGGGCTAAGTGTCATGTTAGGTAGAACTCGACTGAATATGATCTGGGTCCCATGGCATCAAAGCTCATAGGCGATTACTAGTCACTATAGTCATACACTTGGCTTACGTTATTAAATTACATTTGAGAAACACTTATCAGTGTTTTTTTCCTAGGTCCTGCACTTAAACATTAGGCAGTATTATAATTCACAAAGTGCCCTTGTATCCCTTTTTGCCAGGGGGGTTTGGACACTATGTTAATGCACAAATAGTCGGCCTGTTGTTAGGCAAGTGTGCAGCATGTTCCAAACCTACCTGTTCCTGAGTCAGAAAGCAAAACATACATACTTAAAGGGGTTACCTCAAGGTTAAAAGTTATCACCTGTCCTGTGGATCAACAATTGGCTGGTCGCTCATCACAATGCCTGATATCCCATGACCCTCAAGTGAATGGAGCAGCAGCATACATGCTTGTCCTCCGCTCAGACCAATGTCTATGGAACTTTTGAACAGTTTCTATACAGAGCAAATGAGTGTTGCTGCTCCATTCACTCAGAGAACAAGGGATCTCCGTTATTGTTAACTGTACCAGGAGTAAATCCCCACCAGTCAGGTGTTACCTATGCTGTGGATAGGTGAGAATGTTATCTTTTAATTTAACTGTAAATCAAGATGAAAAAGGTACCAGGTAGATTGGGCTGCGGGATGCCCCTACATGCCTAGAGTGCAGCTCAAGGCACCCATGTTGATTGTCTATTTTGTTAATTGCCCTTTATTTTCTATAGACTCAAATATTGTATTTACAGGGTCAATGTTTGTAAACAATTTTGATACATATAGAATGTAAATCTGCATTACATCTTTTGTCCATATCTTGGGTTACAGTCAATATTACAATACAGAATTACGTTCAATGATTTGCAGGATGCTTTTGGAAACCAAGATGAGTTCTCCTACTGCTGGGGGGGAATACAATAATATATGGCCCGATGTAAAGGCTACACCTTACTGAATGCAAATCCACAGAACAGCTTCCACAGATAGTGAGTCAGCAAGGCTAGGATTTAGCTTTGAAGCAGTATTGTGATTGCAGCTCTGGATGATAAGCTAGGTTGTAATGTAGTACAAAAAAATTATGCAAAGTATTTGTATGTTGCCCTGGAGTGAGAAAGTCAGCTAAAACACATGTTCATCTTATGGGAAGTTGATACAGGATAACTGCATATAAAGGAGAGCATGGAAGAACACACTTCTCTTCAGATACACATGTATGCCTTTTTACATCTGACAGCACCAGGATTTTCAATAATAACTCCATGCAAATAAATTATTAATGGAAAGACATAGAGAAAAAAATGTTTGCAGCTCTGCTTAACTTTGGTTGCCTATAAAGTTTACAATGATTTCGTGCTGTTGTGGAAGTATGGTTGCTACAAATGAAAGTGTACAAAGGATAAAAGCTACACATGCAAATGCTTTCCAAATCAAAGCTTCAAAGTACATTAAATATTTAAGTGTGTCATCCTCAAAAAGTCTTTTTTTTTCATATTTCCATTCAACTATTTTGTTATTTGAACTTATTTAAAGCATGGCTAACTAAATGTCAAACCATGGCTCATATGTGCAAGGCGTGCAGTTTGTTAATCTAGATTCTTAAAATCTTTTATTTTGGGAATCTAAAAATTAAAGGGGTTGTCCACTTTTGACCACCTCTTTATGTTAGATAAATCCCATCATAAATAATCAGAAAATAGTGTGTTCTGCTGCTGTGCCCCCATTGATCAGCTGTGATCTGTCTGGGAGCATTGAAGCAAGTGTTCATATCCACTATGGTGATCAACATTGTGGGGTGAATGCAGCATTACATGGAGCCCATTAAAATCAATGGGCTGGGTCCTTTAGAGACAAAAACACTCGTAACAGCTCTCTGCTCCAGCTTAATGATGGAGATCAGGGTTACCAACCATCCAAAAATTCCTCGACAATCTGTAAAAATAGGGGAACGTGAAAAATTCACACCTCCATAATTTGTTTGGTATATTAACAACTCTTTGTGACTGCAATTATCACCGTTTTATGACGATACTGATAATTATATAACTTTATATTGAGCCCTATAATCTTTATTATTTACTATGATGTTCCAATATGTCTGTAAAAAAGATTGAGTGATTTTTGAATAAGTTGTCCAGGTTGGCAGCCCTGATGGCGATCCCACATTAGTAACTCCCTTCTATTAACTCTCCTTGTTAGAATGCCCTAATAGATATAAAACAGTGCAGAGTCTATAATTGTTAAAGTGCCTTCATTTTTAGTTAAACCATAAAAAAGAAAGAAATATATCTGACTGTTCTGTAAGTAAACTTTGAACTCGTTGCCCGAAAACCCTGAAAACAGCCTCATATATGGGTATTCAATTGAAGGGCCGTATTGACCCTCTCTACAGTAAAGCCATCATCTTTCAATAGCATAAGAATATGAGTGAATTCTGATAGTTCTTATATAAGTCGTTCTGCAGCCTTTTACACACCACACAGATAGATAGCTTTTATATAGAGACTGTAGTAATGTTTGAGGCTGATGCATAGTATTTGGACCTCATTACCCGGTATAATACAGAATGGCGTTCGCCCTCTCACTCTATAGAAGGACAAAGCTGTAATAAAACATTTTGCATATTACATGTCTCTCTTAGAAATGGTTCATTCCATTGAAAGTCTTTGCATTCCTACTGCCATTTAAAAGTGGCATTCATTGTTTCTCAGCATAAGCAGTATGCATGAAATCAAATGGTAAGAAACAGGTACAAAGAATATATACAGTTTTTCTTATGTGCTTCTAGGTATAGTGGTAGCAATTCCCAGTCGTGACAAGTACTGGAGCAGGTATCTGGGGGTATCCATTAACATGTGATCCAGTACTATATAAAGGGCACTATTAGAACCATGCAGACTGCTCTTCATGCAGTAGGTTACGACCTATAATCCTTTTTGCTGAATGGCTTGTTTCCCAAAATGTTATCAACCTCATTCACAATATGTGATGTCATCTTTGGAAGGACCTGTGCAGAGAGGATGAGAAAGCAAGTAAATATCAGGACATGACATACACTGATCGCAACCGAATATTAGGGTGCGTTCACACTGAGGAAAACAGGTGGAAATTCCGTGCAGAACCGCCGCTGCTGACTCCGCTAGGAATCCTGCCTGCCTGCCAGGCAGGATTTCATGATATAATATTACTGCAAGCCAAATATCCCTAACTTTTTGTGATATATACACATTTTTTTTTACCAGCAGTAATCCTACAAGCTTTACCGCTCCTTTAGGAAATCGAGATTCAGCTTATAAGACAATCCAATTAATACTACTATTAAAGATGCTGAAGATCGGGAACATTTTACATTGTCTAATCTAATTTTATTTTTCCCTTGGGCCATTGGAGTATTGCTATATTGCCTATTAAAGTGAATCTAGTAGCAGCTTAGATGGATCTCACCTGCTGATAGATTCTAATAGGGCAGGGGATGGGAAGATAGACAATACCTTTCTCTGGAAGGTCTGCTGAGCCATTAATGATGAATGCTACTTTTTATTAATATGTAAATCAGGTTGTTTGGTGCACTGGGGGCTCTTGCAGCATACCTCCTTATGAATATTCATTGTGATGTCACTGCATTGCGTCATTATATATTTTTATAAGGAGGTATGCTGCAGGAGCCGATGGGTGGTGCAGGGCCACCCCAGTGCACCAAGTCACACAATTTACATATCAAGAAAATGTTAGCTTTAAGTTGTGGCTCTAAAATAATTCAACTTTGTAGTTTACATTTAAAGGAGAAGTCCAGCAAAAATTTGTACTGTATTGCCCCTGTGATGTCACAACCCGACTCCCAGAGCTGTGTGGGCTGTGGCTGCTGGAGAGGATGATGGCAGAGGGACACTGAGGGACACAGGGCACTGGAGGGACACTAAGCATCCCTCTGCCATCATCCTCTCCAGCAGCCACAGCCCGCACAGCTCTGGGAGTCGGGTCGTGACATCACCATGTTATCCAGGAAGTGACATCACCATGTTATCCAGGAAGTGAAGCCTTGATACCGTAGTAAGTGCATGGAAAAAGCACTTTATAAGCATTTCCTGTAATAAGTGTATATTGGTGATTTGTATAACTTGGGGGCAATACAATACTTGTAATTTTTGTCAGATTTCTACTTTAAAAACAGAAGAATACTTGGTTATTTAGTCACTGATACCTGCTCTTTATTTGCAGCTATAACTGCTAGGGAATAAAACAGACAACAGGGACTTGCTATTACAACAACGCTGCTGAGTGTGAATAGTACTTACAAGGTATATTGCATTCTTTTACATGCTCTTTCCATCTTACTTTTCTTGGTATCATGTGCTGTGTATAACATATACTGTACACCTACCTGTATGGCTCCTAGGTTTTCTATCAGTTGTTCTGGATTAGATGATCCTAACAGAACAGAGCTCACTCCCTCATTCCGCAGACACCAAGCTAGAAAAAAAAAAGTAATTATAAAACTTGCAATATGAAATATGACAAGCCACAAGTTCTATATGTAGATGAGCACTAGAGGTCACTATTTCATTCCTTATGGTCACGTCTCTTATGCATTATAGAAGAGTTTTTTTATTTGTTGCTGAAGTTACAGTACTGAAAATATTACATTACAAAAATTTATGTTTTTCATAATAGAAGTGTCCACCTACTCTGTTTTATAAGTAGACACGTGATGCTGAGTGTCCCTCACTCGATGGTCACCCTTATTGTCATGTAAAATATGTGGCCAGGAGTTGGAAACCGGAGCGACATTACTAGTTTACAGCGGAGGGCAGCATAAATTTGTTTTTCACGAACTGGAGAGAATGGAACCGCTGCACATCCCATCTATGGCTGATACTAATGCCGCTAGGCCTATATTAAAAATCAACACCAGAGTGTCTGTATATGAATTGATCAAGCCATATTGCCCCGTGTACCACCGCGCAGGTCCTCTGGTCCACACGGGTCCCTACGCTAACTCCACACCGTGTCGGTCAGCGACCGCCAACCCCGCAAAGCGTGCACGTGCAGGGAATGGAGGTCATGGAACGGCCCTGCAACCCCAATGTCACAGGACCAGACCCAAAAAGCCCGACCAAAACCCAGCCAGCACCACCGGTGGGGAAGGCTGCCCCCAAACGACACAAGCATGGATATGGTATTACACTTACCATTGCTGCTCTCACAGAATGGGGAAGACATAGGGTCCAGACATGTGAGCACAGGCATCTCCTGCTAATTTTGGTCATGTGGGTCTTATAAAGGAGTGCTAGCTGTTAGGTGCAGCACTCTGTTTCTTCCCTGAACCGCATTTTGTTTCTCTCTTTTCTCCGTGTTTTGCACTCCTCCTGGTGAGACCCACATGACCGCAATTAACAGGAGACACCTGAGTGCACATGGTTTTAATCCCTCCTGTTTTTTCCCATTCTGTTTGCTGCAGCTATGGTGAGTGTAATTCCTTATCCAGACTTGTGCTGCTTGGGGGCGACCTTCTCCGCCGGCGGTGCTGGCCGGGTTCTGGTGTGGTGTTTTTGGGTCTGGTCCTGTGGCATGGGGGTCGCAGGGCCGTCCCATGGCCCCCGTTCCCTGACTGTGCACGCCTGCGGGGTTGGTGGCCACTGACTGGCACGGTGTGGACTTAGTGTAGGGACCCATGTGTATCAGATACCGGCACGAGGTACATGGGGCAGTATGGCTTGATCAATTCATACACAAAATTCTGATGTGTTTTTTATTTAGCCTAGGGGCACTAGTATCAGCCATAGGTGTGAGGTGCAGCACTCTGTTTCTTCCCTGAACCACATAAATTTGTTTTTCTGTGGGCACTGTTGGACTTTCTGGGCATTGTTGTGCACAATGTAAGCCTTGCATGGCACCCTGGACAATGGCACCTTGTAAACATTATATGGCTGTATATGTGCACTCTTGTGTGGGCAAGGTATGATAACACTGTCTCTGTATTGCCAAGGACTCTAGCCATTATGACCCAAAACAAGAGACAATATTGTATTACTGTGTACAGTATATGCATATATCTTCTTACCAACGGCAAGCTGTGGCAAAGTGCATCCAAGACGTTCTGCAATTGGCATCAAATCTTTCAGTTTAGATTGCTGTTTGCGTCCTTCTTCACTTAGTATTTTGTCCTTTAACCACTGGTAACACTGATAGATCATCACCAAATCAGAGGAAATACAATACAAAAATATATAAAAATACAAATGTAACAGTTAATATTATTGAAAGAGATATTCAGAATAGAATGGTGATATATACAATGTTATTTATGTATACCATTTATAATAACCATATGTAAAATTAAAAAAAGATCAACAATGCAGTGAAATGTTGAAGTAGGTGTAACGTGTTGTTGTGTTCAGCATCTTTTGTATACTTTCGGATTACCTTTAATGATGCTCTTGCAGTTTCTGGGACTCCATTTTCATATTTTCCTGAGATGATACCACAAGCTAGGGGAGACCATGTCACTGCACCAACCCCTGCAAAATATTCAAGAAGCCCACTTTCACTATATAATAGAATTTACCAGAAATTTCTAATATTTTTCTAGATTGCTTTTTTTTTTTAATTTTGGGTAGAACCAGTCACCTGTAGTTTGGTTCTAGCTTTTTATTTCTCCTATGGAATACTAATTGGAATAAAGTCCTACTCACCATAATTTTGTGTAATAAGATTTGTTTTCTGTGTGTTGTGAAGGTCAGTAAACACCTATGTTCAGACTTAAGGTGGCCATACACTTTAGGTAACTGTCGGACCAAAAAGAAGCCAAGGTGGGTTGGGGGTGGGGGGGTGCTGGGTGGGGTGGAGTTAACCACTGTGATTCACAGCGATCATAACAACCGGGGTCCCCAGTTCCCATCTGAATGGAGAAGTGATCACCCCATTCACTGTCTATTGAGTCTAGAAAATAAATGCTTCATAAAACAGTATAAAAGTAATTTCCATTACAATATGAATAGACTGGGTAGCTAGATACCACTAATTTTCCTTTAGATGTGCAGACCTGTGCCTGATAAGAGTGCCAATTTGTCAGATTGGCGCTTCTTTAATGAGCGTTTTAGACAGCAAAATGATCATCCAGCCAGGGCTGCAGCGATCACTAACGTTGCTGTGCAAACAGGGGATGTGTGGCCAACTAGCAATGATTTGTCAGGACTGCATGATGCCAGCGATCAGTCGATAAATGAGCAGTCATCAGGATTTACAGCTGGTCATTGCCAAGTGTAAAAAGCCTTTAAACCCCAATGAGTAAAATAAGATTACTAGGCTGCTGCCATACATGTACTGAGATAACTAGGGATGAATGTGAAGAACTCCTAAAGGTCCCCATACACTTTATAGCAGTAGAAATGGCCATCAGTATAAGGTGTATGGGACTCTCCTGACTGTCTACTGATAGATTATATCAATGGAGATAGGGGTTAGGGAATGATAGAAATTCAGAAATTCCGGCCTTATACAATCTATTACACATCTCAAGTGGACTAACATCTGGAATTCTCTAAAGTTCTGTAGAAAAAGAACTCAATAATTTAAAGGGAAACTATGAGCAGGTTAGACAAATCTAACCTGGCGATAGCTGCCTTTTGCACACGGGGCGGTGAGGATGAGGGTATGTTTCTTATCTTCATCCTTTACCCTGTTCCTGTGCTGTTTGTCGTGAAATCCTCTGCCCGGTAAGGCCATTAGGCACTGGGGTCAACCCTCCCCTGCCACATCCCCCCCACCCCAAGCTGATCTGGCCCGACTCTTTAAGGCTATGTTCACACTACGTATGAGACCGGAACGGCCGGTCTCTGGCCAGATGATCTTTCCGGCCGCGGAGCTCTGATGCGGGCGCATCAGCGTGCGCCCGCATCAGAGCTTCCCATAGCACACAGTGAAGCAAGCTGTGTGAACTGACAGGTCTTTCTGTGGCTGCATAGATCCCAGCCAGAGCGTATACAATGTGTGTACGCTCCGGCCGGGATCCCATTGAAAGTAAGGTTATGTTCCACCCCGCAAAACTACGGCTGTAGTTCTGCGGCGAGAACTACGGCCGTAGTTTTACGTAGTGTGAACATAGCCTAAATGATTATCAATGAAGTAGGCCGGTGGGGGGGGATCGGTGCTTGGAGAACGTAGCCCCACTCCCAGTGCTCCTAACAGCCTTTTAAAGACATACCTTCATCCTCAGCACCCGTACACACTAGGAAGCTATCAGCAGGTTAGATTTATCTAACCTGCTGATAGTTCCCTTTTAAAGCTTGCATTAGTAACAGACTGTGCGTCGCCATAACCATTTCATGATATATACTAGATATATTTCTTGAATGTGTTACATCCAGGTAAGTTATATCAAGCTGAATACATCTGAATCTAGGATATCGGAAAAATATAGAAATTTGCAATTTACCTATTTTGTGGTACAACTCAGGCAACTGAACTTCTACCTTCTCTCTTTGGAAGAGATGATATTCAGCTTGTTCACACACAGGAGGGATCATATTGAATTGCCGGGCTACAGAGTATGCTTCCTACAAACATATCAAGACATTATTCAGTAAGCATACAGCAATATATAAATCTATATCCTGCATTACTAGATACATTCTGTGAAAATGTTGCTTCTTCCATTCTCTTGATTTCACAGATAGGAAATGTTAGCTCTGTACTGTGACTCAGACATATTGCTAAATTGTCCTACATGAATTATCTGCTTCAGGTCCCATAGCATCTGCTTTGGGTTCAAGTAAGGACTTTGGCTACACCGCACTTTTGTTTTTTCCTCTCAAGCTTTCAGATGCAGACCTGCTTTAGGGTCAAACCAATGGACATTCTCTTTCTGTATTTTCTGCAATATTCCAGAGCTCAAAGTTCTTTTTTTTAACCCCTCCCTGCACCTTGACAGTACTACAAGGTTCTTTAGTAGATATCAAAGCTTGACCTAGTATTGAAACATGGTGGTTACTGCCTTAAGAGCTGGTGCTTGTACTGCGGGGGCATGATGGTGATTAATAACAAGGCTCCCACATTTTTTAACTCTGACTATATTTGCATTACTCCAGTAAAGCTTGGTTTACACATTATTTTTGCATCTGTTTTACTGTATCCATTTCAGTACGTAACATGGTCAACCACGTTTATGTTTAAAAAAAAAATCGGATAGGTTATTTTTAGAGATGAGCGAACCGGGTTCGGGTTCGAGTCGTTCCGAACCCGAACGTTCGGTATTTGATTAGCTGGGGCTGCTGAACTTGGATAAAGCTCCAAGATTGTCTGGAAAACAAAGATACAGCCAATGACTATATCCATGTTTTCCACATAGCCTTAGGGCTTTATCCAACTTTAGCAGCCACCGCTAATCAAATGCGGAAAGTTTGGGTTCGGATCGACTTGAGCATGCTCCAGGTTCGCTCATCTCTAGTTATTTTTGTAATGTAAGTCAATGAGAATGGATCCTGCAGTACGACACACAACAGCATCCATTTTTATCAACCAAAAGCTTCACATTTAAGTAATTAGCCCATAAAATATTATTCTAGACAGCTTGGGAATCATCCATGTGTTCCTTATGTAAATCAAGCATGGGTGTTCCTTGCAGATATAATAAATCTCGCTATACCTACTTGGATTTCCAGCTATCTATTTCAGTACCAGGTAAGGTTTAGTTTTATTAAAAAAAAATGTTTCTGTTCAACATGGCTGACTGTAATTAAATTGCATTCAATCAACCGAATCAGTTACATTTCACATTTGGTTGGATCAGTAACTAATGAGGCAGTTATTACATATTAAATAAGTTTTTTTCCTCCTGAATCTCTCATCTATTCCTTACACTTCTTTTTCCAAAAACCAACAGTGCATGACCAGATAGGAAAATATGTAATTGTTTAATATGTATATGTTCAGAAAAAATGCTTCATTCAAGCATTTAATATCAGAAATATCAGTAATTGTTCAAAGTCACTGCACTCACTCAAAACCCCCATTAGCATGAAAGTTACACTGAATAATCATGTTAGTGGCAAAGCAGTGCCTGAGCTTTGAGTAAAGAGGGGGGAGGCTGCCTGCTTCTCCTCCTGAGAATAGCATGTTTCAATAGGAATGAGGCTGGGTTAACTCTAGCATAAAGTATGTTTGCTTCTGTGTTATGACTAGATTTGCAGCCATAATAAAAATACAAACATGTGTCCGTGTAAGGCTAGTATGAACACAGCCTTATACATACTAGTGTTCGGTAATGGCGCTCAGTGTTTTCCATGTAAAATCTTTTTTCCAATGTCCAGAAGCTTGCACTGTGGTCTGAGTAGTGGAAGCTTTTGAGCAAGACATTTATAGATGGAGGATGCAGAGAAGTAAAATGGCTTTTGTAAGAAAGTAAGATGCTTTGGTCACATGTTTTTCTCAGCAAACAAAAGAATCCCTTGTCCAGCCCCCTGTTAACATGGAAAGAGTGGACCTAAAACCAGTCTGAGCTTAGCTCAAAGAGCAGTTGCTGTGACCAAATATTTACTGTCGGTCATCTCATTTACTGTCTGTTGTGTCATCTCATCCTTTGCTGGTACTGTTACATAGAGACAGGGCCGCTGATAGAGCAGTACAAGTGGTACTGGCGTATGGGGCCCTGACCCTAAGAGACATGGGGGGGGCCCGCCGGCCGCCGCCCCCCGACCGCTACGCTAGGGCGGGCCCGCACGGCCCCCCTTGCCACCTGTTTTTGAGCATCCAGAGAAGCTGCGGCCACGCAGCTTCTCGGGATGCACTGATTGCTTTGATGTTCCGCCCGCACAGTGAGCGGGCGGAACATTAAAGCGATCAGAATACAGGAGCAGGACCTGTCAGCGTCCTACTCCTGTATTCTCTCCCATAGGCTGCCGGCACTTCATACCCGCAGCCTATGGGAGGCCGGGACGTGACCTCTCCGGCAGGCGTGATGATCACGTCTGCCGGAAGTCCCGTCCCTGCGGCTCGCAAGATGGAGCCCGAAGAGGAGGAAGAGCTGCTGCCTGCACAGCACAGATTAGGTGAGTAGGATGTTTGTTTTTTTAGGGGAAGAGCAGGGGGCATTATTAGTATATGGGGGCACCTCTGGGGGCATTATTAGTGTATGGGGGCACCTCTGGGGGCATTATCAGTATATGGGGGCACCTCTGGGGACATTATTAGTATATGGGGGCACCTCTGGGGGCATTATTAGTGTATGGGGGCACCTCTGGGGGCATTATTAGTATATGGGGGCACCTCTGGGGGCATTATTAGTATATGGGGGCACCTCTGGGGGCATTATTAGTATATGGGGGCACCTCTGGGGGCATTATTAGCTCATAGGGGCACCTCTGGGGGCATTATTAGTGTATGGGGGCACCTCTGGGGGCATTATTAGTATATGGGGGCACCTCTGGGGGCATTATTAGTATATGGGGGCACCTCTGGGGGCATTATTAGTATATGGGGGCACCTCTTGGGGCATTATTAGTATATGGGGGCACCTCTTGGGGCATTATTAGTATATGGGGGCACCTCTGGGGGCATTATTAGCTCATGGGGCACCTCTGGGGGCATTATTAGTATATGGGGGCACCTCTGGGGGCATTATTAGCTCATGGGGGCACAGCAGGGAATCCTACATACAGGGGGCATCCCACACAGCGCATTTACTATGGGAGCCTACAGGGGGGAGAAAGGAAAGGAAGTTGCTAGAAATGTGCGGAGCCTAAATTGTTTGTCTCGCAGGTTCTAAGGGGATGAAACGTATCTGGAAGGAATCATCATGGAGGTCTGGGCCGGATGGAGAGGAAAAGGGAAAGTGACGCCTCAGATCAAAGAAGACATCACCTGTGAGTCACTGTATGACACTTTTCTTATTTTGTAGAACATCATTTAGTAGGGGTGCCCCGAGGTGACATCTACATTATCTGTACTCAGAGATATCACTGTGTTATCTGTGGTGTTACATAGGACTGCAGGTGACATCTACGTTATCTGTACTCAGAAATATCACTGTGTTATCTGTGGTGTTACATAGGACTGCAGGTGACTACTACATTATCTGTACTCAGAGATATCGCTGTGTTATCTGTGGTGTTACATAGGACTGCAAGTGACAGCTACTACATTATCTGTACTTAGAGATATCACTGTGTTATCTGTGGTGTTACATAGGACTGCAGGTGACATCTACATTATCTGTACTCAGAGGGATATCACTGTGTTATCTGTGCTGTTACATAGGACTGCAGGTGACATCTACTACATGATCTATACTCAGAGATATCACTGTGTTATCTGTGCTGTTACATAGGACTGCAGGTGAAATCTACTACATTATCTGTACTCAGAGATACCACTGTGTTATGTGGTGTTACATAGGACTGCAGGTGATATCAGGTGATTTCTCCAGGTTGCAGAAGTTCAAACTTCATCGTGCCCTGGTGTGCTGGTGTCTGTATGTCTGTATACATGTGTGCTGGTGTCTGTATGTCTGTATACATGTGTGCTGGTGTCTGTATACATGTGTGCTGGTGTCTGTATGTGTGTATACATGTGTGCTGGTGTCTGTATACATGTGTGCTGGTGTCTGTATGTCTGTATACATGTGTGCTGGTGTCTGTATACATGTGTGCTGGTGTCTGTGTGTGAGATCAATTCTAGAGAACTGGCTCATATATCCCATTTTCCCCAGTGGCTTAAAATGTAACCTCTGTTATACAGTTATAAAATTGTAAAAGCTAAATGTGAACAAGGTGCAATTCAAATAGACACTTACTTGTATAGCTGTCTCTTGTGCTCTGTATGCAGTGCATTATATTCACCCTTGCAACGTACAATTTATAGCGCGTCTACAAGCCCAGCGGGGCTCATTATGATGGAGACTAAAACTTATACAAGAGTGGGGTAGGGGTTCCCCTGTATTCAGAATGCTGTTGAGTGCTAGGCAATGCCCTGTCTGGGATTATTGAATTTCGAGGGTCTATGCAGAGCAGGATAAAGACACCTCTGCTGCACAAACAGGATCCCCTAGAAAGCGTTCTCACCGCCATGTATTCGCTATCACTGGCTTGGGTGAGCTAAACTAGTCTGCCTGGGGGGGGGGGGTGATTTGTATATGCTCACTAACATGGAACAGCCTCATTATATCAGCCTTATTAACATATTCTATGTTAGTGAGCATACCGGGGGGGGGGGGATATTGGTGAACATATACAAATCAAACAGCCCCCCAGACCCTCGAAATTCAATAACCCCAAACGGGGCATTGCCTAGTACTCAACAGCATTCCGAATACAGGGGAACCCCTACCCCACTCTTGTATAAGTTTTAGTCTCCATCATAATGAGCCCCGCTGGGCTTGTAGACGCCCTATAAATTGTACGTTGCAAGGGTGAGTATGCACTGCATACAGAGCACAAGAGACAGCTATACAAGTAAGTGTCTATTTGAATTGCACCTTGTTCACATTTAGTTTCTACAATTTTATAACTGTATAACAGAGGTTACATTTTAAGCCACTGGAGAAAATGGGATATATGAGCCAGTTCTCTAGAATTGATCTGAACCAAATTATACCTGCCAGCAAGGCGTGGGTTGAACACACAATTTTTTTTTTTATTAATGTGGGGGGCCCAGACACTTTGGTTGTATGGGGCCCCGAAATTCCTGATGGTGGCCCTGCATAGAGAAACAGGTTCCTTGACAAAGAGATTGGTTTACACAAGGGACAGTGGGTTAGCAACAGCACCATGCCACATGACAGATCAGAGGAACTACAATGCACAGCTAGCCTCAGGGCTGATTCTAGGTTTTCTGCTGCCTTAGAAAAAACCTACAATGGTGCCTTCCGCACCTCTCCCGTGCCCACGGCGCCCCATCACCCTCCCCCCAAGCCTATTGAAATACATTAGTAAGGCGTGTGTGCAGAAAACATGCAGCTTATAATAAGTGCACAAACAATCCGGCTCCACCATAAATCACACTGATAAAGCACTACTGGTGAGAACAAGAAAGAAAAAGTTTTAAAGGGGTTATCCAGCGCTACAAAAACATGGCCACTTTTTCCCCTCTCTTGTCTCCAGGTCAGGTGTGGTTTGCAATTAAGCTCCATTTATTTCATAGGAACTGACTATTAAACCCCACCCAATCTGGAAACAATATAGGAGAAAAAGTGGCCATGTTTTTTTAGCGCTAGATAACCCCTTTAAAGTTTCAATGACACCGGTCTGTAAAAAATTCTTCAATCTTTATTGCTTCCCCAAGAATAAAAGCACTTGACATATACGAGAGACAATGCATTGTGACTACTCCTGGTTATCTTATTCATAAAAACATAGAAGATTGTTGGCAGAAGAAGACCACTGGGCCCATCTAGTCTGGCCTTTTAGTATTTCCTTTCTTATTATCTTAGGATAGATATATGTTTATCCCAGGCAGGTTTAAATTCTGTTATTGTAGATTTACCAACCACATCTGCTGGAAGTTTGTTTCAAGTATCTACTACTGTTTCAGTAAAATAATATTTTCTCACGTTGCTTCTGATCTTTCCCCCAGATAACCTCTTTTCATGGTCATACTACCATTACACCATGTGCTCCATGTAAAGGGGTAGTGATCAGACATAGTTATGTCTGAAGCACCAAACAATGCCTGCAAAGTGTTTCCAGTCCTGACTTCCTTGCATTCTACGTCTGGTCCAGCTATCATCTGCTGGTCATGTGGTCAATGAAGTCAGTGGTGTGTAGCAGTATAATTTATGGCCACTCCATAAATTCTGCCACCCTCCAGAGGCTCTACAAAGCTGCCACCCTGAGAAATAAACTAATTCACTGTCTCACTGCAGAAGCGGCCCTGGCTAGCCTGCTATATAAGATCAACTTGCCCCCCTTAGGTACAACATAGGGACATATATCACTATCATCTTAGGAATCTATAGTGCTGTCAGTTTGGATCTTTAGACCCACGGCTGGGCTGGAACTTGCGTAGGAACTAAAGCATATTAGGTTCATGGGAAATTTACGTTGACATTTAATCATCCTATTACAGTACATTAAAATAAATGTTTTAAGTAAGATAATTTTTTTACCATTGATACATTCTATATAGATAGCTGTCATATTCCTATGTAATTTGGGGTTAGATGTTACCCTAAAGCAGGGGTAGAAAACCTTGGCCGCCCAGCTGTTGCAAAACTACAACTCTCATCATACCTGGACAGCCAAAGGTAAAGCTGGGAAGCATGATGGGAGTTGTAGCTTTTTTTCTTTTCTTTTATTTTAAAATAGTGGGGAAACAGCACTATAGTGCTAACAAGCTGTGTCTTAAGTAAAGGGACACGGGTTTCTGTATTACTGTAACCCTCTGGTGACCCAATGTGCGTGGGTTGGAGAAGCAGATAATTTCCAGGTTTATTTCCACTGTTCAGATGGTTAATCAATTGTGTCAGGTCATGACCTGCACACCATGTTCACTTCCAGGATGTGCACACCACAAATGTATTAGAGTAGTAAGATGCTTGTACTGTACCATAATCTCCATGGCACTCCAGCGTGATGTCCCCCAGTACATTGCCATTCCTTGGTTAATGACGTAGGACATTGCTCTGACAATTTCTAGGTAACAAAGGCAAAATAGTAATATTTAGAGTAATAATAAGTAATAATCTTGAGAAACAACAGATCACATTGTGAGAGTAGAACAACATTCAAACCAAAAGTAGAATTTCTGCGTGAATAGGGTTGCCGACTCATTTACCCATGATGAATGGCACATAGCAGCATCCATCATACATATGGTTTCATAGTAAGACAGAATAATAAACTGAGCTGTATACTTTTTTATGTGAATGGAATAGCACAGAAGTCTGCTCTATTCAGTCCAGCAAACCCTGATACAAACAATTATTTAATGCATGCTCCAGGACCTATCCCATTGCTTACATTAAATGAACCCTGCTGAATACTGCCTAAGGGTGCCTTCACACCTACCGGATCCACAGCGGATCTCACTTCTGCGGATCCGAAGCGAGAACCGCTGCGGATCCGGTACCTTTCACCCCTATGATAGCACATATTCGCAGTGGGATTAACATCCCGCTGTGATTTAACCCCTCGCTGTCCGCAGCCCTGCCGCCGCATTAGCCCATCCTCGGCCGCATCCCCCCATACCCCGCCGCATCCTGCAGCCCGCCGCCGAGAGCATAAAATACCTGCTCGGCGGCACGGCTGCAGTGAGGCTCCCGGCTCCGGTCCCGCTAAAGCGGGCTGGTGGATGCAGCAGGGGATGCGGCCGGAGATGGGGGATGCGGCCGAGGATGGGCTAATGCGGCGGCGGGGCTGCGGACAGCGAGGGGTTAAAGCACATATTCTCAGAAGTGAGATCCACTGTGGATCCGGTACGTGTGAAGGCACCCTAATGCAGAGTGAACCCAGCTTTACCCAAAAATAATGGACAGGTAACATCTATTACAGACACATTGAAAAACCATAATGACTATGATTATAAGTAGTAAACGTAGGAGACAGCACTTCTTGTGAAAAAACATGATTTTTTATTCACATCAGACGCGACGTTTCGGCTGGTACTTCAGCCTTTCTCAAGCATACCAGGCTGAAGTACCAGCCGAAACGTCGCGTCTGATGTGAATAAAAAAAATCATGTTTTTTCACTAGAAGTGCTGTCTCCTACGTTTACTATTGGATTGAAGCCGAACGGAAGGGTCCTGTGCGGTGAGACGTGCACTCCATCTAAATATTCTTATAATTTTTTTCCAGTGCTGTCCCAGTTTGATTTTTATATGATTATAAGTAGTCTATTAGTCCATATAAACGCAATCAGGTTGGGTATGTTCACACTTAATACAATGCAAGTGCGTTGTATATATCTGAAGAGAAGGTGATACAGATGAATACCACAGGCAGACCCAGACAGCTCCCATCATTTCATTGGGCTGATCATAGCCTATTTGGCACATTTGTGAGCAAATACTGTTGACACAAAAAAAGAATACATGCACAAATGTGCCAAACGTAGTGACTTTTAGATTATGTTCAGCACAATAAAATAAACAGATCTGGTGGGGGAACACTGTGGTATAAGTCAGCATCCCATTCTCCCATGTTGCTAATGTGTATCCCACAATATACACTATTAGAGATGAGCAAAACCGGTTCGGGTTGAAGTCCATCCGAACCAGAACCTTTGGCATTTGATTAGCTGGGGCTGCTGAACTTGGATAAAGCTCTAAGGTTGTCTGGAAAACATGGATACAGCCAATGACTATATCCATGTTTTCCACATAGCCTTGGGGCTTTATCCAACTTCAGCAGCCACCGCTAATCAAATGCCGAAAGTTCGGGTTCGGATGGACTCGAGCATGCTCCAGGTTCGCTCATCTCTATACACTATATAGAGTGTGAACCTATCCTTCCTGTGAACACATTACATATTATTATGGGTACATCAGTTTTAAACATATTTCATGACTAGGTAAGAGACTGCAAACTGCTTTGTTTAGCACAACTACATTCTCATGGCTTCATGGCTTCTGATGCTGCAAGAATTCTAATGTCCAGTTCAATAATATTTATTGAAAAATTTAAAGTAAAATAAAGATATTACAAACTTAGAAACATGTAATAAAATATTCACGTTATGGGTATAACAAGTATTCCTGACAACTAAGGGTCCATTTACACAGAAAGATTATCTGACAGATTATCGGCTAAAGATTTGAAGCCAAAGCCAGAAACAGACTATAAACAGAGATCAGGTAATAAAGGAAAGCCTCAGATTTCTCCTCTTTTCAAATCCATTCCTGACTTTGGCTTCAAATCTTTGGCAGATAATCTGTCAGATAATCTTTGTGTAAATGGACCCTAAGGTCACTGACTGTGACCTTCATGTGTCATCTGATGCCAAATAAGTGGAAAAACCAATCATTTGCTGCTGGAATGATGTGTTGGTAGTGACAAAATAAAAAAAGCTCTGGAATCAGGGCACCAGAGGATGTGCAATGGCATAAAAACCTTTTTTTTTATGGACCACCAGTGGCATAGCTACCATAAAGGCAGACCACCCTACTGCTATGGGGCCCATGCACCAAGGAGGCCCGCAGACCCAGACCCAATTTGTGATGAATGCTCACAGTTAAACACTGCAGTGCACTGACTGAAAGAGAAAGAAGCCTTTGGCCTCCTGCCCTGATAGTCTCTCTTGTGGCCAGAGGCCTCATTGCACCTCCAGCCACTAGACCCCACTGTCTGTCCCAGCTCCCCGACGCATGAGTGACATAAATTGTGAGCTTCCGAGCTGGGAGAAACAAGGAATGCCAGGGGAATGCGCTGGGCCAGGTGAGTATGTGTATTGGGTGTAATGGGTTCACCACAAGACAGTCAACAAGATTTTTATTTCATAGCAACAGGCAAATCACAGATCTGACACAAGACAATGTTTAATAGCTGAACATTCTGACCTCATGTAACATATCTAAAACACATAAAATTGATTTTTTTTATCATTTCCATATGTTTTTCCAGCTCAAGTAGAAAGAAAAAATCACTCAATGTTGAGGAAAAAGGTCTAAAAATGCAAATTAGTCTGTACTGAAAGGGGAATGCTTATGAACTCAGTATTAGCCTATGTCTACACACTGTATAAAGAACGGCCATTGTTTAACACTACCTACAATGAGAATTAATGAAAATGTTCATCAATTTCGGCCATATGTAGTGTTAAACAACGACCATTCACACGGAATGGCCGTTCTTTGTACAGTGCGTGAACGTAGCCTTAAGGTCAAAATGACAGGCAACCCTTGTGTCAAGGGAGAATCGCTGATTTCTAGCTATTAAAGGTGCCCAAAGAGAGCTTAACATTTTAAGCACTGCTCAGAGATTTCTGCTATTGAAAATGTGACTCAACATTTTGGCACAAGCAAGCTCAGGCTGACAATCTGTTGGTTCTGTCATTTTCCAGAAGGGCAGCTCTAAGTAACCATGGAAGAACCGGTCTCTCATACAAAAACAAATAAATAGGCCCAAATTAGATATAAAGAAACATAAATCTGCCAGCGATAAGAGGGACGGGGCTGAGATACTAGCCACGACTACCGAGCTGTCTGCTCAAACTGCTCACAGGGATGTCACAGCAGCTTATCAGACAGATAACTGTGATGTAATAGCAGCTTATCAGATAACTGTGATGTTACAACAGCTTCTTAGACAGATAACTGAGATGTAATAGCAGCTTATCAGATAACTGTGATGTAACAGCAGCTTATCAGACAGATAACTGTGATGTAACAGCAGCTTATCAGACAGATAACTGTGATGTAATAGCAGCTTATCAGATAACTGTGATGTAACAACAGCTTATCAGACAGATAACTGTGATGTAACAACAGCTTATCAGACAGATAACTGTGATGTTACAGCAGCTTATGAGACAGATAACTGTGATGTCACAGCAGCTTCTCAGACAGATAACTGTGATGTCACAGCAGCTTATGAGACAGATAACTTTGATGTCACAGCAGCTTCTCAGACAGATAACTGTGATGTCACAGCAGCTTATGAGACAGATAACGGTGATGCCACAGCAGCTTATGAGACAGATAACTGTGATGTCACAGCAGCTTATCAGACAGATAACTGTGATGTCACAGCAGCTTCTTAGACAGATCACTGTGATGCAACAGCAGCTTATGAGACAGATAACTGTGATGCCACAGCAGCTTCTCAGACAGATAACTGCGATGTAACAGCAGCTTATGAGACAGATAACTGTGATGTCACAGCAGCTTATCAGACAGATAACTGTGATGTCACAGCAGCTTCTTAGACAGATAACTATGATGTAACAGCAGCTTATCAGACAGATAACCGTGATGCCACAGCAGCTTCTCAGACAGATAACTGCGATGTAACAGCAGCTTATGAGACAGAGTACTGTGATGTCACAGCAGCTTCTCAGACAGTTAACTGTGATGCCACAGCAGCTTATGAGACAGATAACTCTGATGTAACAGCAGCTTATGAGACAGATAACTGTGATGTAACAGCGGCTTATCAGACAGATAACTGTGATGTCACAACAGCTTCTCAGACAGATAACTGTGATGTCACAGCAGTTATTTGGTGAAATGTTGTGATATTACAGCTGCTTACCAGACAGAGATGCAAGGCGGCAGCTGTGTACGTGACAGAAATAAACCCACAATAACAGCAGCTTACCACTTCCTCCTTAGCAAGGTGTGGCTAATAAAGGAAGTGACATGTTGTGAGTTGGTTTGGTGGGTACATAGGTGGGTTATGACCACATGTATCCTTTGTTGCTATTATAGGCAAAGGGAGTATTTATCAGAGTTGCAAGGAAGGATGATTATTGGCTTTTGGGCAGATGGTGGCAGTATTTCCAAAGCTGTGCACTGTGTGAACTGTTTATGTGCTGTTTTGGTGAAAGTGTCTTGTGAGTGGACAAATGGCACCATTGTAAAGAAGTGCTGTGGAAACTACAATGAAAGGTGAACATTAGCTACAAAGGGTTCTGAAGGCGGAACAACGTTACAGTGAAGCAGCTCACTGAAATTAACCAGGGGGCTTTCAAACGTGTGTCTATAACAACTGTTCAGTGTTATGGACATTGGCATGTCAGGGGAGAAAAATCAGAAAAAACTTTGTAATCATTGCTGGAAAAACACAAACAGGCGGAGACCACGTTACGATCTGAGTAAGAAAAGAGCAGATCTCTTACTGTTCTCTCTCTCTCTAAAATTGTCAGTCCTATAACCTCGACATGAAAATATTTACCATGACATAAATAGCTCTGGGGAAAGGTTTATCTTACCGCCAGTTGTCTTACAGTCAGACACAGGTTTATGAGCAGGAGGAGGAACATGGTTGATCAGTTTTAATTGTCTTACAAGGCAAAACAGGAGCAAAGACGGAGATTAGATTGGGAAGGAATTGCAGGGTTTGTATTTTATTTATTTATTTATTTTTGTATGTTTACTGTTTGTTTAAAGGTTACCTATCATTTAAACAAGCTTCTGACATGTTATAGCGACATGTCAGAGGTTTGTATCAGTCAGGGTCCGGGTGAGGAAACCCTGTCGATCATTAGAATGAAGGGGCAGACCTTTGCAGCAGTGTGCGTGATGCCTCTTCATCTCCATCTCACTGCTAAAGTAGAGATGGACAGAGTTATACTGGCACCCTATGCAACTTCCAGCGATGGTACAGCGATTACTGGAAGTTCCATAGGGCTCCATTATAATTACAACACATACTACTTTAGCAGTGAGACGGAGATGAAGAGGCTGCTGCACACGTCTGCCCCTTTATTCTAATGATCGGCGCGGTTCTCAGCACCTGGACCCTGACTATGTCAGAAATTTCTTTCAATGATAGGTACTCTTTAAGAATAAGCATCATGTTGAGCTTTAGTTTTGCAGTCATTATTCTGATATGGTAATAGTATTGTGTCTTTCAGTAACACTACCTGATCTTGTGAACACCTATACAGAAAGGGTCCTCTTGTAATTTCATTGTAATCTTTTTCGTTATCAGGTGTCTCCAAAGTCAGCTTCTGTAGTGACTCACAATATGGCAGAGCTGGTCCCCTTTCCTGGGTCCTAACAGTGGCTCCCAGTACGCAGATACCCCTAAGAATTAGGACTCTATTACGCAGAAAGCTTATTAACCAAACTGGCTGATAATGCCTTGTGTAGTAGGACCAAAAATCACTTAAAGGGGTGCTCCAGATTGGGGGCACTTATTTTGGGGGACCGGGAAGGAGGTGGCTGAAATAAAAGACGTCCACTTACCTCCCCGTTTCCAGCGGCGGGTCCCACATCACGGCGCTCCGTTTGAAGTCCGCTTGGATCCCGTCTCCTTCAATGAGTGGCTGAGCGGCCCTGAGACGTAGCGTCTCGGGCGGCGTCAGACACCCGGAAGCGGCCGGGAACCGGGCACTGGAGCGCCGTGATGCGGGACCCGCCGCTGGAATCAGGGAGGTAAGTGGACGTCTTTTATTTCAGCCACCTCCTCCTCGGTCCCCCCAAAAAAGTGCCCCCACGCTGGATAACCCCTTTAACTAACTAACTAACTAGGAAACTCTTGTTTGTCAACGGATTGGGTCATTTTAACCTGATAAAAACCGTTGGCCATCTTCTTGTGTAATGGAGAATATACAGCTGATGGCTGATAACTGCAAAGGGTCACAAGAATGATCCCTGTGTGCCGCTCGAGCAGTCTGATAAGCTCTGTAATTAAGCTCCAATCTATGAGATCGGCCCTCTCTTGGGCCATCTAATATAGCCCTTACAGTAGAATCAAACTGTGTAACACCCAGGCAGTTGCAAGTACAATGAATTAGAAGCAGCTATCAATGAAAAGGAATAAAAATTGCAACAAACAACAGCAACATTAACGAAATGGACACAAGGACTAAGAAGAATGAACCAAGAACTAACTGAACTTCCTAGGAACAAAATTATGCAAGAACAAGGTAACTGGTGTGATTGCAGCACACAAAGCAGATGCTATATTATATACCAAACTGTAAAAGTCAGGGCACTATCAAGACAGTAGAGATGAGCAAAATTACAGTAGGAACTAAGCGAATCGCTTTGTTCCTATCTGCATTCCACTTATCAGACTTAGGGCTTTAATGTCTGCTCTGCTCCGTGCCAATCCTCCCCGAGTGCTGAAAAAAGACGGATTCAGTCCTGGGAAACGTCTCCCAATTTCCCAGGACTGGATCCATCTTTTCCAGCACCTGGGAGGAATGGCAAGGAGTGGAGCAGCTCACAGCCTGAAGAGCAGAAACTCCATAGGAACAAAGCTCTTCGTTTTGTTTGTACTGTAGATTTGCTCATCTCTAATCAAGAGTGACTAACCAAGAAGAAACACCTAATCCAAGCTAGCCCTGAGGTAAATGATCAGCTGATCCACACTAATGGATCAGATGTGAGACAGATGCATTACAGCTGCCCTGAATAAACACAAGGCAGTAGCAAGATGAGCCCAACTTTTGTACCAGCTTGAAATGGAGTTCTCTTGTGCTAGAACTTTGGTGGCTACTAACAAGTAAGATCCTGGACCACCGCAGACCCCTTGAATACTTCACTACTATAAGATGTAGTGTTGTGTTTCACAAGAAATGAACTGTATAAGAAAAACAGTTTCCTTTGCATCTATCCTAATGCAGCATATGAATTGCACATGGTTTGTACCTCCGGCCTGCTGTTTGTTCTCACGTATGCCTTGTTTAAAGCTGAGCCATGTACAGAGTGTGTTATTCCCCACTGCTCTTGGTTTCCTGATCTCCACACGTGCCTCACTGATTTTAGACAGAATAACACAGGAGCTGTCATGAGTCCAGCCACACAACCAGAGAAGGTAAGATGCCCTTGTGAGAGCAGGGCTTTGTAGCTGTCACTCATGCTTTGCTAAGAACCGCAAGCTGAGAAATGTAATAAATCCTGTGCTTGAGCCCTGGCCAATTGATTGTTCTGCCTATTCCTGTTATCATGTCTGCTCACATTATCACATTACAGCTTACTGTGAAAGCCTGTGCTACGAGACCTGCAACCATCCATAACTGGACTCTATAAACTTGTAGAAAATGTGCTGACCCTTCAAACTGATCCCCGCATTAAGCCAATGATCTCTCTCAGTAAAGAACTGTCTCTAACAATCCACCTACTCATTCCAGACAAGGGGGGGGGGGGGGTGCAGCAGTGCATATCAGATGGGGGCTCTCCATACTATAGTGTTTACAGCCAAGAGTTCGAAGGCATCATCTAGTTATATAAATCCTCAAAGGCTTTTTGTTGATGAGCTTTCCTGCCTCACTTGAAAAAATAATTTTCTAGCCATACACATAAGTAAGATAGTTCATTCATATCAGAAAAAAAGGATCACACGCTGGATTTCAAAATGACTCATCCTTGTTACCACAAGAGATAAGGCGGGAGAAATTCATGTCAATTGGGAGTTCACGTGTCCGAACGGCTTTAGACTGGCTGTTACAAAAAAAAAAGCATTTTAAGCAGAACCCCAGCGAAAGTGAGAAACCCAGTGCTGGCAGAGGGGTAGGGGGAACATAATAAGGAAGTTATGCGTACCCCTCCAGGTGCCCCCACAGTGCTGCCTCAACGCTCATGGACCCCCACTCCTGTAATGTCACCACCTCACTGAGGAATACCCTCCCAGCTAGTCACTGACCGAGGCAGGACAGTGCTGCAGTCACTGATTGGCTGAGCGGGGAGTTCCCGCTGGGTCGTAAGGAACAGAAAGCCAGAAGAAATAGGAGGCTGGCAGGGGTCCATGAGTGGTGAGGCAGTGCTGCAGGGACACCTGCACAGGTAAGATTCTTTATTATGTTCCCCCCAACCCCCTGACCTCCCCCACCAGAGTTCTCCTTTAAACAACACTCTTATGTTTCTAAGATAAGACAATTAGACTGCATATTAGCCTATGTACTACAAACCATTTAAACAGATCTTTTCACAGTACACAGTCCTTCAGGATAAACCATTTGTAGGGTATCAATCATTTATGGCCATGCAAGTTATCTCTCCAAGAGCAATCAGGCATGTGAAAATCCAACATCCAGTGTTTGGCCAATCCCACCATAGTTGACAAGTTCAGCAGACTTTAATGTGTATCTTCAATGTGTACAACCATCTTCAGTCACAGGACACATATCATTATTGATATGAAGAGAGACCAGTTAATCCTTATGCCAACTTTAAGAAAGGTTTAGGTTTGTACTTTCCCAGAGAGCTCCTTCTTACAACCCAGCATTCTCTCAACCACTTATGTAAACACCTATCCACATGACCTAAAAATGTTGAGCGTTGCGGTCCCAGTAGGACATCCAGTTGGCTTGACATTCTGTTTCCTGTCACACAGATTGGTTTATAATGCTGAGTGATGATGCAGGTGATTCTGCTGCAGTTTACTTCCCAGAGGTATTATTTAATATTATCAGATCCATATTTTCTATGGGGTATAATGAAAGACACTGATACCTGTTAAGTCCTCCCAGAAGAAAGGAGAAGCAGAACAGTCAGCGTAGTCACTTAGTATTATTACTGTATGCTGACATGCCGCTTCTCCATATTCCCAGTGCTTCCAGCTGCCACGGCTACTGATTATCTATACTACCTAGGTTGTGCCAATGCAAGGTAAGCAGTCGCTTGTTTCACATCAGCAAATCCAGGATGCTGTTTAAGTGAATGAATATTTCGCTAATAAATGGACTGGAGAGAGGTGTATGTGGGAAGCAGTGAGGTCATAGTGCATCCTTCACCACAGTGACTTCTGCCAGCCTATTTGGATGTGTTCTTACACCCTTCTTTAGCTCTTCTGTAACAGGGACATTCAATGGGTCACTTCTTTCTATATTTTGTATTCGAGTAAAACTATAACTTTAAAAATTCTTGTCAGGTAACTGTATTTTTTCCTTATTGTCATCATCGAGCAGTCCCTGACGCAGCGGTCCTACAGCATTTAGGAATATTAATGCAATCATTTGTCATCCTTTCAGCCAAAAGATTAATGTGTAAGCATTTGGGTGGATGACACAAGTTATCAGTTTCAATTTGTCCCCTTCAGCGCACATGCACATGCACAAAAAAGGCTTGGAATGCTGCTCATCTCTTGGCATTTTCTCGCTTGCGCGTTCTGTCTGACAGCAGAAAGCCTGGGTTGTTATGGATTATGTGATATAAAGCAACTCCAGCAACCCAACACCAACCCACATACTGTACAAATGAGAAGCTGTTGTTTTAACCAAATCAGTTCTCATCATTCTGCTTAGTTTTACTCTAATTTACATTTGAAGTCTTCATCATTCTATAAATCTGTGACAGGGAGATGGTAAAGGGTTCCAGCTGGAAGACTGTCATTGTTTGGGATTTGTGGCATGGAGAACACATACTTTAAAGTCTCCTGCATATGAACACAAAGGTTTGCTGACTTCAAAACCACTTATCCATTGGCATTGATGGTACAAAGATAGTCAGTCATCTGTGGGCCACCTGCAGATAATAGGAGTACAGGAACACAGATCCGCACCATATAATAACATCTACAATTTTTGTGGCCTGGGCTCCAGGCAAATGTGCATTGGTCCATAACATGGAATGGGTCCTATACATGTGGATAGTATCTGAACATTTTTTATGGCCACATGCAAGTAGACACCCCCCCCCCCCCAACACACACACACACACACACACACTCCCCTTGTCTTTTTTTATTAATATGCAAGGAGAATTTTAACAATATATTGTACTTTTTTAACAATCAGTACCAGTGGTTAAAACTCCGACATAGTTAGAAAGGCTAATGTTAGTTTACAACTGGCTGAAAAAGGAAGAGCATTATTACATGGAATGACTGACATTTTTATTTTGATGGGCCTAGAAGACTGACAGGAACAATGACAGGTGCAAACAATGACAGAGGAAAAAGTACAGAATCAGCAAAAAAGCGTCTAGTGGAGTCAAAACAAGACAAATCTAGGCGTTTATGCCAACATTTTGTATATTGGATAATTTAAGTAGCGAGGTGCTTAGTAATATTTATTTCTTGGGAGATACCAAGCTCAAAGGATTTATTATATGGGGTTGTCACTCAGCTTTCCTAGAGCTCTGCAGTGCACTGTGTATTATCCTCTAAAAAACTGAATGCATGAGTGACAGGAGATAAAAGATGTCACATAATAAAACATAGATAACCAAAAGCATCAGTCACCGTCACTGCAGAGTTGAGGAAACTGAATTGGCATTATTCGTGACATTATTTTTAAGATCTGTATTTAGAAAACCAACAGCCCATTTTTTGTTACATATACTATTCACTAAACATTTATTAATGTGTTGAAATATTGTTCACAGAAATGTCCCATTAAGTTCCCCTGGATGATTTGTCTAGCTGTGTTTCAGAATGATCAGACTATAATGATATACATGACTATAGTCTATAGTGCATTGCAGGTCTGGGCTTTGCTAATGCTGCACTGCAGAAAAGGATTACTTAAATAAGAGAATAGATTGAAGCTTGTTGTCGCAGTTTTACTCCAAGCCATAATTTGGAACCATTTCATATATTGGAAGGCTTGGTGTATAAAGGATATACTAATGCTTCTCTGTTCACTGTTGAATTTGGCACGTACATTCATTTCATAATCCAGGTTTTTACCTAAAGCACTTTGTTTCAGAAATTGTCAGATGAAAATACCGATTTGGCTAGAATCACACCATGCTTCTCTGTTCTACTGAAAAGTTCTGTTTTTTCCCCCATCTTATAAAGGGAACCTGTCGCCATCCTGACCTGCCTGGTTTAGTAAATACTCCCTATAAAATAACAGTTCTGGAAAGATCTTTTGTTATAGCTCTGTGTTGTGCTGTCCCTTTTTTATTCTTACTAGAAATGTATGACCTAATAACCACCTGGGTGTTACCAGTTGGAGGCGTGTCCCTAAACAGTCCAGCACTGTTAGCTCTGATTGGACAGTATCAGACAGTGTAGGGACACGCCTCCAATTGGTAACATTGAGTCATATATTGCCAATAAAAATTGGCAATATATTGGAGTGACACCACAACACAGAGTTAGAAAAATTGTAGGAGAAATGAAAAGCCAGCTTAGATCTTACTGTTCCGCAAGTAACTTCAGGTGGCTTGGCAAAGGCAGTTGCATATGCCATAATGTTGCTACTGGATACTGGTGGACTTTCAATAAAACACTTTTAAAGCAGATCCTGTTGACCTGCTAAATCCACTGTGACCTGTTGTCCTTGCTGAGCTATGGAGGCAGATGCTCCAGAATTGTTATTTTATGGGCATTGCATATACTTGCTAAAATACACAGACCAGGAGAATTGACAGTGCTTGTATCCACACCAGACCCGAAAGTGTAGTGCTCTATACATACCTGCCTCTTGCCGACCCCCGTCCGCCATTTTGTGCCAATGATGTCATCTTCGGCCTGCCGGCCGAACCGCTTCGACCGTCTCTAGTGCCGGCACTAGGGACGGTCGGAGATGACATTATTGGCACAAGATGGCGGACGGGGTCGGCAAGAGGCAGGTATGTATAGAGCACTACACTTCCGGGTCTGGTGTGGGTGGGGGGAAACACGGGGAAGGGGGCGATTCACTAACATAACATACATTACAAGGCTATGTTCACACTACGTATATTTCAGTCAGTATTGCAACCAAAACCAGGAGTGGATTAAAAACACAGAAAGGATCTGTTCACACAATGTTGAAATTGAGTGGATGGCTGCCATTTAATGGCAAATATTTGCTGTTATTTTAGAACAACGGCTGTTGTATTGAAATAATGGGCGTTATTTACTGTTATATGGCGGCCATCCACTCAATTTCAACATTGTGTGAACAGATCCTTTCTGTGTTTTTAATCCACTCCTGGTTTTGGTTGCAATACTGACTGAAATATACTGACTGAAATATACGTAGTGTGAACACAGCCCAAAGTTGTATAACTTTGTAATGTGTGTTATTTAGTGAATAATTGTTTAGCGCCGCACTACCCCTTTAAATATCTTCACCATAATCTGTTTTAAACCTAGCCAATACTTTCTAACACCAGCTCTCTGTTTGCATTATTTCTTATTCTCTGTTATACTGGCCAAAATCTCCTTCTTCATTAGAAAAAAGAGTCGGTACACAGGAAGTCCCGGCCCCATGCGTGCGCCCGAGCAAGGTAGTCATTTGATTGACGACCTTGTCCAGCGCGCATCTTTCTTCCAGTCTGTGAACTGCAGGTCGGATTGTGGGGGGAGAGGGGGGAATGCTGTACTGTCATCCTCTCTGCACTAAAAAAGTATCTGCACACATAGGGGGCGGCAATACAGGCGGGGATGCAGCTCCTTGGCCTTTGGCATGTGTAGGGGCGAGTGAGAGATGTAGCCTATTCAGCTTCTGCTGACAGGTACGTCATTTGATGTGTACATGCCCCTCCCTGAGGGTGGATGCCAAATAGGTGAGCAGAAAGATGGAAATATCTGGAACCAGAGCTGCGGAATGCCATGAAAATTGCCAGACAGCAGCCAAAGAGGTAGCCCGCTCTGAGCACTGGCATCTTCACGCTGCCGCTGATCCATTCAGGTGAAAGACCCAAAGCGATGTACCTGATGGTACATTTGCCTTAAGCACAGATTTAGATCCCTCATCAAATTCTCTATCAGATACACATGTCTCATGCACCCCTTCCCCTTTTTCACTTATTCAGGTATTTCCATAGTTTTGGACCACCCTGTAGTCTATACAGTTCATTGGAGGCCTGCATTAGTTTTCCTTTATACTTCGATTCAAGTGCAGTTCACATAAATAATATATTGTAAAGAAATATATAAAGCTGACAGTATTCCCATATATTTATCTCTGCGGAGTCACAGTTCCCTTTGCCTGTCTTTACTTATCTGTTTTGCGTGCACCTCACTGTCCCTGCGTAACAGACTTCATCTATCACAGGCCTGTAGTCATCCATCCACACTTGTTCTATGTGTCAGAGATAACATAATGTATTGACTCATCCAGATAGCAAAGGGTCAGGATAAAATAGCAAAAAATAAGAGAAAGTTTATAAAGAACAGGTTTTTCTGGAGACAGATTAAAGGAAAAGAAACAAAAGCTTGCACATACAATGCAATATAGAAATAATGGCCCAGATTTATCAAAGGGTGTAAAATATCCACTGGTGTAAACTGCCCACAGCAACCAATCACAGCTCAGCTTTCATTTTATCAGAGTTGAGAGCTGAGCTGTAATTGGCTGCTATGGGTAGTGTATATACGCAGATGTGAAAATGAGGAATACCTTGTTAAAAAATAAATAAATAGCACAACAATACCTAGCCATGTTCCCTGCCTTATACTCAAAGGGGGTGGATTTTTTAATCGCATGTGTGGCATATGCTGACAACAATCTGACTTTTTGCTGATGCACGCCCTGCTCATCAGATGGGTGGGCAGGGGTGGGGTGGTAATCAGCAAGGTGGGATTAGGCATGGGGTCCTCCTGCACCCGATTCATGGAGCGTGTCTCATGCAGCTTCTCCTAGCTATATCTTCAGACCCCTGCTTACAGTACAGGACTGGGTGTGAATCAGGCCAAAGATAATATCTATTAGGTTTATGTATATTCTTCCTGTTTCCACTCTCCAACATTTTCCAGAGTTATTTAATCAGTTTAAAGAGTAAACAAAATTTTCAGAGGGGCCATGGTCTATTGCCAGATATGTTATACTATGTTCTGGCTGGTATTTCTAAATATATCTAACATAATAAAGCAGCCATTACTCTGTATTTTTACACTCAGCACAGATTATATGAATTACAAGTGGGCAACCATTCAACTACAAGAACTTGGATTTGCTATTCACATAGTGAGCCAACTTGGAGAGCTCCATAAAACATTTGGGCACGTCTAATGGTGTTATGTCTATAAACTAAAAAAGTACTTTTATAGCATTTAGTATGCTACTGTTTTGCTCTTGAGGTGACATAATATATTGGCTTGTATTTGTGCACTCTGCAGTTACCATACCCCTCTTTCTTAAAAATGTAGTCCAATCTGCAGGCATTTTGTTATAGAAGAAGAGTTTGAAAGATAGTTATGTGGGAAAAGTACCAGCATAACAAGTAGTCATGTGTGGTCCTACTCAGTAATTGACAGCTATTTGTGTGCCTGTAGACAGAGCTATCTATTACTGAAAAGGACCACTTGGCTATTTAGCCCAGGACAAGCAGGATAAATAACAAGAAATCCTGGAACTTTCCCACAAAATGATATATTACTTTGATCATCTCTTTCTGCTTTATAATATGATGATGACAGACTGGACTACTTTTTTATTGTGACAGGTTCCCTTTAAATTGTAGAAAGATATTTGCTGCAACTAAGTGGAACCATTTGTACATGGCTATATTTACATAGGATTTTTTTTGTTTATGTTTGGTGGATGCACTTTTAGCACATATGCTTAGTGTATTCATAGACCCAAACTCAAATTACAAAGGCCGAAAGCGTGTCCTGGTATGCATCTGCATTCATCTTTTTTAACTGTATAAGTAACAGATTGAGTTAAAGATCAACTGACTACTGAAGCCAATTAAAAGGGTTATCTGGGTTTTTAAAAAGTCATACTCACCTACATTGGTCCACCTGGTCCCTACTTCCCATTTAGTAGTGATAGTCCACTCGGACAATTACTGATCGAGCTGGGACACTGTTATGGTGAGTGATTGGCTAAATAGGCTGTCACAGCTGTCTTGAAATGATGAACAGGGTACTGGATGACAACACAGTGGGAGCTGCAGAAGATCAAGGTAGGAGAGTATGCCTTTTTTATGATGTAAAAGCTCTCCCAGCTAAATATAAAAAAAATGTATATGCTTGTAGGATCTATTTAATGTCAAGGCAATCAATTTACACTATATACTTCAGACTAAACTAAAAATAGTTGTATAAAATGTAGTTTCTTTCACTTTTAACAAATTAGTTATCAATCAATTATATAATTGTGGTGCTGCGGCTGCTTGTTTTCTCAGGCTGTACACACAAAGCAATACAAAGCATATCATAGTGATAGGGGACTTATTTTTTTTATAGAATGGTAATGTTCAGTGCCAATTACAAAGGAGCAGATGGCACAACAGGTGCTATACACCCAATACAATCTGATCTACAAGAAAGAAAATGTCCCACCATACAGTAGTCGTAAAGAGTACTGGACATCACTGTGCACTGGCTCCTGATCAAAGTCTGATATGCACAGCATTAATGGACCGTATTTATAAGCAGCATAAATGATTGGCGCAGTTCATTGCTTTAATGTTATATGATGGTAATAATTACTAGGCATTTTATGTAATATTCCTTTTTTAATGGTGTAACTAATGGTTAAACATTTAGATAAGTAAAATTGATGGTTTTATTATTAATAGAACAGTTTTTCACAGTCTGAAACTGTGATTTAATTTTACAGAATGCATACTCCTAGCATACTACCATACTACTGCATAGACCTGAACCTTTACCTTCATACTGGTTATACCTCTAGCTATCCAATCAAGCATTTCACTTGCTTTTCCTACTGACTGGATGAATTGCTGACTACCACTAAACTCTTCTCTTCTGAAGTCTTCACTAACAAAGAACTGACAATATGATACTTGGATAGAGGATTCCTTCAAATGTATTATTTTACATTTAGAAACAATAAATGGCAGCCTATATTTTATATTCTATATTAAACCAAACCATAATGAACCTGCAACATGATCCACCTGCTCTTCAGTCCAACCTTCCAGTCCATCTGCTGTGCAGTTGCATATGTTATAGAGATTCTCCAGAAAAAGATAAGGGTAGACATTTATGAAATCTTCGCCACTGGCAAACACCAGGGAGAAGGCGCAGATTCGCCCCTTCTCCCTGGCATATCGTCTGATGGACGGGCAAGGAAAGTGCGGCAAGGCAAGGAGGAGGCATGGCCTCCTCCCACACCTGATTTATCATAGTTTATGTCTGCTTGCCTGCTCTTCATGATACAAATCTACACCTGCTATAGGGACAGCCAGGTTTACCAAGAGTCGTGCGCCCCTTAGTAAATCTGACCACAAAAGAGGGCACAGGGCTTTATTTAAGAGCGGTTTTCTCGTACACCTGCCTTCATAAATGTCCCCAAAAGTGTCTACTTTTAGGCTAGATTCACACTCGATGTATCCGCAGTGGATTTCTCGCTGTGAATTCGCAGCAAAATCCACTGCGGATACTTGCCCATTTAATTCAATGGGCTGACATACCCGCAGCGGGATGACAATAGATAATGACAGTGTGTCAAACTCAACTCATAGTTTATGTCTGCTTGCCTGCTCTTCATGATACAAATCTACACCTGCTACAGGGGCAGCCAGGTTTACCAAGAGTCGTGCGCCTCTTAGTAAATCTGACCACAAAAGAGGGTACAGGGCTTTATTTAAGAGCGGTTTTCTCGTACACCTGCCTTCATAAATGTCCCCAAAAGTGTCTACTTTTAGGCTAGATCCACACTTGATATATCCGCAGTGCATTTCTCGCTGTGAATTCGCAGCAAAATCCACTGTGGATACTTTCACATTCACATCAATGGGCTAACATACCTGCATCCGGATGACAATAGATAATGACAGTGTGTCAAACTCAGCGCCATTAACCCCCGTGGCCTCTGGAACATACTGTACCGGGTCCCCGCTCCGGCCTGCCTCGGGGGCATTTCCCGTACTGCCGGGAGCCACGAAGCTGACCAGAGTGGGGACTCAGTAAAGTATGTACCCAGGCCGCGGGGGTTAATAGCGCTGGGTTTGACATACTGTCATTATCTATTGTCATCCCGCTACGAGAATGTCAGCCCATTGAAGTAAATGGGCAAGTATCTGCAGCAAGAAATCTACTGTGGATACGTGACGTGTGAAGCTATCCTTTACAGAAACAGCACGAGATCGGTCAGTATGTTGCATATATTATTGTAACTCATCTCTTTTCAAGTGAAAGAGACTAAACTGTAGTGCCAGACACAGCCCATGAACTGATGTGGGGTTGTTCCCCCTTTTTTTATATATAATCCTGGAAAATATATAAACCAACATATGGAAATGCTTCTCATATTATTATGTCTAGTTTCTGTACTATTAAATAAAAGAGCAGAGGAATTTGTTCTAGTTAAAATACTTTAGAATGATAAGCTTGTATCTTTTATAAAGCTTATGTGGGGGTCTTTTACTGGGATTTCAATGTTCGTCACAGAAACCAAAAATTTAAATTCTGATACAGACAGGTATTGACAAAGGCAAGAAGGGAATGTTAGACTAAGGCTATATATGTGTACAACAGATTAAAAACTGACATGTATTTCTATAGCAGAAATCCGAAGCTGATCCTTGACTTTCTACAGTGGATGTGCTGTGGATTTGCTGTAAGGGTAGAGAAGATCCATAGTAGACTCAAACAAGGATTAGATTCAATGGAATTCAATGGAACTAATACTCATCATTTCCATCTGAAAAGCCAAAGTAGGGACAAGAACCACCATGAAAATTTTTCATTGCATGTGAAAGGAGCTTCAGAAACTACATTACCATGTGTAGGATATTGTTGGATTTCATGTAGATTTCTGTGCAGAATACTCTTGATCTCCTATTCCCTACAGTTAAGGTCAAGGGTCCTTAGCGTCCATCATAAAAATTATTCTCTTGAACAATGTTTCTATTTGAGCAGCCTTCATCCACCTATACACCCCAGCTGTCTGTTCACCTCTCCCCACAACTCAACAATAGGAAAAAATGAGGTCTCCGTGGCCTTCATTCACACAAGCAAGGTTGCAAGGGCTGGCAGCAAAATAGAAAGCAGTAGCAAAGCAGCTAACACACAAATTCACAGCAAACCATTACCTGAAATGTCTGTATGGCCATGTGCTGAAAATGGCTATAACATCTAGTGTATAAAAATATATATACTGAACAACAAAGTTATACAAACCCATAAACATAGGATTATCATTTCACATGCCTCCTGGCGCTGTTGTTGATGTGCTGGTCACCGTGTAGGGCTGCACCATTTTTAAGTTAGGGACCCACACGAATCAGTTATCTATCTTTGCAAAATTAATAGCCATTCTTTAGGATTGGTGATGGTCTGACTCTTGGGTATATGAAGGGACCACAGTGTTTATGCGAGTGCCGCCATCACTGTACTAATAGTACTTCTATTGCAAGTATAAGCAAAGTTAAACGTTGAAGAGGCTGCAGTAATTACATAAGCGCCACAACCCCTACAAAACCTGGGGTGCTAAGAGTAAGATCCACATAAGTCTGAATGTTCACAAAAGATAAATGTGTAGTTTAAAGGGAATATCTTAAAAACGTACCAATAGCCGCACTATGTGACCAGTGTCCAACCAACCAAGTCACTAGTCCTGGTATGACTATTGCAATAAATGTAGGACACAAAATATCTTTTGCAAAAGTATCTCTTTGTTAAAAAGGTCCGTCCATACCAATGGGCGTCGAGGGAATGGGGCTTACGGTGGTGCTGTGGGCGGGGCTAAGTGCCGCTGTTGCTGTAAAGCCCCGCCCACTTAGCACAATCTGCAGTTGATAAAAGATCACTTTTTACTTGAACAAGCACCATGACGCATGATATAAAATAAGGTATGAAAACTGCTAAATTTACCCATTACACCTGTGTAGAGAAGTCAGAATGCAAAATGGGGGTGACAGTGTCACTATAACACTGGTTTTCAGTCTGACAGAACTAACATAATTGCATTACATGTTGGTCATTCTCACTGTAAAGGAAAACAATAGTCAAATGTTGGTATCACTTGGTATGCTCATAGTTTAAAAAAAAAAAACAATTGTTTTTATGAGTAACGTAAACTGAAGTGTATAAGTCAAGGCAATTCAGTTCAAAATCCTCTATATGTGCCAAGTGATGCCTCCACTGGATATTATGCTGCTTTCTGGCAGGCGTGCTGTAATTGGGGACACTTTTATACTGACGTGGGCTTTATGAAAATATTATTATAAAATACAATTAGCACAACTCAATCATTCGTAACACTGTTATATAACAGAGCATGAGTAAATAAAGGCAGTCACTTGTGTGATTAATCTCTGGCTCTTTATGATTAACATCCATGCTGCTTCACAGGGCATGCCTGAGTGGGTGATTCCAGTCGAGAGTCTCACATTTTAATTTTCTGCGCCTTAGAAAAGCATTAGTAATAAAATATTTTATAGATAAGAAAAGCCAGAAAGGTCATGGTAAAATTAAGCCTCAGTTTTCTTACAAATCGAGATGGTGATCTCCTGATGGAGTTCTGCCTTTGCCGGGGACGGATATCACTCTACAGTTATTAGGTTTCATATATATGAAAATAAGACAGGCTTTAAGATAATGTGCCCATGCTGGGTATGATGGCAGGCTGCCCATCTTATATCCATTGTAGACAGAATTTAATTTCCAGCAACAGGTGATGGGAGCCTGTAAATCAGAATCAATCATCCCGTACTAACCTTCCATGGGGGTATTATTATCTGGCCGGTTTGCAAAGACCACATCCACATATTCCAACTGCATCCTCTGGAGAGAACCCTTTAATCCTACAAGCAAAACAAAGATGAAACCATACGGTAAGAGAGAGGCTTAAGTAAGGTACTTACCCGCTCTCCTAGAAAATCATCTGTCCTGAAATGCTCCCTCTAAGGCATATTTAACATTTTACTAAAGGATGTTTAAAGTGGAAGTATCAAAATCTATCTATCTATCTTTTCCCAACTGAAACCACAGGAAATATTTCAGGCAACATGTTTTATATATTTTATCACTTTAACAGACTGCAAAAACACAGTGTTATGGTGGTAAGTTTAACATATACGTTTTATGGAAAAAAAAAACATGAAAAAAACATGCAATTGTGTGCAATCCTTTTTTCCATTGACATCCATTACAAAAAAAAATCAAAATGCATACTTTTTATTAGCATACACAAAAACATGGTTGACCATGTTTTTGTGAATGTTAAAAGTAACCATTTAAAAACGCATCCGTTAAATGGACGCAGGGTGAACCCAGCCTAACATTGATCCTCAATAAATCATTCTTAAAGCTAATGTACCATGAGGTACATTCGCTTTAACATGAGCCACGGATAGATCGGTGGTGATGCAGGAAAGCCAGTGCCTTCAACTATTTTTTTAGCCATCTTTGGACTCACTTTATTTTATCAATATCTTTTTGTAGGTGAGGTCTCCAGAACTGGACACAGTATTCCAGATGTGATATCACCAGAGCTCTATACAGCAGGATCACAATCTCCCTCTTCCTACTGGTTATACCTCTAGCTGTACAGCCCAGTATTCAATTTGTTTTTCTAACTGCCTGACAGCATTGGTGACTCATTTTAACTAAGAAATCACTAAATCCTTTTCTTTCGAAGTCTTCTCTAATATAAAACTACCAATACCATACATACCAGATTCCTTTTACCCTAATGCATTATCTTACATTTGGAAACATTGAACTGCATTTCATTGTTTCCCGTTTCGACCACATATCTAGCAAAACTAAATAATTTTTATCAACCCTATTGCACACTTTTGTGTCATCAGCAAACTGACTTTCATGCATTTACTGTTCCAGTTCTATACTACCTTATGCCTCCAAATTCTTTAAACAACATGTCCCTCTAGAACTATCTCCCAATCTCTCCTACAGTCCACTTTTTTGTCACTTATAATTTGGCATTCAATCCGACTGCTTTATAATTCTACAATCCTTTACATTATGCTTCAT
Source organism: Dendropsophus ebraccatus (assembly GCF_027789765.1). Lineage (NCBI taxonomy): Eukaryota > Metazoa > Chordata > Amphibia > Anura > Hylidae > Dendropsophus > Dendropsophus ebraccatus. The sequence goes on from NC_091459.1 coordinate 86,150,948, forward strand.
CTATTAGAAAATGTTAGATTGGGAAAAATTATTCTACTATATTATAATTACCCCAAGAAAACTTCTTTTAAGATTTGGACCTACTTAACAGACAAAGTTGCTGCTTCTCTGAACAGCTTGCCATCCCAGAGGCTAGACCTAAACAACAAATGTGTTTGCAGGAAGCAAATTCTCTCTACAGATTTCTTTGAAAAAAGGCAAGTCTCTGGGAAAGACTAGACAATGCGATCCAATCTTATTCTTGTCTCTGAATTTATAGCTCATGCACATATTGTGGCCATGGGCATGAACCCTAAGGTTGCTTTTTTTAAAAACTATTTTCATCATGTCATTCATCAAGTCAAAAGAGGCAAAAAGAATAATAACTGGAGTTAGAACTAAACAGATTACAACTACCAGAACTTAAAAGAGAAGTCCCGCGAAAATGTTTCTTAAAGTATTGCCCCCAAAAGTTATACAAATTACCAATATACCCTTATGCGAAATGCTTATAAAGTGCTTTTTTTCCCTGCACTTACTACTGCATCAAGGCTTCACACTTCTTTAACCATGCTTATTTTATGCAGTTCTTTTTTTTACTTTCTCCTTCACTTCACCCATCAGTGCTGTATTTCTAATTGGTGCCGTAGTCTCCAAATTTGTAGAAATGGATAAAAAGGTTTCTTAAAATACATTGTATGGCTACTAATTTCTTGTATTGCTACTACTATTGGTCAAAGAGAGCTTCCCACACAAACTATGGTAGAAATACAGTATATAGTAAAATAAAATATAGTTACCTTCAATAATGTGTTTCCTTGACAGGCCTCTCTCAGTTTCCGCTCTAGAGAAATACATACATCGATATGAAGTAAAAGTAAAATAGTATCCCTGAAATTAAGCTGTGACAAACTGATCAAAATGTCCTTCAATAATGTTTTATAGTGCAGACAGGCATGGGCACAACGCCACATTTTATTTATGCTATTTACATGCACTTTGTAAGGTCTCAAAATGTTTCTTGGAAGAAAAAAAAAAACTATATACTGCCTTACAAAAAGTATTGATTCTGCTTGCAGAGGAATAGCTAGCAAGGAGTCAAAGCATGCAAAATAGCTCTCCTCCAGTATAAAAAGAAGGATGTATGAATAGATAGATATACAATTCTCACAAAATGTTAGGGATATTTGGCTTGAGGATAAAATGTATTATATATTTATTATGTAATGAAAGTAGGGAATTTAAGTAGAAGCATGCAATGGCAATTTCCTTATCAAAAGCCAACAGCACTGGCGGGTATGCCCCAACAAAAAATGTAAATGTCTCATTAACTTGTCATGTGCCCTTGAGCATCAATTACAGCTTGACAACAATGTCTTATGCTGTTTACAAGCTGACTTGTCTGTTGACGCATGGCATCCCACTCTTTTTGATGGGTGGTCATCAGATCATAGAGATTCTGGGGTACAGAGTTACGAGCCTCTACATGGTGACTCCAATAGAATTTTGATCTAAATGGTTTTCTATAGGATTCAGGAATGGGGAAAGTGCAAGGCCATCCATTTGAGATCCCCTAGTCTCCAGCAGCTGGTCCCTAATTATATGACCTTCATGAGCTGGAGCATTGTCATCCATGAAGATGAAATCGTTCATACAAAGGCACAATGACTGAATTAACTATTTTATTTAAGTAGTATGCTCATGACAACCATTCACAAGTATAAGCCGGTTATGTATTGACTAGACACACCTGCCCACAGTGTACCACCATCACCTAACAAGCTCCTGCAAAAAGTACTGAAACATTGAATAGTTGGACATGTGCATTCAAAAGTTCAAAGGTGGTCACATTAAGTTTACCTGTAAAGGTAAGAGTGTGTTTTAGTATCACTTGCAAGCCAAATATCCCTAACTTTTTGGGAGTATTGTAAGTCAATATCCAACCCTTCCAAACTTAGGTTAATAGCCAAACCAGAGATGCTGGTTGGCAGATTATACTGTCTCAGAGTTGTTGCTTCTTGGATGGAGTAGGAGTTTGACTAGCATTGTGGGATATGTTGTGTTTGCTGCCCCTCAAAATGTACAACTTTTCATTGCTGGGGTCCAACTAGTAGGTAGTCTTCACAGGGCAGTGACCCACAGGTGGCAGTTTTTTTCCATAGAAGAACTATTTTGTAGATTATACACGTTGTTCCAATTACCATCTAAACTTCAATATTATACACATAATGCTGTCCCTACGGGGAGAAATGGGAAAGTAGTCTCTGATCGAATACTGTACTGTATTATCATCGAAAGTAATTTTGCCACTATTTCCCAAGGGAGTATTAATGCAGAACTGGTGAATAAACATCTGTTATGAAATTCCATTTCACTAAATTACTGTATGTTACTTTGGTGGTAATGTAAATGAGACTCGAAAGCCCTTTCTTTTTTATTGCACTTATATAGTGCAGTTATATTGAGCTGATGTTGTTTAGTCATAAAGTAGAAAGCAGTCATTTTTAAGTGAGGGTTTTGGTCCCATAACATTTTACATTCATCTTGTAATATTATCATAGAAACATAGAAGATTCTTAGCAGAAAAAGACCACCTGGTCCATCTAGTCTGCCCCTATATCATTTCATTGTGCCCTTCTGTTCTTAAGATAAGCACTTGCTTCATTAGGTAATACGTTGTATGAGACCGGTTGGTCTCAGAAAAGATCATCCCGGCCAGTACTGCAGTATCGGCCGGATGATCTTTAGCGCCGCATCAATGCGCGCTCACATCAGAACTCCCCACTATGGATCGTGCGGCTGGAGGCGCTCCTTAGTGTGCACTGACAGGGTCTTCTGCGGCTGCGGCCGGAGTGTATATCATGTGTATATATTCCGCCTGGGATCCCTTCAGTCTGCAGCACTACGTAAGTTCCGTGGAAATCATGGCCGTTGAAACAACGGCCGTGATTTCCACGGAACTTACGTAGTGTGAACATAGCCTTACTATGTGAATACAAGGAATTTGAATGAACTTACTTTCCTCCCCAGTATAATTTAGTTGTAATGACCAGACTGGATCTCCTGTAGGAAAAAGAAATTTTATTCCAGTTATGAAAAGGACATACATTATTTCTACCTCTAATAGTAATGTTACATATAGTTCTCAGAGAATCCCAAAAGATGTGATTGTGCGACACATTCAAAAGCAAAGTTGTCACATTAACAGGGGAACTTTACTAGTAATATTACTGGGTCATATTTCTTCTCTGTAAATTAGTATAGCTTTCTTAGTGCAAAGGCTAACACAATACAGTGCCTCCTGGAGGCCACATACAGCAGCACACTTGATTTGAGGAAGTTACTTTTACGGCCATCTTTAATTCAGCCTATTTATTATATGTTTGCACCATTTGTTAACACATTTTTCCCTGGCTTTCCAGTTTTGATTTTCTGATAGTTGTTGGGTGTGTGGCTTTTCTGTATTAAAATGGTCATCCTTGATAACAAAAAGCTAATTTCTACCAAAAAAAAAAAAAAAAAAAAAAAGCACCATTCCTGTCCTTGAGTTGTGTGTGGTAATACAATGCAGCTCTGCTCATTTCAGTGGAACTGAGCTGCAAAACTATACACAAACTAGACAAGTGTAAAGGCACTCAATCGTGTCTATTATCCCCAACCTGCTGCGGGTCGCTCTGTCCTGTGGTGATCATTTTAGTATGCTGCTTCTTACGGCAGCTTCTCCTGTTATGAGCTAGACTGCTGTAGGATTGGGCTCCCTCTAGGGGTAGGCGTGCGCCTGTTCACCTGTATTTATAGATCAGGCCACAGGTTTTGGAGAATTCCAGGCTGTTCAACTGAGGGTATATATAGCCACTACTTCCACCAGTGGCGTCGCTAGGCATTAAGATTCGGGGCCAGTGCCCCGGCTAGGAAGATCACTGCCCCGAATCTTTTGCCTCATGACATCAAGCTACCCGGTGCAGGGCCGTTTCTAGGAGCTCCCCCGCACTCAGCGCATCACCCATCTCCCTCCCCCTATCCCCTCTCTCCCCCGAGGCTGGACCCCAACGCACGCTGGGGACACGCTGCTGTGACGTCGTCCGGCCCTTCATTCATTGGACGGACGTCCGCAGCGGCTCCACACTCCTGCGGCGCCTCTCTCCTGCTTCAACACAGGCAGCCACAGAGGTTAAAATGACATCCCCCGGCGGTTGTTCAAGTCGCCGCCTGTGTAGCTGCCTGTGTGGAAGCAGGGGAGAGGCGCCGCTGCGAACGTCCGTCCAATAAATGAAGGGCCGGACGACGTCACAGCAGCGTGTCCCCAGCGTGCGTTGGGGTCCAGCCTCGGGGGAGAGAGGGGATAGGGGGAGGGAGATGGGTGATGCGCTGAGTGCGGGGGTGCTCCTAGAAACGGCCCTGCACCGGGTAGCTTGATAAAGATACCGGCACCCATCTGGTGAGTATGTAAACCGGGCTGGTGCGGCCAGTATGTGGGATGGGGGCCAGGTGGGGCAGTGAGTGTGTGTATGGGTCAGGTGGGATAGAGTGTGTGTGTGGGGGGGGGGGGGGGAGGAGTCAGGTGGGATATAGTGTGTCTAGGGGTAGTCACGTGGGATATAGTGTGTCTAGGGGTAGTCAGGTGGGATATAGTGTGTCTAGGGGTAGTCAGGTGGGATATAGTGTGTCTAGGGGTAGTCAGGTGGGATATAGTGCGTCTAGGGGGAGTCAGGTGGGATATAGTGCGTCTGGGGGGAGTCAGGTGGGATATAGTGTGTCTAGGGAAAGTCAGGTGGGATATAGTGTGTCTAGGGGTAGTCAGGTGGGATATAGTGTGTCTAGGGGTAGTCAGGTGGGATATAGTGTGTCTAGGGAAAGTCAGGTGGGATATAGTGTGTGTAGGGGTAGTCAGGTGGGATATACTGTAGTGTGTCTGGGGGGAGTCAAGTGGGATATAGTGTGTCTAGGGGTAGTCAGGTGGGATATAGTGTGTCTAGGGGGAGTCAGGTGGGATATAGTGTGTCTAGGGGTAGTCAGGTGGGATATAGTGTGTCTAGGGGTAGTCAGGTGGGATATAGTGTGTCTAGGGGTAGTCAGGTGGGATATAGTGTGTCTAGGGAAAGTCAGGTGGGATATAGTGTGTCTAGGGGGAGTCAGGTGGGATATAGTGTGTGTAGGGGTAGTCAGGTGGGATATAGTGTGTCTAGGGGTAGTCAGGTGGGATATAGTGTGTCTAGGGGTAGTCAGGTGGGATATAGTGTGTCTAGGGGTAGTCAGGTGGGATATACTGTAGTGTGTCTGGGGGGAGTCAAGTGGGATATAGTGTGTCTAGGGGGAGTCAGGTGGGATATAGTGTGTCTAGGGGTAGTCAGGTGGGATATAGTGTGTCTAGGGGTAGTCAGGTGGGATATAGTGTGTCTAGGGGTAGTCAGGTGGGATATAGTGTGTCTAGGGGTAGTCAGGTGGGATATAGTGTGTCTAGGGAAAGTCAGGTGGGATATAGTGTGTCTAGGGGGGGTCAGGTGGGATATAGTGTGTCTAGGGGGGGTCAGGTGGGATATAGTGTGTGTAGGGGTAGTCAGGTGGGATATAGTGTGTCTGGGGGGAGTCAAGTGGAATATAGTGTGTCTAGGGGGAGTCAGGTGGGATATAGTGTGTGTAGGAGGGGTCAGGTTTATTGCAGGCAGAAGGGGGAATTTTATTACTATGGTGGGTACAGCAACCACATTATTATTATATAGGAGGCACAGCAGGTACATTATTACTATATAAGAGGATCAGCAGGGGGCATTTTTACTATAGGGGGCACAGTAGGGGCATTTTACAATGTGGAGTAGCACAGCATGGGGCATTATTACTATATGAGGCACAGCAGGAGACATTATTACTATATGGGGGTACAGCAGGAGGCATTATTACTTATATGGGGGCACAGCAGGAGGCATTATTACTATATGAGACCATAGCAAGGGACATGATTACTATATGGAGGGCACAGCAGATAACATTATTACTATATTGAGGGCACAGCAGTGACATTATTACTATATGGAGGGCACAGCAAAGGACATTACTACTATATTTGGCTGCCCAGCAGGAGGTATTCTATATGAGAATGCTGCACAACAGGGGGGATATGCTATATGGGGATGCTGCACAGCAGGAGGGGCTGTTCTATATGGTGATGCTGCACAGCTGGGGGGGATATTTTATATTGGGATGCTGCACAGAAGAGGGGGCATATACTATATGTGGTTTGATGCACGGGGGGCATATACTATACAGGGTGTGTTGAACAGGTGGCCATATATTACATAAGGACTGCTGCATAGGGACATATACTATATGGAGGCACAGACACAGAGGGAAGGGGGGCTACTACTATGTGGGGATAGAGAGAAGGCCTATACTATATGGGAGCACAGATAGGACACAGAGGAGACCTAATTACTGTGTGTGCTGGAGCAAGGAGCCTAAAATGTTTTTCCTGGCAGATTCTGAAGAGAGAGAAGGCTTATGGCTTGGACCGAATGGAAAAGAGAAAAGTGAGCGACTCTGATCAGAGGAGACGTCAACTGTGAGTCACAAGTCACTATTTCAAATGCTAGCCTATATGACCATCTGTTTAAAAATATATATATACATATATATTTATATACGCACACACACACACACATAATATATATATATTATATATATATATATATATATATATATATATATATATATATATATATAAAGTGTGTGTAACCGTCAGTGCAGAAGTCAGCTCAGGGGGCCCGTGCCCCGGATGTTTTAGGACCCTAGCAACGCCCCTGACTTCCACACCTCAGTGCTCAGTTGTGAGTGTGTTCCAGTTAGAAAACCATGACTGTGCTCCCTGGCTATTTGCCACTTCCTCACTTCCTAGCGTCCTTCTAGCAGTTGGATCTTACTCCATTTCTCATTCTCAGCTCAGCTCGAGTCTGAACAGCGCCTTCCCATATTTTGGAGTGTGAGAAGAGGAGCATCTAGTTGCGGGCTCCTGTACTTCTTCACTACCATCAGGCGGTGGTCACCAGGGACCTTCTCAGTGGATAGCGACCAGGGAGTTTCCTGCAGCAAAGCCCATTCTGCCTTGCGGCAGGCTTTAATGTAAGTTGGGGGTTCCTTAGACTTTTCTCCTTGGAGAAGGTATATCAGCACTGCTTGGTGATCCAGGGGATCGTCCACCTACTTGTGTCTAGCCCATCCTTTACAAGAGTGGTGCTGTTGAGATAAACGGCACAAATGATAAATTCCCCCCATGGTTTATAGAACTCTGTGTGCTATCATACAGGGTCTATGCGCATACTGTGACATGTGCAAGGATCCTAGAGCTGTAGTATGCTAGCATCTGAAGCAGAAAGATGATTACAGTGTGTAATGTCATCCATCAATAACAGGAAGGAATAATATTTATGACAAGCATGCTATCTATATGCCATTACTGCTTATGTAGCGTGGATGTCAGCAGATTGCTTCTATGATTGTTTGCTATGTTTACTAAATATTTAATAAAGGAACCCTTGAATTATCTCCTCCTTTCTTCTGGGATAAATGGATCATACTTTACTCCTCTTGTAGCCCAGCTGCACGTAGCATTAAAGTATCATTAATTAATATTATAGAGCCATCTGCTGAGTGTGTTAGGAGCCGTAAATCAGGATAAAATCAAATTATATTGTATTCTTTCAAATTACAGTCTTTAAAAAAAAAAACCTGCGGCTCCCCTCCATCTTTGAACATTCATTCTCTAAGAACTAGTACAGGAACTGCTAACAGAAACCTTGCAGAAATCCATGCAATTTTTATCAAAAACAGATGTCTATAGGCAACCCCTTCAGTTTCTATGTTCTAGTACCCATCATCCGTACAGTAGAGATAGGGGGAATCTGAGGTAAACTCACCTCCAGTTCTTCTTCCTGATGATATTTCCTAAGATCACTTCAGCCCTGGGAAAATGAGAGAATAGAGGAAGTTTTTGCAAACTAAGCATAAAGCTTAATTCATAGAAAGCAAAGAAAATATGTTATTGCACTATACAAAAGGATTGCATAGTCTTATCTGCTCAGACACACAACAGATTTCTTGCTTTATCTATACCTGCCCCTAAGGAGTATCTGGCTTAGAAAGGGTGAAGAAGTGATCTGCACACATTTCCTAAAATCAGAAATGCAAATATAATGCTCTATATATACTATATGTATACTAATGAATATCCGGTGATCATACACACAGACGTTTCAGACACTGCAAAAGTGATACAGCACAGACACACAATACTGTATCATAAAACACTCAGACTAAACACTCAAGGAGGATCTATTTAAAGTTCGTACATCTAGTAGGTTCTTATTTGTACAATACTTCTTATTCCTCCATAACCATTGACTATTTACCTTGACTGGGAGGTGTTTAGACGTTACTGAGACAGGCTGTAACTGCATGTTTACATAGATGTAGAAGCACCTTACACGTCTGTATTCCAGTGGTCCAGAATTACAACCTGTTTATAAGACCAGAGCTGCACTTACAATTCTTCTGGCTGCTACTGGGACCAGTCTGTAATTCTGTTTTTTTTTTTGTCATTTATACTTGAATTCCCTATAAATAATTGCATTCCCAGTGAAATGACCATGCTCCTGCACTTTTTTATTATAACTCTAAGTTTCTGTATTGTGCCATCCCTCTGTTAATCCTGGGTGTACCATTCCCTTAGTAAGTAGAGGCACTAATTTGACTTACTGGACTGTGTTATAGGGGTACTCCTGTGAAAAAAAATTGTTCTCAAATCAACTGGTGTCAGAAAGTTATACAGATCTGTAAATTACTTCTGTTTAAAAATCTCAAGTCTTCCAGTACTTATCAGCTGCTGTATGCCCTGCAGGAAGTCGTGTATTCTTTCCAATCTGACAGGGTGCTATCTGCTGCCACTTCTGGACAGCTCCTGACACAGACAGAGCAGTAGCAAACCCCCATAGAAAACCTCTCCAGGCAGTACAGAGCTCCATGTCAGACTGGAAAGAAAACACCACTCTTTGCAGGGCATACAGCATTTGATAAGTACTAGAAGTTACTAAGTATTAGATAAGTACTAAAAGTAATTTATAAATCTGTATTACTTTCTTTGTTTACTGCAACCTATTATCTGAAGCTTTGTCACGCGGTACAAACACTAGGAATAAGAATTTATTCAGAGTTGAAAGACACATGGTAATTAGAGATGAGTGAACCTCATGCTCAAGTCCATCCGAACCCGATCGTTCGGCATTTGATTAGCGGGGGCTACTGAAGTTGGATATAAGCTATAAGGTTGTCTGGAAAACATGGATACAGCCAATGACTATATCCATGTTTTCCAGACATCTTAGAGCTTTATCCAACTTCAGCAGCCACCGCTAATCAAATGAAGAATGATCAGGTTTGGATGGACTCGAGCATGCTCCAGGTTTGCTCATCTCTAATGGTAAATAAAATTTTACCCACATTAACTGGGTTAAAAAAGGGGAACTGAGAAGACTATACAGCACAATACTTTAAGACCCCTTTAAGTTAGGCATAGACAAGGGACTTTGATCAGCCACATCAAGGCTAAATTAAGCAAATTTTCAGCAGCTATAAGGGTCCATTTACAGAAAAAGATCTGCCAAAGATTTGAAGTCAAAGCCAGAAACATAGTATAAACAGAGACCAGGTCTTAAAGAAAAGCCTAATATTTAAATCTTTGTCAGATAATCTGTCAGATAATCTTTCTGTGTAATTAGACCCTAAGTCTGCCATTGGCCCTTGCAGATTATCATTTTTGTGTCATTTACCCATGACGGATGGACAAAAAAAGCACCAAGCTTGCCCATTTTGGCTTACCCTTATCTTTTATATATGGCCAGGTATAGACTGTGTAGAGATATGCCCCACTGTCACTCAGTTGTTAATTGTTACATTTCCAGTAGGACCAAGGGTACGTGCACACTACGAAACCTGGGTGGATAACCCGCCGCGATTGTACTCATCTCCGTCTAAGCCATAGACTCCATTTTATAGTCAGGCAGATTCAGCCGTCTGCCTGAAGAATGAACGGGTTCATTCTTCTGGTGGACAGCGGAATCTGCCTGTGTATAGAATGGAGTCTATGGCACAGGCGAAGATGCAGAAGGCCGCGAGCAGGGGCAAGCTGTGGTGATCCACCTGAGTTCCGTAGTGTGCACATACCCTAACAGAGGAATTACACACAAGAATTTTCTGAAGATGCATCAGAAATGCTATTTCATTGGGAATACAAGTCAGGGAAGCTAACAGGTCCTTTTTATCAGCTTACATAAGCTCCTAATAATACAGGTGGTTACATTATTATGAATACAACATGATACAGGGTAGGAACATTATTGCCTGGTAAATATTTGAAAATTCCAAAAACCTAAACCCAAAGCTGTGAATATAGCTCTGGACTATAATAGAGACTGTTCTGTATATACTGATAGTAGGCCTAGACTGTTCTAATATAGTTTTATCTATAATACAGACTGTACTTGAGGATAACTAGTGCACTAAATCTACTAAGTTTCTAAACTAAACTTTTTACATAGTTTATATGTAAACTGGTCTTTGATGTTGATTGAAGGTTGGCTCCATTTACTTTACACTGTGAGAATAATCATCCCTCACCTCATTATTAAAATTATAACACATCTTTTTGAAGAACTTTTTTTTAGCTATCTGGTAGCAGAATGAATGTTATGTAATGGAAATGTTATGTTAATGAAAATCTGTTGGAAATGTTGACATTTTAGCTCCTAATCCAAAAAGCAAAGACTGCTCATCATTTGGGAGATTTCTGTTAGACCAGATCCTGGTACACTTCACCTGCAGCTAGCGCCTGTTTTCTGTCATTGCCTTTTGGCTAATCTCCCATGAGTTGATTCTCTACTTAATCTTTTCCAAGTCAAACATAAAGGTTTATTTTTAAAGTCATTCCCAGTTTCTGAACTATAATTAAAGTGAACTCAGAGAGGAAAGAGAAATACAAAACCTAACATGTGCTGCTGGGTTTGTAGGAAAATGCATATGATAAAATATGAAAGCTGAAAAGCTATGGACAACTTTACAGTGATTTTTTTTTATAATTTTTTTCCTTTATTTAATATGAGGCAACTCTCTAAATCTTCTACGTTAAAAAAATCCTACAATTTAGGAAAAGATAAGATAAATCTGTCAGATGGACTTTCTGCTCTCCTTAAGTTAGGATAGCAGTAGGGGGTCACACTAGCTCAAAATATAAAAGGGAGGCAGAGAATCCTTAGAGGGCAGCTTACACAGGCTGCAGATAGGGAGAAAGGCAGTCTGCAAAAGAGAGTCCCAAAATGTGTGTAGAAGTGAAAAGAGAAAGCTAAGCTTTTAATTAAAGAATAATGGAGAAAGTCTTTTTGCAAGTATAAATTAAGAATAATTGAAAACGCATGCCTCTGCGCCGTTCTGGTGCAGTTAGTAATGTTCAGTCCGGTAAGACCGTTAGGAGCACTGGGGCACCCGTTAGGAGCAGTGCCTGCCCAATAGTGCCAATCCGGCCTGCCACCGGACAGCCTGCTCCATTCATTATCATTAGAAAGGGGCAGGCTGGCCAGGGGTGGATCAGCATTATGGGGTGGGTAGTGCTCCTAATGGCCCCCTAGTGCTCCTAACGGTCTCACCAGACTGTTAGGGGCACAGGGACACATACCTTCCTCATTGGAGTCTTCTGTACAATAGGGACATATCAGCAGGTTAGAGTAGTCTAACCTGCTGATAGTTCCCCTTTAACCTTAGTCTATTTAGTGCATTGTAAAGAGCTGTGAAACTGCTTCCATTCTTATTGGTCAGTATGCTAAACCCATTTTAAAGCATTAAAGGGGTAGTCCACCCAAAATTTTTTTCTTTCAAATCAACTGGTGCCATAAAGTGCCAGAGATTTGTAATTCACTTCTATTAAAAAATCTTAAGTCTTCCAGTACTTATTAGCTGCTGTATGTCCAGCAGGAAGTGGTGTTGGTGTTTTCTTTCCTGTCTGACCCAGTGCTCTCTGTTGCCTCCTCTGTCCATGTCAGGAACTGTCCAAAGCAGGAGCAAATCCCCATAGAAAACCCCTCCTGCTCTCCAGACTGGAAATAATACAACTTCCTGTTGGGCATACAGCAGCTGATAAGTACTGGAAGGCTTGAGATTTTTTAATAGAAGTAAATTACAAATCTCTGTCACTTCATGGCAGCAGTTGATTTGAAAGAAAAATTTTTTGGGTGGACTACCCCTTTAACTTCCCATGCTTTGTAAGAGTTGATCAAACTTCGAGCAAGCTCAGGTTCGTCCATAAGCTGTATTCATGTTTTCTGGGACTCCCTAGTGCTGTTTGTTTGGATGAACCAGAGCGAGCTCGAAGTTTGCTCAACTCTACTTGCTATGCTTGCCTTTAATCCCCAAACAAAACATAGCACAAATGTGAACTTTATTCAGCACTGTCCAGAGACTATTTCTGTTCGTCTAGGTTTTGCCTTTTATTTTATTAATGGCATGCAACCACCTGAAGTGAGAGATCACAGGATACAGCGGGGAAGTGATGGCCTGGGAGGCTGTGAATGAGTCTGCCATATGTTCCTATTTCTGGATTTGTTCTCATAATATACTATTACTATATATTTAAGAAGGATTTGGTTATTATTTTATAGGGGCCGGGATGCAGTTCTCCAGTGTTGCATTGTCTGGCTTCTTCCTTGAGGATGCACAATATTGATGTTTCTATACATGTGGTCTGTTGAGTCATTACACTTGACTCAGTACTGTTGAAGCTGCTTTGTATGTTTATATTATATATGGTATTTATTTAGGCATTTATTAGTCATTACATGTGCCTTAATACTAGCCATGTTGACTCTTGGCTGCATCTCTTTATATTGTGTGTAGTCTAAATTTTCAATAAAGTATACTTTTTAATACATTTTTTGGTGTATGCGATATTTCTCCAAGGAAAACAGGGTTGTCCAGCACACATCTGAATCCTTAAAGGACAACTCCGGCGGGACCTGCAAAAAAAACAAAACAACATAGACACACACACACCATACTCACCATACCTCCGGTGACGATCACCATTCAAACTGCCCGCCGTCTGCGTCTCCATCACCTTCGGCCACTGCCCTGCGATCTTTTTCACTTCTGGGTTCATGGGAGCGCATCACATGGCTTTCAGCAAGCTCAGCCACTCAGGGCTGAGCAAGCTGGAAGCCATGTGATGTGCTCCAGCCAATAAAAAGGCTGCTGGTGCGCAAGTGCACCAGCAGCCTTTTCCTCTCCCACTCACTTCAGCAGAAGACACCGAGGAGGAAGAAGACCTGGCCCACCCCCGGCTCTGACGACATCGTCACAAGATAGCGCCCGGGAGCAGAGGACGGGGGTCGACAGTAATTGGGTATGTATAATTTATTTAACTTCCCGGGGAGGGGGTTCGGGGGTCAAATGTGGGGGAAGGGGGCCAGACTACTTATTTACACACATTACAAAGTTATATAACTTTGTAATGTGTGTTAAATAAGAAAAAAAATTTTTTATGGGGAGTTGTCCTTTAAAAGACTTCAAAGTAGAAACATGACAATCAAGTTACAGGGGCCAAGTGGAGTAATATTGGCTATATACTTTAATTAAATTCATTCCAAATTAGACATGGAAACCCTTCCGGCAAGGGTTAAATGGGAGGCTAATACTCTTGACATAACAGACGAGGTTTTGGGGTGAAATGTTATCTTTACATAAGTATGTATCACCTGCAGACAATAATGAAATAATTCAACTATATATTACTCGCCAAAGTTATATTACTCACCGATCAGGTATATAGGATGGGAAGATATCCGAGCACTGATTGTCATGGCTGCCGAACTGCTGATTCTGACTTTTGGCATATGATGTGGGGGTATCGCCCGGTTCACACTTTTTGGGAAGAGGTATTAGCTATCTTAGAAAAGGTTCTGGGAGTCACAGTACCTTTTGACCCTAACATTTGTCTGTTTGGGATATTAGAGGAGGAGTAATGGATATTTCTGAGAGAGGTATTGTTTATGGCACGTAACACAGTCACCATGGATGGAACCCAGGCCACCCATGTTATCCTAATTGAATTATCTTATTAATTTAGTTCTACCATATGAGTATGTGACATATAAAAGCAGGAGATGTGAACTTAAATTTAAAAAGGTGGGGGATTGGTGGTGCTCTTACACTCTGACTAATTTTACCCCCAACCAGTATATGAGGTGGAGAGGAGCACAGGAGGGGAGCAATAAGTATATGGGTAACATAGTATTTTGGAGTATATGGGGAACATAGTATTTTAGGTTCTCCTCAAGAACGTGATGTCTGATCCTAATGGATAATTAAATATAGTTATGCAATGCAGAGGTTGGCAACAGGAGACATATACTACCTGTATGTATGAAAATAGTGGTCTTGTACCTACAAGGATGTTTTTTGCATGTTTTGTACAGCACCAGCAGATTGTATATGTGCAATTGTTTGTACATGTTCATGTATATTGTGGATGTTTATTCACTCAGGGATTTTGGTGTACAAACTTCGATAAAATAAGAATTTATTAAAATCTTACATTCTTCAGATGTGATTTATATCACTAGGATATGCCATTGCTTTCTGATCAGTGATGGGTCTAAATGCCAGAACCTCCAATGGCTTTAATAATCATGGAGTCTTACATTCCCATTTACATCTTTGTAAATCTGGTTCCCAGATGTGCAGGGTGCTGCAGGGCCTCACTGACGTCAGTAGAGCTGTGCTAAACTTTGCAGCACAATGGGTGACACACTGCAGGAAAAAATTGTTAAGGAGTCACTGGGCTGAACCGGCCTGTAGCCCCTTTATTTTTAGGATTGTTGGGGTTTCCTACTGTTAATTTCCCACTGATCAGAAAGTTTTCTAATACTATGACATAATTAGATAAGAATGAAAAACTTCTTTACATCAGCATTTGTAACTGATTTGATAGTACTCCATTGCTATGTAAAATAAAGTTTCCAAATTATATCAGTTTAAAACAAATCCTATTTGAATCTGTTTCTCTAATGCAGCAGTCTCCTGGCTTTTTTGGCCAGGGATAGGATTTAGAAAGGAACAATTTTCCATGGCCTGGCAAGGGGTGGGGCTTTTGCCATATGGGGGTCGGGTTGTGGACAAGCAGTGGACCCGCCATTACCTGCCATGCGGCACCACAGGACCTCTCCTTCATCCTGGTGCCGTGCCGTCCGGGTCCCTGAATTCCTTGCAGTTCCCCTTGGCCAGTTCGGACAAGATGCTGCGTCCCACCTCTTATCCATAGAGTATGCTCTGCTATGCGGTGCCACTGGCGTTGAACACTTTGCGACCTGGTCCTGGTCTGCGAACCAGTGGTTGGGGACCCCTGTTCTAATAGAGATCTATATGGCTCCATTATAACACACTACAAAAAATCTTCTTTAGTCTAGTTATGCAGAATTGTCCCGTATGTATAGCTGCCAGAGCCAATAATATCTTCTCTGCTGCCTAAGGCGAAAACTAAAATGATCTGTGATAAAAATCTGTAGTGTAAAACAGTATCAGCAAAGCTGACAATATACCTGTATATAATAGTCATACAGTTTTCAAATAATGCCACTGTACTAGCAACAAATATCATCACCATACATTGTGCTGTCAGTTAACGAAACCCACTGTACTGAGACCAAAATTACTTAAAAGCCAAATAATACCACCACACCTTGACAACATATTACTACCTCATAATGACCTCATAATAAATATTATCACCAATAATAACTCTTCACTAGGAACAAATAATATTGCCACATCCTGACCACATGTTGCCACTGCTTGATGACTGTAAAATGCAGTAATCTGACTGGTTTGCAGTTTTCTTTGTCTGAGCAGAGTGCACAATAGAACATAACCTAATCCACACTCTTCTCTCTGTCATTCATATATGAAATCTAAAGAATACTCACTTTCCTGCTGCATAGACCTCAGCTGTGTCAAACAGGTTTACTCCATTCTCGTATGCAATAGTCATTAGCTGCTCGGCCACCTGACAGGGTTGACAAAAAAAGAACATGAATAAAAATGTTCAATGTTGTTTGTACATAGAAATATTAATAAGTTACTTCCATAGGGACAGGGATGCTGAGAATTTAGGTAATTTTCTTACCTTAAAGCGACTCTGTACCCACAATCTGACCCCCCAAACCACTTGTACCTTTGGATAGCTGCTTTTAATCCAAGATCTGTCCTCAGGTCAGTTTGGCAGGTGATGCAGTTATTGTCCTAAAAAACGGACCCCAGGACAGATCTTCGATTAAAAGCAGCTATCCGAAGGTACAAGCGGTTTGGGGGGGGAGTCAGATTGTGGGTACAGAGTCGCTTTAATGCTCAGTGCCATTTTTGTAAAATCTTCAGTTTAACTAATATGTATATTAATATCAATATGTACATTATTTACATATTAACAAAAGGAAACTTTTACGAAAACAGCACTGATAATGAAGGTAAGAAAATAACTATAGGAACATAACAGCAGATTAGAGTCGTCTAACCTACTGTTAGTTGTCCTTTAAAGCGACTCACCTCAGTGCACCGCAGCCAGGCATTTACTTTAATTAAAGTGACTTTGTACCCACAATCTGACCCCCCCAAACCACTTGTACCTTCAGATAGCTGCTTTTAATCCAAGATCTGTCCTGGGGTCCGATCGGCAGGGGATGCAGTTATTGTCATAATAACAACTTTTAATCCAGCAGCGCTGCGTCTAACGGCCGGGGCTTACATTTGTATATGCATTAGGCTGGCACACCCTCTCTGTCCTTCCTCCCCACCCTCCTCATCATTAGTAATGCACCAGGCAGATTGTTTCCTATTCCCCACCTGTGTGTGTATAATGAACATGGGCTGGATCGTTAATACCCCTGTGCAAAGCTCAAACAGCAGTAAATGTTCCTGGATCATTCCTAATGATGAGGAGGGTGGGGAGGAAGGACAGAGAGGTGGTGCCAGCCTAATGCATATACAAATGTAAGCCCCAGCCGTTAGACACAGCGCTGCCGGATTAAAAGTTGTTTTTATGACAATAACTGCATCCCCTGCCGAACGGACCCCAGGACAGATCTTGGATTAAAAGCAGCTATCTGAAGGTACAAGTGGTTTGGGGGGGACAGATTGTGGGTAGTCTCGCTTTAAAATTCATCATGCATGATTTTCGATTTGTAGCACATCTCTAGAATAATTAAACTATACACCCGAGAACCACGACCATTTATACACTATTCAAATGCAAAATATTCCTTTATGAAGAGCTACACCTACAATGAATATCTATGCTCAAAAGGAATTCTCAAATTTACTACCAAAAGTAGTAAATTGTAGTATTAGACAACTCTAACCTGCTGATAGTCCCCTATAGTGCCCAGGACGCTGAGGAGAAAGGTATGTGTCTCACCTTCCTCCTTGGTGCTGGTCCCACACTGTAATGCTGCGTTTACACGAAACGATTATCCTTTGAATTTTCGCAATAACGATCGCATTTGAGCGACAATCGTTCCGTGTAAACACAGCAAACGATCAAGCGACGAGCAAGAAATCGTTCATTTTGATCTTTCAACATGTTCTCAAATCGTTGTTCGTTGTTCGCTAAAAATTCGCAGATCGCTTTGTGTAAACAGTCTTTCAAAGATTCATCCTATGTAAAAAATGGGCTTAAGCGATCTTAAAACGATCGCAATAACGATTTTTCTTACAAATTTTCTAACAATTTTTCTAACAATTTATTCGTCTAAACGCTGATCGTTATAAAAACAAAATTGTTGCTTCAAAATTGTTAAACAATCGATTGGGCGAATTATCGCTCTGTGTAAACGCAGCATTAGTCAGTGTAATCTTTGGCTAGTAGCACTATTAGGAGCATTGCCCCACCCCACAGCGTCATCTGGCCTGCTTCTTCCCTGATTATCGATGGAGCTGGATGACATAGGTAACAAATATACCTTCCTCCTCAGTGTCCTGGGCACTATAGGGGGCTATCAGCAGGTTAGATTCGTCCAAGCTGCTGATAGTTTACCTTTAAACTCATCCATTTTGTTGTCTTTTTTGGCTCTGTTTGGAGTGGTATGCCTTAATATATATATACATATTCCTGCTATATAGGAAAGCACATTAGACTGCTTTTGGCTATACAGGGAGCTACTACAAAATAACCTACACCATGTAGGATATTATTATACCTTTACAGTGACATGTCTGTGCTTGTATACATTGTTTTGCATCTATCTATATCTCATTGACAAATTAAGATTCGTTTATACATTAACAATCCCCGGGTCATGAAACAGTTAATATAGCATTTTAGCAGTAAAGATATTTAACCTAAAACTTTTGCAGACTGAGCAAGTAGGGAACAAATCAATAGTTCCTTTTTCACAGCTTGCTAAGATTGTTCTATAGCATTCAATACAATAAGACATCACTTGGAATAGATACTGCTTTTATACATCTAAATATAAACCTGTCCCGTTTTAGTCATTTCACATATAGACTTTGAGGAGCAATGATTGATGATCAGGTGACTGACATAAGTAATAAACATTTATGAGAGGGCCAGTGATTGATGCTAAGGAATTATGATTGCTTCCCAGGGTTGGCAAAGCAGTTGTCATTTTTTTTGCAACAAATCTCTGACAAGACAAACCATTATAGTGCAAGCCTCTATAGATTCCGCTGACACAAACAACATCTGGAATCTTGTTGGGATGAGTCATGTGGTGTGTTTGCCTCCGGCATACATGAGGTTGTGGAACTGTGATCGCAGAGGACTTTTTAGCTGCTTGGACAATTTCTATACAAGAGGCTACAACATGTAAAAGAAATTTAAAGGGACTCTGTCAGCTTTATTGCTGTTAGGAGCTGCAGACACTATTGAATAGCTGTTAGGGTATAAATATAAGCTATACCATTCCTGGATCTGATGGTGGTTGCCAAACTTATAACATTGCCTTTTTATTTCCTAGCTAAATGTCATGAAGGTGGGATAAGATGCTCAATTTCCACGGCTTGACATGCCTTCTCATTCACCCTCACCTCCCTGCCCTCCCTTGACTCACATACAGAGCCCTTTACATTAACCCCTTAAAGACCAGGCCAATTACGATTCTTGCACCTCCGTTTTTTTCCTCCTTGTGCTTAAAAGGCCATAGCACTTGCATTTTTTCAACTAGAGACCCACATGAGCCCTTATTTTTTGCGCCACTAATTGTACTTTGCAATGACAGGCTGAATTTTTGCATAAAGTACACTGCAAAAGCAGGAAAAAAATTCAATGTGTGGTCAAATAGATATACAGCATAGATCAATGAGATAGGCACTCGATTGGTTTCGGCTGCTGCAGCTGGAAGCAACCGAGTGCCGAGCCGGGATCAGCGCCATTACGGTGAAGACACGCGATCGCTCCTCTGGGACAACGTCACTAGACCACCACGGATGGGCAGAAGTAAGTAATCAGATGCAGCTTTCAACTTTGACAGCTGCATCTGATTACTTTATCAGCGGGCACAGCAATCGGACCGTGCCTGCTAATAGTCGCGGCCCCGGGCTACATGCCACACCCGGGACCGCGGCGGTTCAGAGCGGGGTCGCCGCGCGCCCCCCCTGAACTCCCCGAGGTGGCCGCAGGGCGTAAGTATACGTCGTTAAGGGGTTAATCAAGGAGGGAATGGGAAGTGAGAGGATGTGGCACTTAAGCAGCTTGGCCCCAACTCTTTGACACTTGAGGAAGTAAAAAGGGGATTTTATAAGTTTGCCAGGTGCCATTGGCTTCAGGAAAGGTACAGTTTACTTTTAAATCCAACTATCCAGTGGTCAATCTCCTTGAAAAAAAAAAGTCATTAAAAAATGTCAGAGGAATTGTAACCCTGAACATATAGAGTGGTAAGATGACAGCACTGCAAAGCACTGTGCGAATACATTCAGCTAAACTACAAGAGTTGGACTGGGAATACATCAAATTGTCACAGAAGAATCACGATACCCTTCTTTTGGGAGCTTCTTCTAATTCGAGCCATAAAAACATGGAGTAAAAATAGAATAAATGCCTTTGGGACTATCTTTGCATGGAATATCTGTTTGAAGACCTGGCACATTTTTAGTTAAACAAAAAAACAATGGGGCCATTTATTATTAAGTCTAAAGGTCCTATTAGACAAAGCGATTTTCAACGACAAACGATCGCAACCTAGATTGTTTATCGTTAACTTGAAATCATTAACCATTTTACATAGAACCATAGTCGTTAGTTAAGGTTGTTACACAATCGTTTATTCCATTTGATCACAGCAAAAGAATGAACGATCTGCTATTACACTGATTAGTGAGCAATTAACTATGATTTTATGGTCCAATCTATATCTGCGAACGGCACACAAACAATTTTTCGAATGTGCCTGCAATTACACACAACAATTATTGTTTAAATTCAAACGATATAACAATTTTCTGCATGTCCTGTGTAATAGGGCCCAGACAAATAGGGCAAAAAATCCAATTATTCGCCTAAGAATAGGTGCAAAGCCCTTGATAAATGACCCCCAATGTGTTTGCATAACATTTATTCCATTTGATTAGGGAACATTACCTTAGTGGGTGCACCCATACCCCCAGGTCTTACAGTGGTAGGATATATATATTAATAGATATAGATATATATGTTAATGGTTGAAGTGAATAGTCAGTGAAGACATTTATGCTTGTTGAGAGAGATTTTTTAGGTGAATACACTCCTATTATCCTATCTGAACACTATCTAGGATGCGAGTAGTTATTCCTCGAATAACATTATTAGGCGATGTTTAGGATCCATGTAGACTGTATCCATGTTTTCCCAGACTCCCTATGGCTGCATCCAACTTCTTCAGCCACCAGTATTAAAATGGCAAACAATCGGACTCAAGCATGCTCAAGTTGCGCTCATCTCTAACTATGATATCTAGATCTATACTGAACTGTCGCTAGGTTTCTCTTCAAACCTTAATACTACATAGCTCTGCTCTATCTATCTATCTGAGGATTCCCCTTTAGGTAGATAAAGTTCTAGAGTGAACTCATGCTTGTGTAAAGTTTTCGAATATGCAGCAGCATAGTCCTTCTGTGCCAGATGAGTCATCTCCTTTTATTCCTTAAATATATGAGAAAAAAAGACTTCCATTTTTGATTTACTGTTAGCGGTAAACCAAGAAATTACTTATATTTATTAAATAATGCAAAGCATACAAAGCGAGCAAGCAAAATACATAACAGCAATGTGTCTTACCTCATCAGAAATCTGGCCACCAAATGTCACCCACGTTCCTGAAATGAATAAAAATGATGTAATATTTATTGGAAGGTTACAATGCAAAACACAAATAGATGAAGCATTAATTCTTGTGTAAAGCCTGCATTTAAATCATTTATAGATTACGGCAATATAATGATTTAAAGGGAACCTGTCACCATGAAAATACAGTCTTGCCTACTGACACCATGTAAAGCTGGAGGTGCTGAGTTGACTGATATATAGTTTTGTGGAAAAAGATTTATTGCAACTTGGAACTTAGGGAGGAGAGTATATGCAAAATAGCTTTCACATCACCCTGAAAACACTAGTACCATCCATTTGATTAGAGTAAGTCCTTACCAGTCATCTCCTTTGAAATGTGCCTGGTGACTTGTTAACAGCAAAAAAGATCTTTTAATCCGCAGCGTTGTGTCATACTGGCGTAGCCTAGAATGTCTTTGCCCCAGATCTGCGACGCCTCTCCTTTCTTCTATCTCCCCACTCTCCTCATAATAAGGAACACCCCCAGGCCGAATTTCTCCTATTCCTCATTTATCTAAACAGTGCACATGTGCCATAGTGACACAGGTGCAGTTTAGACGAGCGATGAATAAAAATTCTGCCTGGGGGAGTTCCTAATGATGAGGAGAGTGGGGAGAAAGAAGAAAGGAGAGGCGTCGCAGACCTGGGGCAAATAAAACGTGATGTTTTTATTTTTGGTCTAAATGGCTGTGTGAGGCATCATTTTTTTGTGCCATGATCTGTAGTTTTTATCATTGCCACACTTGTATATATTTTTTTATCACTTTTTAATCATTTTTATTTCTTGAATGTGATGTTTATGCAGTTTGGTGGTATTTTGTACTTATGTTATATACCATGCAAGAAATTTGATAATTTAACGTTTTGGGCAATTTCACATGTGGAACCTCACCGTCAGTGATCAAGAATGTGCAAACAGATCAGATCACTTGTACCCATGTGGTGTGCTGCATCATAGTGTACAGTATATGCCTGTATTTTAATTTTGATCTGGAATAAACATATTCAATTTTTACCAAATTGCTGGATCATTTGTACTTTATATTAGCCTGTTTACTCCATGAATTTGTTATTTAAACTAGCTATACATCCCCCCCCCCTTAAAGGACAAGTGCCATGAAAACCTTTTTCCCAGTAATTGAAGCACATTACAAAGTTATATAACTGTGTAATATGCTTCAATCACCTATCTGCCTCCCTTCCCTGTCTTTTCCCCCCTCCACCCCCCACCAGGAAGTGTCCTGACTCACACAGACCTGATTACTGTCGTCACCGTCACCAAGCTCTTCTCTCAGCTCCTTCTCCTGTTACACTAGCCTCCCCCCTCCCCTGCCTTGTCAGGTGACAGGCTTGCTCAGCTCCCATTGGCTGAACAACTGCAAGCCATCACTTGTCACATCTCACTTGCTTATCTTCCCTCAGACTGACTCCGGCACATAGGCAGCTCCCCCCTCCCCTCATACCCTCTCTCCTGCTGCCGTGGACTCAGTGAAGGAGTCATGTCACTAGAGAAGATAAGCTGAGCAAGCAGAGTCACCTGACAAGGAGGGGGAGGCTGGTGTAACAGGACCTAGAGCAGCCCTCCTGCTGATGACTCATCCTCACAAGAAGGAGCTGCCTGGTGACGGTGACGACAGTAATCAGGTCTGTGTGAGTCAGGACACTTCCTGGTGGGGGGTGGAGGGGGGAAAAGACAGGGAAGGGAGGCAGATAGGTGATTGAAGCACATTACAGAGTTATATAACTTTGTAATGTGCTTCAATTACTGGGAAAAAGTTTTTCATGGCACTTGTCCTTTAAAGGCATGCCTCTGTCTGTTTAGGACTCTGATGTAGTCTTTCTCTTTAATGCAACTATGCTGCAATACCAGCTCTGGAAGAAAGCAGACATGTTTTTCTTATCCCATATAACCTGTTTAATTAAATTTTGTTTTACACATGGGATAGGGTTTTGTTATTTTTATCTTCTGCATATTGCTTCTGTTTGGCCAATAGTTTTACATTTTGTCCAAAAAGTTTATTATCTAATACTAAAATAACACAATTTCCATAATCTCATAATCCTATTATACTCTGGATAATTCCAGTCAAGGAAAACTGTCATGTGAAGCCTGGATCAAGGTCCTCATGAGTTGTCGGCATACAAAGAGTAGACTGAAGTGAATAGACCTATTTACAGTTTTATTCAGTTTATTCTTAGGGTCCTATTCCACGGGCCGAGGAGGGCCCGATCAACGATGTAAACGAGCGGCGATCTGCTAGATCGTCGCTCGTTTACTGGGCCTATTCCACGGCCCGATGATCGTTGAGCGAGGGCTGCAAGGACATCGTTACTGATGTCCTAGCAGCCCTTGCAGCATCATTACCTGTCCAGGCTTGTCCTGTCATTACCTGCAGGACATTACCTGTCCAGGCTTGTCCTCCGCTCCGTCTCCTCCCCGGGTCCCCTGCGCTCTATCTTCTGAATGGCCGGTCAGCTGACAGGCCACACTCAGCCAATCACAGGCCGCGGCGGTCCCGGCCTGTGATTGGCTGAGCGCTCCGTCAGCTGACCGGCCATTCAGAAGATAGAGCGTGCGGGACCCGGGGATGAAGACAGCGCAGAGAAGAAGCCCTGCAGCCAGGTAATGTATGATGATGCTGCTGCTGTTTCTTCTCAAATCGTCAGTCGCCCGCCGCGCACCGCTATTCAACCGTAGCGATGCGCGGTGGTGGAACGATGATTTTAGGTCTGGCCCTAAATGAACGATCAGCCGATGACACGATCATCGGCTGATCATTCTTTCTATTTCAACGAACAATAATCGGCCGAATCGGGGCAAATGGGGCCGATCCGGCCGATTACACAGGTCAACAAAAAAAAAAAATTTACTGGTGTCCAAAATATTTTAATGATTTTGGGGTATTTTTGGGGTGCTGATTCTGAATATGCTATCAGTTTTGCCAGATTGGCTCAAGTTTTTTTTCATGTCTTGTTCATTTTTGAAGATTACTTTCTAAAACTAGTTAAAATAAACTAAAATGAACATTTACTTTGTAAAATTTATTGTATTCATGACAATAGCAATAAAGTTAATGCGCGTGTAGCAAATTACGTCTTTTTTTTTTTACACATTTCACGAAAATTCTCAAAAACTTGAGCCAATCTGGCAAAACTGATGACATATTCAGAATCAGCACCCCAAAGTTACCCTAAATTCGTTGAAATATCTTTGGCCCCAAAAATGCTGTTGACCTGTGTTATCGTTACTGTGGAATAGGGCCCATAGACTGGGTTCACACTGCGTTTTTCAATCAGTTTTTCTCACGGATGAAAAACGGATTGCAAAAACGGATGCAGTTGTGTGCATCCGTTTTGATCAGTTTTTCCATTGACTTCCATTATAAAAAAAACAGATCAAAACGGATCCGTTTTTTTTGACGGACACAAAAACGGATCCGTTAAATGGATAGCAAAAACGCAGTGTGAACCCAGCCTTAGATATATAGCTCATGTTGCTGTTGTATCCAAAATGACCCTACAATCTACAAGTCCTTCAGAGTTTATATTAATAAAATCCATTGTGGCATGGAAATAAATAGTTCCCTCCAGGAAATTAGGCTGTACCTTAAATATATCGATATTCATAATGATTCATTATATAAATGCTCAATACTATTTTAATGCACAAGGTTTTCTTCCTGTTCTTATCCCATGTCTATTTATAACAGCATTGGTATATATATACCAAGATATAATTGCCACACGCAGCCATTACAGGTTCACACCTTATAAACTTTTTCACACAAACAAGTTAGGGATGAATCAACATTGGCAAAAAAATGTCTGCCTGCTTCCTGCTGCTACATTTCAGGTCTGCTGCTTCTTCGGCAATATTTACAAATGAGAACTGAGAACCGGTATTTAGATGTTTCATTTACAGCAGATTAAAGGAGTTATAAACCCCATTTCCAATACTTTATTAAGTCCTTGTGAGTAAACAGATAAGAGATCTTCACTTCAAGACCGTCATCGATCAGTCAGAATGAAGAGTATCAAAGAACATCTCACAGAGGATCTGCCATGTCAATACATTATGCAGGCAGCCCACCAGTTTCAATGCTCCATTTTCCCTGGGAATCTGAACTCTTGCAGCCATGTTCCTCTGTAGTGTACTATTGGTCAGCAGTGGTCAGTCAGTTTGTTGTCAAAGGACAAAGGAAAAGATTATTTTTATAGCGTCAACTCTAACGTAAGCATAACATGCTAACTTTTGCAGGTCAGTATATTTTTTTAGGTTTGCCTGCATTGCTATATTTCGACACCTATCACATTTTATTTTTCTGTCTACTATGCTGTTTGGGGCTTATTATTGCATTGTGAGCTGTATAGTAATCTCTAGAAGTCTTTGAAATAAAAGTATGCATACATGAGGTCTACATGTTCACACACACACACACACATATATATTTGCAATTAAATATTTTAAATCACATTATGCATAATTTAAAAGAGAGCTTACTAATATATATATATATATATATATATATATATATATATATATATATATGCTCAAACAGCTGGAATTCAGGTGCTTATTACTTTGTGGAATACAATGGGCTCAATAATACAGTATGCAGGGAGCTCCTAAGTCCCCCCTACTTGCCGACGTGTTAATTTTTTTGGCTATGTATCTATAAAAAGGGGAGACTTCTAAAAAGATAGATCGACAAAGTGATTCACATGGGATTTTTAATCTAAAACAACATGATGGGATTCAATGTAAGGAATTAAATACACAGTTTTTTATTTTAAGGGAAAATGTGTTTTGGCTGTGCATATTGATGACGTTGCTCATTTGAAGCATATTTAAACGTAGCATTTACAAGGCTTTTATACACTCTGTCTCTCTGCGTTCTGCCTTTGTACTCCATAACCCTACAGGCACAGAATATATTAGTATTTTAAGCACACAGTGAGAGTCCATCTTTGGTTGTTCTTCCCACACTCTATGTAAATGCGTGTCCCGCCACTTCTACGAAATGAAAAAGATCATTAAACAATCTTTATGGCCTCCATCAGGTAGGTAACATTACAGATACCTACGGCTGTAAGCATCAAGCAGTGTGTTCTGCCATGTGGTCTGATAAAATATAGGTCATAAAATGCAGACTTCAGACCTTTGTCATGCAGTGTGTCTAACTTTTTAAACGCTATAAAAGACTCATTGGGGAGATGTATTCATACAGTATAAAATCAGATGAGACAGGCAGAGACAGTGCCAAATGTATCACCGTGGTGCATGCTGTGCGATACATTTCTTACATCTGGCTAAACATGTTAACCACTTTCCCTTATGTCGCCTCTTAGCTCACTTTACATCAATATTCAACGCCAAATTAATGGAGAACTCCATTAATAAAACTGGAGGATTTTACAACTTCTCTGAGCCACACACCCTTTAAGGCATTTTTCAAAACTGTCTAGTGAGGTGTAAAGTGCTTAAAACGCTGACTAAATCCAGCATGTTTACTGTCATTTTAAACAGTCTGAGCCAGAATTCTGCCACATTGTGCTTACTAAATCCCTCCTTATGTATTTCCTTGAAGATTTTAAAGGAATAAAATATACAGGTCTACTGACTCTATATGCATATTAGTTTTGTTTTTTTCTAAATTAAAAGTTAAAGGGGTAATAAGGTGGGAAAAAAATCAAATCAACTAGTGCCAGAAAATTATATAGATTTATAAATTACTTCTATTTATAAATCTCAAGTCTTCCAGTACTTATCAGCTGCTTTATGTCCTGCAGGAAGTGGTGTATTCTTTTAAGTCTGACACAGTGCTCTCTGCTGCCACCTCAGTCCTTGACAGGAACTGTCTGTCCAAAGCTGGAGAAGTTTTCTATAGGAATTTGCTACCGCTCTGGACAGTTCCTGACGCAGACAGAGGTGGCAGCTAAGAGCACTGTGTCAGACTGGAAAATAAACTTCTGTTTTATATTACTGGTTATTTTACCTATTTTTCTCTCTCCCCAACCCCCTCATTCCCTTTTAATCTGTATGTACCTTCTTTCGAATGTCTACAGTTGCCCTTGGAAACCAAAAGCAGTTTAGCTCAATTCTACTCTCAGTTCCCAGTGTAGCTGTTATCTGAGCTCCCACAATGCACTGCTCTCCAGTAACAAACATTGAAATGTAGCTTTAAGCAAGAATGGGAGAGAAAAAAAATATGTATCTGAAAAACTACTGTTCTAATGGAAGTTTTTATTTCAGCTTAATCTTTGAGCAAAGCCTTATTATGCAGAGGGAAATTCAATAGCAATTCATCAGTAATTTTCTAATATACATCTATCACCTGAATTGTTTTCTTTATGAGTGGGAGTAATTTAGTTATAGGGGAGAGCAGCTGCCAGGAAATGTAATTCCTCATTGCTGGTCTCCATAGCTCCTGAGCGGGTGGAATCAAGACAGCAGACCACAAGCTCCCACTTCATTCCTATTCCCTGCATTGTACCAGGAAATCCCAGTGATGTCATTTGGACTGTAGTGCCACTTTTTCTCTATCTACAATGCAGAATACAGTATAGCTCATAAAAAATAATTAAATATATGTATATATAGTATGGCATTTCTCTAATGTGACACTTTAGACCAGACGTGTCAAACTCAGGCCCTCCAGCTGTTTTAAAACTACAATTCCCATCTTGCCTGGACAGCCAAAGATAAAGCTTTGGCTGTCCATGCATGATGGGACTTGTAGTTTTGCAACAGCTGGAGGGCCTGAGTTTGACATCCCTGCTTTAGGCTATGTTCACACTACGTAAAACTACAGCCGTAGCTTTGAGGGGTGTACCATAGCCTTATTTTCAATGGGATCCCGACCGGAGCGTACACACATCGTATACGCTCCGGCCGGGATCCCATGCGGCGCCGGAAAAACTGAAGTCAGTTTTCTGCGGCCGGAATTCAGTGAATTCTGGCCGCAGAAAGACCTGTCAGTTCACATGGTGAAGCAAGCGGCTCGGTGAAGCGGCTTGGTGAAGCAAGCGTGCTGATGCGCCCGCATCACAGCTCCGCGGCCGGAAAGATCACCCGGCCGGTACTTAAGTCACGGAACGGCCCAGTGTTCACGTTGAGTGAACATAGCCCTAGACTGTATTAAACTCTAGTAACAAATATCAGCTCTTCCTGTAGAGGCAACTTCCAGGAATTTTCCTGGATTCAATAGCGGGTAATAAAGAGGCTCTGTGACCCCCTTTAATCAGATGATTGTGGGGGAGCCAGAAGTTCGACTTCCACCAATCTGAAATTGATTGCCTATTCTAATGATAGACCAGCAATACTAAAGACTTGGAGACCTCCTATAAGCTTTAGTTATGTATATCCAAAGTCCTATATATATATATATATATATATATATGAGAGAGAGTACAAACACACACACCGTATACGCAGCAGATACGCAGCAAATACGCAGCAGATCTGCAGCAGATTTGACGGTGCAGATTTGATGCTGTGTTCAGTTATTTAGATCTAATCTGCTGCGTATTTGTTGCGTATTTGCTGCGTATCGCATCAGTAAATACGCTGCGTATATGGTGTGTGTGTTTATACCCATAGGCAGAACATACAGATAATATGGAAAGAGGCAGCCTAGCCATTTTGCTATCAGGTGCTAAGTACCTGCACAAGACTTCTTTCTCCAGAGCATCTGTATTGTTAGCAAGGAAGTGGGTTGGGAAGAAGCTCAGGGATCATAGAGTGTTCTTGGAGGAGTCTTTTACCCTGGGTTAAAAACCCTGCAGCATTGTGGGTGCTCAGTTTCATGTTTACTATGGGCCCCCATCTATTCCATGGTTGATCTAGGAGTATATGTGATTATTCCACACATACACACACCACATTCTATACATTTCAGTCAATGATATTTAAAGAGTCACTGTCGTATTTTTTTTTTTTGCAGAAATCAATAGTCCAGGCGATTTTAAGAAACTTTGTAATTGGGTTTATTAGCCAAATCTGCCATTATCTGCATGTAAAAAGCCTTTTCCCAGGTCCCCCCCTCCTTCCTCTTTTTCATCCACTCCAAAAAATCTGAAAATTGTGACTTGTTGCAGGAGTCGTCCCCTGTCTGCTCTAGGGAGAGGGGAGGGGGGAGGAGGAAGGAGGGAATTAGCCGGCAGCAGAAAGCAGATAACAGAGGATTACAGGCACGGAGCTGGGTGACAGCTGTAATCCGAGCTCAGACAGGTCACTGGTGACTGTCACAGGAGATATCCCGTGAGGGATTTGTAGATTAACTCTTTGTTGTCCTGTTTTGGTCTTTTCTTTAGCTCTCTCCATAGGAGAACAATGAAGACAGGGGGGAGAGCTTCAAACTGCTTTTTCATGATAAAAATGCATTTTTCGGATAATAAACCCAATTACAAAGTTTCTTAAAATCGCCTGGACTATTGATTTCTGCAAAAAAAATAATTCACGACAGTGACACTTTAATGAGGTAAGTTAAATACATTTTGTAATAATAATTCACCTTAGGGCTATGTTCACACTAAGTAAAACAAAAAAAAAAGTAAAAAGGTGTCAGTTTTTTGGTAAAAATAAACCCATTATTGCATCATTTTAATTGACTTCAATGAATTACATTGAAGTCTATGAAATAACGGACGCCATTTGTACACAGTGTATTAAATGAAGGACGTCTTTTGCGGCGGATGTCAAATAATGGTCATGACAATTATTTTCGGATTTTTTTTTTGCAAACAACGAACGTTATATTTTGGTTGTTCACACACAGTTCTTTTTTTCACTGTTCTTTCACTGTCTCTACTATAAAATTCAATAGACTTTCACACTTAAAGACACATCCAAAGGCCAATCTGAACTAGAATAACGTACCAACAGCTGTTATTGCAACGAGCAACCCAACCACAAAATTAATGGACGTTCTTTGGACTCAAAATGACCAACAAAAATTATAAATTGACAATAAAAATGTTGTGGGAACATAGCCCCAGGGAGTATCATGCATACAGATGCTTAATCATTTTATGAAGTGGATGTAGTTTCCAACACTAAAGCTAAAACAAAACATAAGCAGACAAATTATAAGGCAGCCTGATAGTAACTAGATTATTAACCCTATGTCTACCGATAGAATACACATTTTTAAAATTGAACGTTTTTTTCATTCAATATATTATCATGCTGGGTGATGATCTCAGCCCTAGCAGAAGAGGATGGTTCTAGTTACTTTAACATGTCCCAAAAAGAGACATTCCTTTCATTGTATTTCTATAGCTTTTTGTGTACGAGCATTTGTAAATGTGTTCAAAGTGATTCTGCTTTAATAATCACAGCGTAAGACACCCACAGATTCTGTAACCATAGCTACCACACCATAAAAATCATGTAAATTTTCTTATTTTCCTCCCTCTTCTGCTTCCTTGGGGCTTCCCTTTGATGTATTTACAGTATCATTAGAATTCAGCTTGAACTCTTTAATTTAAAATCATGCAATAAATGTGGCTGCCCACCCCACCCAAGGATCTCTGTTAATAGTTAAGTAGGCAATAAAATAACAAGTATTGTTATCTTAATAATGAATGTGTTCTGTAGAGCATCCTCCACTGAGATCAACACAGCCATAACCATCCCTGCGTAAATCCACTCCGAAAGTTATTAAACTGCAGAGCCCTCTATTCAGAGACAATGCACACAATGGATTTTACTGATCTGTTTACACTGCTGGTATGTGAGACCCTTGACTGCAAATTGGATTTCAGTGTTTTGTTTTTTTACAAACATGAGTTTCCTGATATTAAAGAGTTTGCAAACAGTAAAGCAATAAACCATTGTGTTGGATATGGCAGGCTGTCAACAGCCCGGCAGGGGGAAGACATTCCATTTTTTTTATCAAATGTAAAAGGAAAATGGTGAAAAAAAACTATATATATATACTACCATTCAAAAGTTTGGGGTCACATTGAAATGTCCTTATTTTTGAAGGAAAAGCACTGTACTTTTCAATGAAGATAACTTTAAACTAGTCCTAACTTTAAACAAATACACTCTATACATTGCTAATGTGGTAAATGACTATTCTAGCTGCAAATGTCTGTTTTTTGGTGCAATATCTACATAGGTGTATAGAGGCCCATTTCCAGCAACTATCACTCCAGTGTTCTAATGGTACAATGTGTTTGCTCATTGGCTCAGAAGGCTAATTGATGATTAGAAAACCCTTGTGCAATCATGTTCACACATCTGAAAACAGTCTAGCTCGTTACAGAAGCTACAAAACTGACCTTCCTTTGAGCAGATTGTGTTTCTGGAGCATCACATTTGTGGGGTCAATTAAACGCTCAAAATGGCCAGAAAAAGAGAACTTTCATCTAAAACTCGACAGTCTATTCTTGTTCTTAGAAATGAAGGCTATTCCATGTGAGAAATTGCTAAGAAATTGAAGATTTCCTACAACGGTGTGTACTAATCCCTTCAGAGGACAGCATAAACAGGCTCTAACCAGAGTAGAAAAAGAAGTGGGAGGCCGCGTTTTTACAACTAAGCAAGAAGATAAGCACATTAGAGTCTCTAGTTTGAGAAACAGACGCCTCACAGGTCCCCAACTGGCATCTTCATTAAATAGTACCCGCAAAACACCAGTGTCAACATCTACAGTGAAGAGGCGGCTGCAGGATTTTGGGCTTCAGGGCAGAGTGGCAAAGAAAAAGCCACATCTGAGAATGGCCAATAAAAGAAAAAGATTAAGATTGGCAAAAGAACCCAGACATTGGACAGAGGAAGACTGGAAAAAAGTGTTGTGGACAGATGAATCCAAGTTTGAGGTGTTTGGATCACAAAGAAGAACGTTTGTGAGACGCAGAACAAATGAAAAGATGCTGGAAGAATGCCTGACGCCATCTGTTCAGCATGGTGGAGGTAATGTGATGGTCTGGGGTTGCTTTGGTGCTGGTAAGGTGGGAGATTTGTACAGGGTAAAAGGGATTCTGAATAAGGAAGGCTATCACTCAACTTTGCAACGCCATGCCATACCCAGTGGACAGCGCTTGATTGGAGCTAATTTCATCCTACAACAGGACAATGACCCTAAACACACCTCCAAATTGTGCAAGAACTATTTACAGCAGAAGCAGGCAGCTGGTATTCTATCGGTAATGGAGTGGCCAGCGCAGTCACCAGATCTGAACCCCATTGAGCTGTTGTGGGAGCAGCTTGACCGTATGGTACGCCAGAAGTGCCCATCCAACCAATCCAACTTGTGGGAGCTGCTTCTAGAAGCGTGGGGTGCAATTTCTCCAGCTTACCTCAACAGATTAACAGCTAGAATGCCAAAGGTGTGCAATGCTGTAATTGCTGCAAAAGGTGGATTCTCTGACGAAAGCAAAGTTTGATGTAAAAACAATGTTATTTCAAATACAAATCATTATTTCTAACCTTGTCAATGTCTTGAATGGTGAATAAGTGTGACTTTTCATGGAAAACACAAAATTGTTTGGGTGACCCCTCTAAGAGTAGGTAAGCAGTTACTGCACTGTATATTCTTTTTCTGAGAGTGGCTAAACAGGCTGGAGGCTGGCAGAGAGGGAGGCAGAGAGCTGCCTTGGTTAGTTTGTGAGCACTGAGGTTTATACTTCTTATACTTCTCTCCCTTACATAGAGGAGGCAGAACAAAATAAAACAGGTTCCTTTTTTAGGTTTAGCTTGATGCTACCACATCTATAGTCACACAGGTTGTGGTGCCCTCATCCTGTATTACAGACTAGAGTCCAAACTGATGTCCCTTATCTTGAAGATTGGCCGCCCGTCAGTGCAATAACAGCTGGTGGTACATTATAATAGTTTGTGTTACCAATTGGCCTTTGTGTGTGTGTGTTTAATTGAAAAGTCCATTGAATTAAATAGTAAAAATGGAGAAAGGGCAGGGAAAAGAAAAAAACTGAGGTAAATAACGCACATCTTTTTAAATAGAAAAAGCAGACGTCTTTTTATTTTTGACGCTGTGTGAACATAGCCTTAATCTGGGTATTGAGAATGTGTTTGAGGGGCCATGACGTACATGTTCGTCATGCCTGGTGGAGCATCGAAGTTGAATCTTGTTAGAAATGTATCTAAAATTATTACATGGTGCTATTATAATGGTACCCTATAATAAGGTTTCTCAAATTCAGGTACTCCCAACTGGTCATGTTTTGAGCAATTTCCTTAGTATTTCATAGGTGATATAATTATAGTCAGTGCAAATCACTACTTGTCGAGAGAAACACTGGCCTATGATGCCTCAGCACTGCCCCCTAATATAATACTGCTATTATTTTTTATACCGCCTATACATTTACCTGTGTTTGCCATTAAATTCATTACTACGGAGTTGCTAGGATGGCCACAGATTTATGCACAATCAGGTATAGGCTATGTTCACACAGTGTATAAACAATGGGCGCTGCATAGCAATGGACGGTGTTGTACTGACGGACGCCAGGCGGCATTCGTCACGTTCCTGCAGACGATACTGCTGCATCAACTGCAGGAACATTATCTTTTTTACAACTGAATTGCGAGCATCTCTGGCCGTACTTTATATTGTATGAACAGCTATTGTTTCAGGACGCTGTTCATTATTTTAACGTCCATTCTTTAGTTAAAATAACGAAATGGGAAAACTGCACCGCTGCACTGCATTGAATTCAATGCCACCGTTGCAGAAAAGAACGGACGCTGATTTAATTGCAATCAGCGTCCATTCTTTTCTGAAAACCGACATAGTGGGAACATAGTCTTAATGTGTAATCCAATGAGTGAACAATAACGAGACAAAAGCAATCAACGGCATAATGTAAAATAGATTAGAATGCTAAAACAAACTCTCTAAAGGGATTGTTCACAAGAAAAAAATTATTTCAAATCAACTGGTGCCAGAAAGTGTCAAAAATCCAGTACTTCCAGTACTTATCAGCTGCGGTATGTCCTGCAGGAAGTGGTATATACTCTCCAGTCTGACACAGTGCTCTCTGTTGCCACCTTTGTTCATTTTAGGAACAGAGCAGTAGCAAATCCCCATAGAAAACCTCTCCTGCTCTCCGGACCAGAAAGAATACACCACTTCCAGCAGGGCATACAGCAGCTGATAAGCGCTGGAAGACTTGCGATTTTCTAATAGAAGTAAAATACAAATCGCTGGCAGCGGATAATTTGAAAGAATTGTTTTTTTGCTGAACTAGCCCTTTAATTGACCATAATTCCAATACAAACTGTTCAGTTCTACAGAAATCTTCTAAATTGAACGCCATGTGGGACAGATAAAATAAAATAGATGGAATGGCAAATATGAATCTTTGCCAAGTGAATAAAGATAAGTTTTTCTCATACAGAGCTTCAAGTCTAATGCTTAGCCATGGCATGTCTATATTGGATTAGAAGCTCTGACCTCTATGAGGATATACTATGAAATTGCCGGTGAGAATGTTGCATCTAAAAATAGCTTGGAGGTAAAAAGTGGACGCTAGCTTTTAGGTTGTAACCATGATTGATATGTTGAACATGTGACAATGTTACAATAGTAACTAAAAGGTTACTATTCCATTACCATTCTCTAGAGCTCATGCTCTAGTTATCAACTCTAGAGCTTATTCAATAAACACTAAGCATTTGTTGATGTATTTGCTTGTCATTGAGGTAATATATAAGCCCATAGCCAGGTTCTTTATTTGTGCGCCTCTCAGCCACTTTTGTCCTACCAATTTGCATCCTTCAAAATAATTTAACCCAAATCAAACAAATACAGGACAGAAATGAAAAAGGGAAAAAACAAACGAACATTTTCAATTATAAAATGATGCATTTAATAAAAATG
Source organism: Dendropsophus ebraccatus (assembly GCF_027789765.1). NCBI lineage: Eukaryota > Metazoa > Chordata > Amphibia > Anura > Hylidae > Dendropsophus > Dendropsophus ebraccatus. The sequence continues at coordinate 86,186,180 of NC_091459.1, forward strand.
AAACATAAGCAAAAGGACTGCAGCAAGGTTTGAGATAGCCTCAAATTATATATTCAATCATATGGCAAAAAGCTATTGTATTGGAAATTACTTTAATTATGCTTCTTGTGTCTCTAAACATGATACATATGACGAACTCTGCTATTATCTTTTCTGCTTTATAGGCTGTTTCCTTCTATTTTTTTTTGTGTAGTCTAAAGAAAATAAAACTGAAAGGGAATTTTTATGATACAATCTTTTGTATTCCTCGTGCACAAAATACCTGTAAGCAGCTGCATTATAAGCCACACTTACAGCTGTACTGGCCATTAGGCACCCAAGGTACCATGTCTAAGGCGGCAGTGTTAAGGGGACGGCACTTCAGTAAGAGAATCTGTACCCAATGCCCCCCCGCAAATTACTGGGACCGTTCCTTAGATGAGATAAAGTCCTTCCCGGATGTCTTTTCCAAAGTGCTGCTGGTGGCGTCTTTTGGGTGAAAAATCATACAGTATTTTATTCTTCAGTAGCAGTATATCAATGAGGCAGGGCCTAGAGTGTTTGTGCCCTAGGTCAGCGCCGCCTCTGTGTATTCCCTGCCTGCCCCCGATTCTCATACTGCCCTGGGCCTGATTTCTAGTCTCCAACTCTCATTTCTTCAATTGTGTCTGCGACGTAGGGATCCTAGATAGCGCAAGTGCAATGACATGCTAGCGTGAAACATGAAGCCCGGCTGTGTCACTGTGCTTACGGCGTCTAGGATAGCTACAGCGCATGCCCAATTGAAGAAGCGAACGTTGGAGATCAGAAAACTGTCCCAGGGTAGTTTGGGAATCCAGGAAAGGCAGAGAATACTACCCCAGAGGCGGCGCTGACCTAGGGCACGAACGCTCTAGGCCCTGCGAAATTGACACAGCTACTGAGGAATAAAATATGATTTTTCACCCAAGAGACGGCACCAACAGCATTTTGGAAAAGACATCACCTCATCTAAGGTATGGCACCAGTAGTTTGGGGAAATGGTTCCGTGGGTATAGATTCGCTTTAATAAATGATAAATACTTTTGATGTAGCTGCTGCAACCATGCTGTGTACTGGAGAAAAAATATATTTCTCCCTCTGGTTGAATCCAAATGGGTGAAAACAGCTGTAAATTGTAGCTGCAGATCTGCTGTTGCAGAATGTTTGTTCTTTTATGGATTTAGGATTTTTCTACTTTCTGTGTATGGGGGTAAGATCCAAAGTCAGTGTTTTGCATATAACATATGGTTTCTGCTGCAAATTTGTGCCAGATCTACATAAAAAAAATGCCTGCACTTGTAAATTAACCCTAAGGGGATTTATTTAGTCTGAATGCCTAGGGCAGCAAGAGCTGTAACTATGGCCCTAGCCACACCATGTGTTATGTGACTGGTTGCAGATAGGGGTGCACATACTAGAGGAATTCAACAGACCCGTATCCCCCAGACTCTTTGTGCACCTGCTTCTCCAAATATTAGCCAGTGTACTGAATTGGGGACAAGCGGTATTCCAACCTGGTCCTGCTTCTTAGTACTCCAATTAATCTGTGTCCATATAAGAAAGACACACAGGAGCCCTGCTAGTCTCTTCACTGTCCCTAGTATCCTCCTCTGTTACACAGGTGGCAAGATGACAAGATGCCCGTCTTGCTGCAGCATGCTGTATGCACTGCACAGCTCTACTTTCTGTATGCAGTCAGTGAAAAGTGAATAAATCTCAGTGCATCACATGTCCTCCCTCTCCTCAGTGGGCAGGGTTAGAAGTGCTAACCAAGCCCATTGAAGAGATGAAGGACACGTGATCCCTGACATGGAGGGTGGGGGCCAGGAGAAAGAAGTGGTGTCAGAGAGTTAAGATGAATTTGTGCATTCAGAGGGGCTGAGTGCACCTAAAAGCAGCAAAACAGTGCAAATGCCTTAATAAGTTGATTTTATAAACATGGAAAAATATTTTTTGCATTAATAAATAGCCCACCCATAGCTTTCATAGAAACATATAAAAATAGAAGATTGTCAGCAGAAAAAGACCACTGGGTCCATCTAGTCTGCCCTTTTAGTATTTTCTTTCTTATTATCTTACATACATCTATCCTAAGATAATAAAAAAGAAAATACTAAAAGGGCAGACTAGATGGACCCAGTGGTCTTTTTCTGCCGACAATCTTCTATGTTTTTATGTTTCTATGAAAGCAATGGGTAGGCTATTTAGTAATGCAAAAAATATTTTGGGGGGAATATCCCTTTAATGTTGGCATAGCATGCGATTGGTGCACCAGATTCTCACCCCTGTGCTGAATGATCTGATTTGTCAACAAAGCCCACACCTTGTGAACGAATATAGCACAGACTAAATGGTAAGTAAATCTGAATTCAAATTAGAAAGTTTGAGCACAGAGCGGGACAACACATTGAATCAACTAGGAAATTGCTGGTCCAGGTCAAATCTAATTTTTACATGACCATTGGAATATTGGAATATTACACTTACCAAGTCCTAGGCATGATACTCGAAGTCCAGATTTCCCAAGATTTCTAGAAAATAAGCAAAATATTACTCAGTGATATAGTACAAAGAAATGTTTAATTTAGCAAAACAGAAAATACAATTCATTATGCAGGAGTCCAATTTTAGGCTGCGTTCACACTACGTATATTTCAGTCAGTATATTTCAGTCAGTATTGCAACCAAAACCAGGAGTGGATAAAACACAGAAAGGATCTGTTCACACAATGTTGAAATTGAGTGGATGGCCGCCATTTAATGGCAAATATTTGCTGTTATTTTAAAACAACGGCTGTTATATTGAAATAATGGCAGTTATTTACTGTTATATGGTGGCCATCCACTCAATTTCAACATTGTGTGAACAGATCCTTTCTGTGTTTTTAATCCACTCCTGGTTTTGGTTGCAATACTGACTGAAATATACGTAGTGTGAACGCAGCCTTATATTGTATGAAATAACTAAACATATCTACCCTTATATAGTACATTCAGGGGAGTAACTATTGCCGTAGCAGCTGCAATGAGGCCTGGCGCATCAGGAGGTCTGGTGGTCGAGTACTCTAACAGACTGGGCCCCCTGAGCTTGCATCACTAGCAGCACCCAACAGCCAAGCAGGTCTCCCAGGTGCTGCAAATGTCCCTTTAACTGCAGGCACTCCATGTCCCTTAAATTGCGTATGCAGTTAAATGTGGCTCTTTAATAACAAAGCGGGGAGCCATTGTCAACAAATGTTATATTGTGCCTCCGGTCACAAGAGGGTGCTCCCTCTGTGCTCTGGCCACAAGATGCCTAACATGGGGGTGGGAGCGCTATCTTCTGGTGGGGGGGATACTAGGAGAGATGCCTAACATATGCAATCTACTGGGGGAGGATGGGGGGCTAACTAACAGAGGGATTACCTACGGTGGGATGCCTATTACATTGGGAATACTACATACTGGGAGAGTGCTAACTACCGGGGGGGGGGGGGGGGGGTTACCCACAGAGGGATGTCTACTAGGGGTGGGGAAATGCTAACTATAAGAGAGATGCCTTCATGGGGAATACTACATACTGGGGCAGCCTACAGCTAGCTAACAGAGAGACTACCTGGAGCCTAAAATGTTTTTATGGCTAATCGTGTGGAGATGGCTGGGAGCTGTCCTCATAGTGGTCCAGACTGGCTGGAGAAATGAAAGAAAAGTAAGCGAAGAAACCCCCCTGTGACAGTTTTTGCTTGTTATATACTGTTGTTTTTTGGTAGCTGAATGACAATTTCAGAATGTTTGCTGCAGGGCCCAGCAATTTCTAATTACACTTCTGAGTATATATATGCTATATATATCTGCTATAATGTACACAGTGTATATAACTCATGCAGCTGCACAGGATCCATAAAGAGCTCAGGTTTTCCTCTCTATCTTAATCATAGGTAGGCTGATTCCTATAGGCATTAGTTAGCTACAGTAAGGAGATAGGATTGTACTTCTATACAATGTGCATCAAAACCAAGCTAGGAAAAACAGCTTTTGACTACTGGACCCAACCTAACTAAACACTTGTTTTTTATTTTGTTGAAATGAAGTTAAGGCACTAGAAAGGTTGCTCTTAATCCTGCAAATATACTGATGTGCTGAAACACTTTCTGTAGCACATGGCAGCAGGAACAGGAATAATAGCCATGTTTATGTTTTCTGTATTGGATGCAGACCAGGAACACTCAAATATTTGCATCCCTTAGAGCCGCACAGTTCCTCTTTTGGGACTTTTCCATTGGATGCTTTGTTCTTGTCTGCTACATATTTTGAATTGATGATTGTGCCCCTGACAGAATAAAATAATTACAGAATACAGAGCTTTTTATCTTCTATTGTAGCCGGTAATTTGTACATTATGATGTTACAAACCATCGAGACATCTGCAGAACATCTGTCTTGTTCCAACTTCTCCCTCATGAGATGCATATTAATATATTTTATGGAGTATTTTGGGAACAACCATTTATTTAGTCTGAATATTTAAAAAATATATACTGTTAAGTGTTCTTAACAGCAATGTAAATGATTTGGTGCATCCCATAATATACCTGATAGGACTATGTTGTTTCATTTCTTTTGCCAAGACTGCAAACTGTTCCTTTTTTTCCAACATCATCACTTATCCTTGCCTCCATACACATATAAGTTAAAAAAAAATAAAAAATCTTGCTCACCTTTTGCCGCTACTAGGAGGCTGATCTGTATGACATTACTATTCATATCAAGATCAAAGGAGCTGTATCAACTCTACATAGATCTGTTCCAAGTGGTACTGTAGCAACATGGAGTAGAGCACCATAGCATTATCAAGTATCATAGAAGAAAATATAAGGGAGGGCACTCACCATTAAAAGTGTAATCTTTATTTCATATCTTTAAAATCGTCCATGCAGTCAGGTACGAGGACGCCAGCTGCGGCGTGATTGTGAGGGGCCAACCGCAGTATCTTATTTTTATTATTATTATTATTTTTTGCATTATCAAGTATATTCACTAGAAAACACTATAATTTGTATTATACATGATAACAGGAAAAAAACTAGAGCTATATTATATCTTGAAGTGGTAATTATTAATATGATTATTATTAATAATAAATGTTATCATCATTATATATTTAGAATAAATTAAAAGTTAATTGCTTTATTAACTAGACTAAGGCGAATAACAGCTGTATTCTATTCAGATGTAAGACAAGGGAAAATAATATAATTTAGTTTAGGGCATGGTTTACTAACCCTATAAACTGACAGTCAGGACCCACAACAGCCTGACCACGAGGGCTACTGCATTTAAGAGTACTGGTGGCTCATGGTGGTGCATCTGTGGTCTCCCACTAGGGGTGTTACTATTATTCACACCCTTCGTAAAAGTCTGTCTTTTTTGTGGTCTTACTGCAGCCAAGGTATTACTAAAGATGACCATTAGATGTCGCTGTATTGAATATTGAAGTGTGGAAGCTGCACAGCTGAAGTGTCTCAAAGGGTTATTGTATTTGTATGTACCAGATTCTGTGAACCAGTAGGATCTTTACTTTCTTCTGTCCTATGACTTCTTCCCTTTCTACTCTTCTGTTGCCCTCTTTCCACCAAACCACAGCGCACCACACATGCTGGATAGGAAGTTAGTCCCTTGGGTGAAGGAGGAGTCTTAGTTAAGCTTCTGTGGAGAAAGGACGCAGCTCAGATAGCTCTACACAGTGGTTCTACCTGGGCCCTGGCCCTTTGCCAGGTCCCCTCTACAGAGCAGTCTTAGTCAGTACCCCGCATGGGTAGGACGCAGGACAGTGCCCTCTTACAAACTTTTTTCTTGAAGTGCCTGTATGCTGCGTGATTCAGTGCTGAACACTTCAGGAGAGGACTAGCCAACAGATCATCTCAACCCACGCCGTGGACTAGGAGTTACAACAGTGCAGGACAGTATCCACTAAAGAGCCAAAGAGCTAGGAACAGATCCTTGTGGAGCAAAGTTACTGGAAAGTCTATGAACTCCATCTTGCAGCATGAGTGTCAGCAGGAAACCCTCAGCAGTCTGCTCATCCCAGGTAACAAGGTCTGGGGCCTGTGTAACCCATCAGTACGGTTCAGCCAAAGGTAGTGGACATAAGGTGGTGTGAAGACTATAGGAAAGTCAATACACTGGCACAGGTTGTCTTTTTCTTTTACAAGTATTCTTCTATACACTCCAACATCCCGGCAGAGCACATTACTACTTGGGTTGAGACTCTCACAGCATCCTCCTCTCTACTATGCTACCTTAGTACAACCTTATCAACTCTACTATATCCTACTCAGCACTTATCAAGCATATCTGGTGGTGTTACATCTCAGTATTTATTGGAACTTTGTCAAGTGTATATCTACGAACTTCTGTATTGCCTGTTGCACATTTGCCAATTGTAAACCAAGACATTGTTATCAACGGAGTCTGTGATTATTCACTACCACCTGCACAGTACTTACACCGCAACCTTGGGACATCTCCTCTTTCTGTGGGTGGTGGGTCCTACTATTATTCAGGAGGGTCATTACACCGCTCTGGCCATCTGTGACTACACTATCCCAAGGGACCCGATCACAACCAGACAGGACACTGACCACAGGAGAAAAGGGTACAACCGTCCTTACACTTTAAAAGCAGCACCTTCATGCCCCACAGGCACTGGCGTCACGTGGCAAAACCCAAAGATCCGGCTGTATCTCGGCCATCCACCATAGTAGTGGCATCACACTTCCACCTAGCAAGTGACCGGCCGTCCCACCGCTACAACATCATCCGGGGGCCCACCACACATCCCCATTAAAACATTACAGCTAATAATTAGGGACAGTAAACCTGGTACATGTAGTTAACAATTATGTAAACTACATGTATGGAGTTAATGTAAGAGATTGTGGTCACAGGTGTAGTAGCATCCTTAGCCTGGCCCTCTCTTTATATATATATATATATATATATATATATATATATATTTATTTATTTATTTATCTTTAAACATTTCTCAGAAAGATTGGAAAAAAACATAATTTTTGTTTGAAAAAATGTAACAATTATAGGGCAGAATTTATCAAGACATCAGTTTTAACCTCTTAAGGACATAGGACGTACCGGTACGTCCTATGTCCTCACTTGCACTTCAAAGCGGGGCCGCGCGGCGGCCCCGCTTTGAAGTGCCGCGATCCCGGGTGCCGCGAGTAGCCCGGGACCGCCGCTATTAGCGGGCACGGTCGGATCGCCGTGCCCGCTAATTAGCTAATCGGAGGCAGCTGTCAAAGTTGACAGCTGCCTCCGATTACCGGAGGCAACGTTTCCCTGGTGTCTAGTGGGGGAGATCGCTCCTCCGGGACCTTGTCCCGGAGGAGCGATCTCCCTGTCTGATGCCGGCCGGGGACGCGTCCAAGATGGCGCCGTCCTCGGCTCGGCACTCGTTTGTTTCCGGCTGCAGCAGCCGAAAGCAAACGAGTGCCGATCTCATGGATCTCTGCAGCATATCTATGCTGCAGAGATCTCAATGAGAGATCTGAGTGCATATACTAGAAGTCCCCTAGGGGGGCTTCTAGTATATGTGTAAAAAAAAAAAAAAAGTGTTGTTTATAGTAAAAAGCCCCCTCCCCTAATAAAAGTCTGAATCACCCCCCTTTTCCCAGGTTTTAAATAAAAGTAAACAAATAAATAAATAAATAAACATGTTTGGTATCGCCGCGTGCGTAATCGCCCGAACTATTAATTAATCACATTCCTGATCTCGTACGGTAAACGGCGTCAGCGCAAAAAAATCCCAAAGTGCAAAATTGCGCATTTTTGGTCGCATCAAATCCAGAAAAAATGTAATAAAAAGCGATCAAAAAGACGTATATGGGCAATCAAGGTACCGATAGAAAGATCACATCATGGCGCAAAAAATGACACCTCGCACAGCCCCATAGACCAAAGGATAAAAGCGCTATAAGCCTGGGAATGGAGCGATTTTAAGGAACGTATATTGGTTAACAACGGTTTGAATTTTTTACAGGCCATCAGATACAATATAAGTTATACATGTTATATATCGTTTTAATCGTAACAACTTGAGGAACATGCATAACAAGTCAGTTTTACCCCAGGGCGAATGGCGTAAAAACACATTTCCCCCAAATAAAAGAAATGCATTTTTTTTTTCAATTTCACCACACTTTGAATTTTTTTCTGGTTTCGCAGTGTACTTTATGCAAAAATTCAGCCTGTAATTGCAAAGTACAATTAGTGACGCAAAAAATAAGGGCTCATGTGGGTTTCTAGGTGGAAAAATGCAAGTGCTATGACCTTTTATGCACAAGGAGGAAAAACCGAAAACGTAAAAACGAAAATGGGCCATGTCCTTAAAGGGTTAAACAAAGCCCCGCCCTCATACACCCCCCAGATTTATGGTAAGTTTGGTTGCCCTGTGTGGCAGGCCGAAAAATCTACACTTGCTCTGGAGACACCCAGGCGCACAAAGGGAGGAATTTATCAAGACCGACGGTTCTATGGCAGGCACAAGGGCAGGAATACATTTTTGCCTTTATTTATGCCTGCTAGCATAATAAATCCTCCTCCCCACCTTGTTGCCTCCTTCCGTCCACCCATAAGGCAAGCAGGCTGTACATCAGGAAAAAGACAGATCCCCTCTATAATTTTATGATATAAAAACTAAGCACAGCTTCCAGCAGACTCAACAAAAGCAGTAAACAATGTACTCTCTATCTTATCTATTTTATATGCACAACTGCACACACAGCAACTGTATAGAAGTATATTTTTCATTAGATAAACGCATACTTGTTTTGTAAATTGAAGGGAGATACAAAAATACAGTGACATAACGCCTGTAATTACCCGCACCCAATACAATGCATGCCAATATGACTTGTGAATGCCGATCAGAGCAAACATCATTTTCAATTCTATTAGGAAAGAAACAGAATTCATTGCGATACTGGAGAGCAACAAACCCTATTGTGGATTGTAAATTGTTACATTTTGCAGGATGGAATAATTGGTCTTGACGGAGAGGTTATGTTAGATAAGTCAGAGAAGCAAGGGTATTGACTGATGTATTTCCTATGAGATAATGAAGTAATAGGGGAGAACTGATATAAGATCTGTGTAGCTTGGAGCTACAGAAGAATCCCATCCCCTTTCTTTTCAAATTAATTTCTATTCCAACTCATATCTGCTATGTCCTGACAGAATAAAAGAAGCTATGTTAAAGGCCAATGACATATGAGTATTCCAGAGGCAAACTTCTGGGAAAAATTCCAGCCTCCATCATCCTATTCGGTGGCAGCACACTGCATTTAGATGAGCATGCACTACCTTGAGGGTCTTTCCAGACGTACATGTTTGTAGCTGCAGGTTTAGGAATGACAATGCTCAAAGCAATGTGACTGACATGCAACTTTTGGGTCATTTGCTCTTAGCGGCATATGTTCGGCATGCTGTTTGACAGAAATATACACTAGTGTACCTGCAAATTGTTCTTTACAGAACAATGCTCAAACAGAGATTGGGAATAGTATCATTGGAACCACTCTCTTTCGAAGGCAACTATACATATGCTACATCACTGATGGACAACTGCCAGGTACAGTACACAATGACATTCAGTTGATACATGCAGTCATTTTTTTCCTTATCTAGTTCATACCATCATGACTCTTGCCCAGTTGGGGGCACTTGTTTACCATCATAGGGGGGGTCCTGTGTAAGATCCTCATATATATTCAAAATTCTAACACTATATTCTTACATTGCAGCGGGATGTATTTTATTTCTGTACTTCTACATATCCATATAAATCAGTTAAGTGCATTCTATTCTGGAAAAGAACTAAAGAAGTAAAGATCCAAATGCTTAAGGCTTATTCAAGTGAAGCTTCTAGGACTGAGGCCGTATTATTAATATCAATCTTTCTTCTTCTGATGTCAAGAAGTAAATAAAAGACGTCCTACTTTGCTAAGCAGTGACAGATGCGCTTGACAGCTCCATGCATCGTGAAACTGTGGAAGTCTGAAGTTTTCCACCCGGGGTGATTTTATTTTTTGGTCAGTTGCTCAAGTCAGTGCTGTAAAATTATTTTCCAATATGATCGTGATAAGTGGCAGAAAATAGGTCAAAAGCTGTATTTTATATGACTACATTCACAAGGTCGTAACATTCCACTGACACCCTGGGTCTTTATTGCACTAGGTATAAGAAAATCTTTCCCCATGCATGAAATGGAGTCTGATAAGTAGAATATAGAAGACTGTGACTAAGGCCTTATTTACGCTTCAGTATTTAAACAGTATTTTTCCATTTTTAAGCTAAGATCATGATTGAATTTTAAAAAAGGATGTAAAAATGTTTCCATTTTTTTTATATGATACTAAAGTGTGAATTAGACCCTAGGATGGGTTCATGCATATATAAAATTCTGGTAGCAGAGTAGACATATATGCAATCTATGGGCATGCTATAGATAAATTCTGTACAGGGAACCTGTCACCACGCCTGACCTGTCTGTTTTAGTAAACACTTTCACCATGACGTGTTCTAACTCTTTGGCGCTCTGATCTCATCATTACAGTGGACATGTGCAGTCCAGCAGCGTTGTACCTCCTTGTCCGCCGTGATGACGACATCGAAGTGCAGACAAGTTGGAAGACCACCTTCTGCAATGTATGGCTGATACAGCGCTATGAATCATGCCCAGAGGGGGTGTAATTACAGTACTGGTACACCCAGGGGACGTGACCACATTCGCCAGCCACAACACCCAGATGACCCAGTTGCCCCACATTTACATAGAGCACGGGACTTTTCAAAGTAAGTTTTCTGATCATACCGGGCAGGGGCACAGGGCATAGGTATATATTTAAGAAGTGTGTTCTGTGATATACCGCAGGTTTACTTAGCTCTATATAGATTTTTGGAGTGATTTGTTCCCTTTAAGGGAAACTAAGCAAGTTCTTTAAAACATTTTTTTTTTGTTTAATTTTGGAATCTTTACAAAAAATAGGACAAGCAAAATCACTAAAAATAGGCCAACTAGAGTCTTACTATCAACTATCCTATATTCCATCCAAGTGATATTAAGCCCATTAATCTAAGGCTGACACATTCAGATATCTGCCGCAGATGTGCAGCTGATGTTCTAAGGATGTGCAGCAAATCCGGCTGATTCACACATGGACAAGCCTTATTGTCCTTTAGGCTGGGTTCACACTACCTACTGTATATTTCAGTCAGTATTGTGGTCCTCATATTGCAACCAAAACAAGGAGTGGATTAAAAACACAGAAAGGATCTGTTCACACCATGTTGAAATTGAGTGAATGGCCGCCATTTAATGGCAAATATTTGCTGTTATTTTAAAACAACGGCTGTTATATTGAAATAATGGCAGTTATTTACTGTTATATGGCGGCCATTCACTCAATTTCAACATTGTGTGGACAGATCCTTTCTGTGTTTTTAATCCACTCCTGGTTTTGGTTGCAACATGAGGACCACAATACTGACTGAAATATACGTAGTGTGAACCCAGTCTTAATGTGGCTAATCCTTAGAATTCTGTTCAAGTTAAGTTCTGTGCAGAACTTGGCTGTCCAAGCATGATGGGAATTGCAGTTTTGCAACAGCTGGAGGGCCAAAGGTTCCCCATTCCTGGCCTAGATGATTGGTAAGAGATTTGTAAACCACTTCATTTTCCAAAATGACATGTTAATTAGTGTTGACCATTAGGTGTCTTAGTTTCTTGCAATCTGCGGTTCTTTTCCGACTCAACCTTAGTCTTTAGTAAAACTGACACCAAGATGCAACAAAGGAGGTGGGGGTTGGGCTTAGCTAGTGCTTAGCACAGGAAAGAGCCCAAGTTTCAGTACTAGCAAAGCTGTCAAATTGTTAACCTGAAATGCCCTGTCTATTAACCTGAGGTTGACTCACATAACACCACCATCCAGACAGGCATCATTTATATCTGTAGGGAGAGGGCGGTCTGGTTCTTGAGGCCAGGAGCAAGTGCTATCACCAACACATATGCAAGGAAAGATGTTTGTAGCTCTCATTACATATAGAAGCTATGATGGCAGTATGAATTACTTGAAACCTATTTGATGTAAATTTCCTTCAAATTTTTGCCCACAGGGGTCTTTATTGTTTATTGTCCCTAGCAACCAATCAGATTCAACCTTTCATTTTCCAAAGAGTCTGTGAGGAATGAAAGGTGGAATCTGATTGGTTGCTAGGAGCAACTGAGCCAGTTTCACTTTACACCATGTTTGATAAATCTCCCTCATAATGTATAAAAGTTACCTAATGTTATTTTTGTAAAGCAGTGTAATGGTTAAGTGGTGAACAACATCTATATTATGTCCTGGAAAAATTTATTGGAAACCACAGTCTGTTGTTTTTTTTTTGAGCGACATGACTGGCTACACTCACTGCAGACACTAGTATCCCTGAAACAAGACACTGGACACTGCTGTACAAGTGTTTACTAGTCAAAGGTGAACATAAGGTTTTTGTGGCCACAATATGTTGATATTACACACTGATTTGATAAAAAAAGCAGGCAAACAAGGAAAAGCTCTTTGGTTTGCAACTGATATTTTGAACAACTGTGTTTTTTCCTTAGAATTGATGCTGGCATTAGAAAGCATATATTATAAGGTTTAAATTGTGCTTTTAGTGAATAATACAGTGCTGAGTTCCAAGGGACCCTGCAGTTCACATAGAAACCAAAGCTGGCAATGGCACACAGCTTTGGTACCACATACCACATACTGACTAACACAACCGCTGCTACTGAATAAAATCCTCTGTACATAGACCAATATCACCTCATCCAGTCATATAGAGGTGGCCCCAGCTCTACACAGGCTCTATACACCATATACATTACAGTGCAAATATATCAGGTGACTCACAGGGGACGTCTTCTCTGATCGGAGTTCTTCCCTTTTCATCTTCTCCATCTGCCCAGGGCCATTATGAGAACTTTTTGGAGCCACGAATCCACAGAATCTGCCAGACAAACATATTAGGCTCCTCACACTGACACCATCCTCATCTCTCTACAAACTGCACATCTGTATTGGCCCCTTTACATCCTCATTTAGTGGGTAGCCTGACTCTATGTGACTCCCTTATAGTACATATCCCCCTATTGTATACACCCCCTGTGTAGTCCACCTTATAGATGGCCCCCCAATGTTTCCCCCTTATAGATGGCCCCCTGTGTTGTCCCTATTATAGATGCCCCCCATGTTATCCCCCATATAGATTGCCCCCATGTTATCAACCATATAGATGCCCCCCATTTTATCCCCCTTACAGATGCCGCCCATGTTGTCCCCTTCTCCTGCCCCTCCATCATCATACTACTACCCCTTTCATCCTCCTGCCCCTCCATCATCATACTACAACCACCTCCACCATAATACTACTACCCCTTCATCCTCCTGCCCTTTCATCATCATACCACTTCACCCCTCATCATCATACCACTTCACCCCTCATCATCCTCTTGTTCCATCATCATCATACCACTACATCCTCATCATCCTCTTGTTCCATCATCATCATACCACTACATCCTCATCATCCTCTTGTTCCTTTATCATCATACCACTACACCCCTCATCATCCTCTTGTTTCATCATCATACCACTACACCCCCCATCATCCTCTTGTTCCATCATCATCATCATCATCATCATACCACTACATCCTCATCATCTTCTTGTTCCATCATCATACCACTACACCCCTCATCATCCTCTTGTTCCTTCATAATCCTCTTGTTCCTTCATCATCATACCACTACACCCCCCATCATCCTTTTGTTCCATCATCATCATACCACTACACCCCCATCATCCTCTTGTTCCATCATCATCATACCACTACACCCCTCATCATCCTCTTGTTCCATCATCATACCACTACACCCCATCATCCTCTTGTTCCATCATCATCATACCACTACACCCCCATCATCCCCTTAAAAACAAAAAAATCTATACTCACCTGCATGATTTCTGTAGCCCCCAGGTCACACGCGCTGGCGGGCTTCCCCCGACGGGAGGCGGGGCTTAGCGCGGAGGGGGCGGAGCTTCGCGGGACCTGTTTTTTTCTTAATGCGATGCTCCCTGCGCTGGAAGTTCTTCCCCCCCCGCCGCACACAGAGCTCCCTTGGGGCCGCAAGACAGCCGGGGGCCCCTGCCTCTTGTGATCGCAAGCAAAACATTGCTTGCGGTCACAAGAGGGAGTGGGAGGCGGGCAGTGCAGTGGTAAGGGGGGGCCTCACGGGCCCCCCCTTGGTAGCGGCCCGGTCGCGGCGGCGACCCCTGCGACCGCGGTCGCTACGCCACTGTCCAGACTCACAAACCAGTTATTAAATGAAAGGCAACAAGAAACAATGGATGACAATAATACCCTAGAGACAATAAAAAAAAATCTAAACAATGAGATGCAATATCGATAGTTAAATGTAGATAATACTAAATCTGTATCTGTGCATAGTGTATCAAAGTCACAATAATTTTATCAGTCACTCAAAGTACTATTTGGACTTAGTAGATACAATGACAAAGTGAGTAAGCATTGACCACTGCAGGGGCACTTCTTAGATACTTGGCCTCATCAGCCATGAGGAACATAGCAAGCATATCAAATAGATCTGAGAAAAGTAGTAGGGTACCAGAGTGGCTCTGTGCAGCAGAGGACTCTGGCCTAGGTCCTGTAGCTAGAGAAACAAGAAACAAAGGGTTTCTACTAGGCACAAGTGCCATCTGGTTAGGTAGGAGCCACAAACGGTTGTGTGTGTATCAGAATGTGTGCTAAACCCTACAGAAAGTGGTACTGCTGCATGGAGCTCTGTACTGTGGGCTATCAGCTGTTGTGGCCTGGAACTGGCCTAGATCTGACTGCTGTCTAAGGCAGACAGAACCCATGGGGGACTATGGTGGAAAGCAATGCCCATGAGTAGAAACTAAATGGAGAAATATCCATTGTCAGGGCTGTTGAGCAAGCTTTTGGTACTTGTTATCTGGGCCACCATTAATTGTCTGTTCAATTTCCAGACGTAGTAAAAACAGGTTGTTGTTTGTGTCAAACTGTGGTGTAATATCAGGAGGCTGGAGGAGTGACCATTACTATTCAATATTTATTGAAAAAGTACATAGTCCTCCTGATGGTGTACAAATGTTGCATTGTTATGAGAAAATGTTCATCATAATAGGCCAAATAGCTGTACAAAGATGATATAATTAATATGAAAATCTCCATCCATAAGCTATGCTCACACATAGTATTTCAGTTATTCTTTTGGCCACTCTTTTTTCAACCAGAATCTGGAGTGAAATTGACAGGGAAAACCTATAATGGAAAGATTTGCAGTTTCTGTGTTTTCAACCTGCTCCTGGTTTTGGTTGAAAAAAGAGTGTCGGAAATACTGCCAGAAATACTACGTGCGTGAACATAAATGTTTGGGAAAGTGGATGTGGTGTCCCACCATTGGTGCTGTCTAGAGTACCTGAGTAAGTCATTCTTTCAGGTTCACAAGTGGGAGATGTAGTACTGTGTTTTCACATGTTGCACAGCTTAAGTCACCAAAGATTAATTGTTTTATGCCATGTGTTGTATTGCTGACCAGTCAGAGGTGCTATCCTATCCCTTCTCTCTCACACTCAGCCCCACCACTCACAGTAGGGTTTAGTTTTAGCCCCTGTAGGAGGAGTTAGTTAGGAGGAGAGACTACCTACTTACAAAGTTTTTCCTACTAGACACTAAAGCAACTATGCAGTGCTAAGCTAACCTTAGGGGAGAAAAGCCACCTGGGAATAACCCTTGCCCATGCCAGGAAGCTCTCTAAAAAGTGCAGGGCAGTATCCTGAAGCAAGAGAAACTGACCTCAGTGGGACAAAGCTACCGTATAGTTCTACGTAACCTACTGCACAGTGCAGTATGACTGGGACACCTCTGCTCAACCCAGGTAACCAAGGAATGGGGCTTGTATTACCCACCTAGGACAAGTATCTCGCAACTAGGGGGCATAAGGCGGTTTATAGGCACTACTGGCATTCATGAGTACGAGTATCTTCTTACCTCTTTAGCCCTACACCTGCTCTGGCAGAGCACATTCACTACATTGGGCAGGGCTCCTCTGGCAACTCCTTTCTTGTTCTTCTCTCTATTACAAAGCACCCTCTACTTCCACAAGCACTGGTTACCTCTGTGTCAGCACCAAGGTCTGAGTGTCAAGATTTGCACTACTGTATCACGTGTACTGTTAAACTCACTTACTTCATTAAAGTGTTATATTTTTGACTAAACGCACAGGACTGCACCCACACACATCACTGTATACTTGGGTTATTTCCCCTTTCTGTGAGTGGCGGTACCAACAACCCAGGTGGGTCTGCTACCACTCCAGGCTACCTTGACAAGTGCCCAAGTGACCCTAAACACTCCTTGAGGTTACCGACAATTGGGGATAGAAAACCGGCCTGACATATACATTCTGCAGCTGGGTTATATTGCATCCTGGCATTTTAGGGTCATTTCACAGACACACAGATTATCTGACAGGCTTCAGATACCAAAGCCAGGAAAGAGGAGAAATCTCAGTCTTTCCTTTATGACCTGTTCTCAGTTCATAGTTTGTTGCTGGCCTTGGCTTCAATAATCTGTCAGATATCTGTGTGTGTAAAATGACTTTTATACTCAGCTCTGTCTCTAACAATGGCAGAATGAATTTCTTTACTGAATTTCTTAGCAGATGTTGGAAAAGTAATAAGATGTCACAGTAACAGAGTAACAAAGAGCAGCGGATCTGTCCGCATCTGTCTTAGCTGGATGAAAACCGACAAGTAAATTTGTGATTTTATTGATAAACAAGCCCCAAGACTGATACAAGGAGGTCGGAGAACTAGCTTTAGTACCTCAGAGAGCGTACACGTGGGTGGAATGTGATTTATGCAGTGGTTCAGCTTCAGTAAGACTTTCTGAATTAGAGGAACATACATTTTTTATAGACAAGAAGCGTTTAGCTGCTCAGATGATGTAGGAGAAATAACACGTTTTTTTATTTTTTAAGATGGCAGGCGATGGCTACTTTGTTTTATTGATACATACATACATCATTCCAACAACGATACAGAAACAGTAAGAAAAGAAAGGTATAAAATAAATATAAAACAGGCATTTATTTCTTGTAGCTTGCAGACCTGGGATGAACCTTGAAGTTTTATTAGACTTCCATACACTATAAAGTGCCTCAAAGCTGTCTTTAAAGCAAATGTAACATTCATGCTATTAGGCTTGATGCATATGTCCCTGGGGGTTAAATAGATCTGTAACATTACCCCACTACAAAATATATGGTGCCATATAAAGCCACCAAATGAAAACTCATAGAGTATGCATGTGAATATGGTTATATGGAACCTAAGGGACACCATGTGACACAGTACAGGATCCAATATTTGAAGCTTACCAATGTAAATAAGGCCCTGCAAGATTGTCAATATATATATCTGAAATGCAGACAATTGGTTCCACACCCCAAAAATTATTTTTATTCTAAATAACATGTATAACAGATGAAACAAAGAGAAACAACTGAATATGTAATATTATAAGTTACTGTACAGTATAGCAATCAGCACGTGGAGTATAATGTATAGTAAGTGCATAAGAACGAAAAAACTGCAGCAGCTTGTAGATACAGGATGGAACTGCAGATTCCCATAATGCAGTAACATAGTACAACAGCCTAAAATAGAGAAGCAGGGCTGCTGTCAGAGGTCTGTGTGGACTGCATGACAGGGGCTCAGCATAGACCAATCAGGCAGTGAGAATCACAGAGCTGTGCAGGAGGACAATGACAGAAACTTTTCTGTACAGCAGTGTGAATGGCTGAGTGTGAGTGTAGGCAACTTATAGCAAGAATAGAGATGATAGGAAACACAAGGGCTGACAGAGACTGCAGGGAGCATGAAGTAGGAATGAAGTGGGTGTGCCATGATTTGGAAGGTGAGGGAGACTTCCTGGGGTAGAGTACAGTGCTGTAGACCTCGCTATGCAGACCATGCCCCTCCCTCCCCCTCCCACCCTGTACAGGGAGCTCTTCAACCAAAGCAATGCTCTTAATCCAAGTTACAATTTTGAAAAACTGTGAGGTCTTCTTGCAAAACGCTCTTAAACAAGGTTACTCTTAAACCAAGGTACCACTGTATATATATATTAGGGATGGTCCGAACCGAAGCCATAGGCTGTATCCCAGTTATCCAGGCGTTCCTCCCGCTGTATCCGCCCACTCCACGGAGCGGGCAGACAGCGGGAATCTGATGCCGAGCATTCGGGTTCATACGGCAGGTTCTGACCATCCCTAATACATATATATATATATATATATATATATATATATGAGATAATCCACATAATCCACCGGAGCAACGTTTCAGCGAACAGTCTTTGCCATTTTCAAGCACGGTAAGTGAACAGGTAAATCAACTTTATATATAGGTGTATAGCAAAATATAGCATTTCTATTGGTTAAGAAGTGTCCATCAAGTGTCCAAGTGATCGTGAGTATTAACTCCATCGTAACCCTTTCACGATATGCACATGATGGGGATTGAGTAGAGACTTTTATTGTATATAGTGCCTACTCCGTACAAGACACTGAAAGGGTTACAATGGAGTTAATACTCACGATCACTTGGACACTTGATGGACACTTTGCTTAACCAATAGAAATGCTATATTTTGCTATACACCTGTATATAAAGTTGACTCACCTGTTCACTTACCGTGCTTGAAAATGGCTAAGACTGTTCGCTGAAACGTTGCTCCGGTTTTTTGTATGCTGCACTTTACTTTGACTTTATTTGACGTGTATCATGGAATAAATTCACATTTTTTTCACCTTATCTGCTGAGTGCTGTGGATTATCTCCTGCATATTTAATCCAGCCTTTGGTCAAGGCAAGATCCACTGGCACCAACTCATCCAGGAGTGCTGCTGAATTATTCTTTGTATATATATATTTAAGACCGACGTGCAGGTATGCCAGAATGTTGTCGCAGTTTTTGGCAAACAAAAAAAAGGTGTAGGTGTTCAGGTGTTACTGGACATACTTTTAGAATAAATTTGACAAAAATGAGTTTGGTGCCATATTCACATAGGGTATCTAAAGAAAAAAAATAAATAAATATATATATATATGTATATATGAAACATGCAGCACACCGGGGTGCGTGGGAAGAGAGTGAGGGGGATGAGGAGAGGATGATGGTGATAGTAGTCTCTCCTGAGCGTGGCGCTGAGCTCCTCTGTGAGGGGATGCACTGAGGACTGCAGGGGAGAGTGTGCTATACCTGCAGGATGGCTGGAACTTGTCACGGTCACAGGTGGGCACGAGGGCTTCTGCAGGTACAGGGGGACTCTCTGGCGCTTCCCTGGTATCACTCTCTCTTCTGTGGCTGCTGCAGCGGTTTCTGTAGGGGGGCTGCACCCGTGTGTAGAGTGGTCGGTGGTGTGGACCTGTAGTTCCCCCGGGGCCAACCCCAAAATACTGCTGCCTGGTAATATGGCCCTTGATGGTGGTGTGGTGCAGGTGGACCAGACAACAGGGAGACAGTGTAACAACAACTCCTTTACTGTTAGTCTTGCAGATGTTATACAGTCCTTTAGCATACAGTGGTGAATACTGGCGGCTTTGACTGGGTTACTGTACTTGTGAGAGCCTGGTGGAGTGTAGAGAGATGACCTGCCTCAGATCCTGGTCTGCCAGTACGTGTGGGACGCTGGTGAGCACTGTGATCCTGTGGACTTCTCCCCAATGGCGCTTGAGTCTGCTTTTCCCTCCCTGTCTGCTAGGAAGCTTCCTGCTTAGGTTACTGGGCCAGGCCTTAGGCCACAACTTTCGGGTCCCAGAGGTATCCAGGGGTCCTAGTCAATCTTACCCCCCGAATTTAGGAAGATGGGTACAGAGGCCTCAGTTATCTCTGCTACCCAGTATGCTCAAGTCCTTTTGCTTAGGGGTTCTACCCTTAGGATTCCCACTAGAGAAATACCTTGTATCTCTGTAAATACTTCTGAAGAACTCTCCTCTGGTTCAGTCTCTCCTCCTTTATCTCCTTCCCCTTCTTTAGTAACAAGCAGGCTTGACTGGCCTGCTTGTAGAACAACCACTAGCTGCACTGTACAGTGGCTGTACACACTGAGCACTGAGCTCTGACTTGCCAGTCTGCACACTGACTGAACTGCACTGAACTGAACACTACTTCCTGTCACAGCTAGGTCTTGTGAGGAGACTGCTCCTCCCCCTTCTAGCAACTTCCTATGGGATTAATACACTATCTCTACACTACCTAGAGCAGTTCCCACTAGGGACAGTAGGTGTCGCTGTTGTGTGGTGTGCAGGGTGAAACATGTAACCCATTCTCTGCCTGCCAGTTACAGGGTACAGAGAAATACAAATAACAGTTTAGACAATAAAACACTTGTGGACAGGTGCCATCCTCAGCCCAGCCACATGGGTTGCGCTCTAGGACACTATATATATAGCCCCCTTAAAAGTCAATAGGATACAACAGTCTTTTGTGGTATAAATCAAAACCTGATCTGTTACAACCTCCATAGTTTCCTTTTAGACAAGAGCGATGATATAAGTGTGAGCCTAAACTTTTATCTAAATATATTCTAATCTAACCTGCAGCTGCCATATTGCTTGCAAAAGTTACAATGTTCTCCCATGGCAGACAGCAGAGATGTAACATCAATACTTGGCACCTAGCCTCAGCGCTTAAGATTAGATTTTGCAGAATTAATTATTTTTGCTAGTCGATGCTTATACACAGCCTATTGCTATCTTAAAGGGGTACTCCTGTATCAGAAAATTGTATTTAAATAAAACTATTGTCCCAAGATATAAAGCTTACTAATATAGTGTGACTACAAATTGTACTGGTTTCCACATGATTGTACATGAAATACCCCTAACAGGAAGTTGCAAAGTTCTTTCTTTTGTGATATTTTCTCTAAAGCTCTGGCTCCTTACTCTCTACTGAGGCAACGCATCATCCTCTGCTGTTTAAGGAGGCTGGATCTTGTCTCTGAGCTGAAGCTCTGCCCCTTACTGGTTTCCACATGATTGTACATGAAATACCCCTAACAGGAAGTTGTGTAGTTCTTTCTTTTGTGATATTTTCTCTAAAGCTCTGGCTCCTTACTCTCTCCTGAGGCAACGCATCATCCTCTGCTGTTTAAGGAGGCTGGATCTTGTCTCTGAGCTGAAGCTCTGCCCCTTACTGGTTTCCACATGATTGTACATGAAATACCCCTAACAGGAAGTTGTGTAGTTTTTTCTTTTGTGATATTTTCTCTAAAGCTCTGGCTCCTTACTCTCCTGGAGCAACACATCATCCTCTGCTGTTTCAGGAGGCTGGATCTTGTCTCTGAGCTGAAGCTCTGCCCCTTAGTGATGTCACCACCTCTAACCAGCCCCTCCAGCCTATATCGACCATTATATAAATATATATATATCTTTACTGGAACATTAAAGGGGAACTTTTTTTCTTATAAATCAACTGGTGCCAGAAAATCATATAGATTTGTAATTTACTTCTATTTAAACTGTTAAGAAGTAGAAGGCACTCACCATTCTGTGTAACTTCTTAATTGTTGTCCAAACCTAAATGCATGCAGAAGAAGGTGGGACGTCAAACAGCTGTTGAAGCAGGCATGTGTGTGAAACAGCTGCTATGGCATCCCCGCCTGCTCCTGCATGCCTCTTTAATTTTAGGCTTGCACATCAATAAAGAAGTTACACAGAACGGTGAGCACCCTCTACTTCTTTACGGATTACATATTTAGATGGAAATGCATTTTATTAGAGTGAGCACCTGTTAGCAACTCTACATACCTGCTCTCAATATACTCGCTGTTATTTTAATGATATCATTACCTATATTTAAAAATCTCAAGTCTTATCAGCTGTTGTATGTCCTGCAGGAAGTGGTCTTTCCAGTGCTTTCTGCTGCCTCCTCTGTCACTTACAGTAATTGCCCAAAGCAGTAGCAAATCCCTGTAGAAAACCTCTCCTGGTTTGGACAGTTCCTGCCATGGACAGAGGTGGCAGCAGAGAGCAATTTACACCACTTCCTGCAGCACAAACAGCAGCTGAAGCCAGTTAATTTGAAAGAATTTTATATCAGAGTACCCTTTTATGGGAAGAATGAGGTGTGTTTATAGCATGCTGCTGTTACTGAGGATGCCATGGATATGATGGAATCAGCACTACTGCAGAACTTAAACTGCTATTTCATGTATTGTTGTTCATGACATGACAAATTAATAGAAAACTCCATTTGCAAACACATCCTACAGCAGAAACACATGCTGAATAAGTAGATCCTGGCTGAGCTTACAGAATGTTGTGATACTGCACACACAATCAGAAGAATTCCCCTGATTCCATTTGTGAAGAGCAAAACATAGAGGAGACCACTGGGAGCCAATTAACAATTTTCTATTACCTTAAAAATGAGACACAGGTTATCGCCCTAATGGTGACGGTTCTAAATTAATGTCTATAAAAACTGAACAACATGTTTATATCCAACGCTGATAATAATTCATCTCATCACATAGTGAATAAACAGCCAAATAACTCAACCGCACTGACAATCCACAAGATAGTGTTATATGCTATCAAAGCAAAGTCTAATAAAACCTCTTCTAAAATGACCTTCCAGGACTTGTTTCCAGTCTGCTGCGTTACAGAGCTAAATAGAACATATTACCAAAATGCTGGATTACAGATTCAGTATCAAATCCGAAACTCAATCCCAGTGCTTATTCTTATTATATCCTAGCCCTGGTACGAAAATAGGGTGGCATGACCTGAGGGCAGGTTGTCATCTTGATTACAATATTTGGTAATGTCAAATTAGAAGTTTGGAAACAGACTAATTTATTTAAAGGTGTTTTCTAAGACTTTATTAAAGGGGTTATCCAGCGTTACAAAAACATGGCCACTTTTCCCCCACTCTTGTCTCCAGTTCAGGTGTGGTTTGCAATTAAGCTCCATTTACTTCAATGGAACTGAGTTTCAAACCCCACCCAATCTGGAGACAAGAGTGGTGCAGAAGTGGGCATGTTTTTGTAACGCTGGATATCCCCTTTAATGATATGGGTTACAGGTGCTGATTTGGATGGCAGCAGTCAAGTAGGAAATTATTGTATAATAATGGCTTTTTGGCATATAAAAAAATTCCAAGGGGGAAAGGATAGGAAAGGATTCTAAAAAAAAAAAAAAACGCTCTTATTCATCACTTCAATCGCCCCTGGTCTGGTCTTTACATAACTATACACCATGGGTCTCCAGACATGATGGGAAATGTAGTATTGTAACAGCTGGACAGCCAAATCCAAAGCTTAAGGCTGCATTCCCACGTTCCGTGATCCTGACGGATCACGGACATGGAATGTAGGTACCGGAGTCCCCCCGCGCCCCGGACAGCATCTGTAATTAGATGCTGGGAGCGGGGGAGACTGTATTCATAAGTTGCGCGCTGTAGTAACAGCACCGCGCGGCTAATTCATTACAGCGCGGCGCTTATGAATAGAGCTCCCAGCATCTAATTACAGATGCTGTCCGGGCGCGGGGGGACTCCGGTACATGCATTTCACGTCCGTGATCCGTCAGGATCACGGAACGTGGGAATGCAGCCTTAGCTGTCCGGGCATGATGGAAATTGTGTTTTTTTAACAGCTGGAGGGCCATTTGGAGACCCATACTATACTATTTATGGGCTGCCACTTTCTGTCACTGGTCTCAGCACTCAGTGCAACAATGTGTGGTGAAGTTGCCATGGCATGTACACTGGGGACATTGTAGCAGTACCAATGCTGGACTAGGGGTCGCCTCGGAGATAATATATGTTTCTTTTATTTTCCTTCTCAGTTCTTGCTTCCTTGAAATTTTTTGTTAAACTCAGAGATTGCTTTTGAACCTCATGTAAATTGTCTCTCTTCTTTGAGAGGACCACCACTCCAGAAGATTTCTCTCTCTGCAATTCTGTGCGCTTGTCTTAAGAGGTCTTATTTTAGCTATGAAATATCCAGTCTCATTACTATTTTCTAGCGCACAATAGAAATGCTCTCTGAAATTCGGATCCCACAAATTGGTAACTTCAAGTGATAATCTGTGTCTAGCTCTATTAATCACAGCTAAAGTAACCAATGTTAATAATATGAGATTACACACTGTACTTATTCTTAGAAATTGTGTTCCTTTGATAAATTGCAGTTCTTTAAGGAAATTGCTGACTATTAATCTCTTGTTAGAATAAGGCCTATATATATATAACAGAGGACAGATTACCTAGATGTTAAGAGAGTTCTAGTAAATGCTACAGAATAATATTCATTGAATCTGCATGGTAATATCTTCTCTGTCTACTCTAAATGACATGCTAATTTTCTTAAAGTGTTCCTGTCCAAATATAACTTCTTGACATTAAACAGAGGCATGTCAAAGTTTGGAGTGTTTAGATTTCTAGATATAGCAGGGAGAAGCGTGCAGCTATGGGCTTCATTCTCTATCTTCGTATGATCTCCATCTCACTGCATGAGACACTTTCCATTATAAATCTATAGAGCTTAGGTGGGAAGTGAAGCACTCAGACGTGTGCTTCTCCTGGCTATATAGACAAGTATTCTGTTATTGTAAGGCATTGAATCTACACCAAGAGGAAGGATGGTAAATTCTGGGGAGATTGGGGCCGTTTAATAATTAGACTGAGAGAGGCAGATGCATAGCCAAAAAATATGAAATATAGAACCTGTTGGCCAGCATGGCCTCCAACAGAGCCTGCGAGGTGAAATAGATTTTACTTTTACTGTGGTGTAGTAGATAGTAATGCTCTATTGACAGTGCATTGTGATTGATCCTTCTTCTTTTAATGGTCCAATATCTATGGTTCACAAAACTGTCGGAATCTGCTAGCAAATGTTTAAGATTTATGATCACCCTAAGCCTTTCAACATCATTAATCTCACCTTCTGTATGATATAATCCCTTGGATTTACCACCTAATGGAAGTCTGAAATTGCGGCTTCCCACCTAGTAAATGGCTTCTTTATGCATTCACTGCAAATGTTCTCAAGTAATCGCTGAATTCATGTGGCTTATTCCCACAGATCGCAAATAGTTACTCAGACAATATGACATACAGTTATCTCTGCCCTTGTGCCATACAATATTAATGTCAGTCTTTTATGGTAAGTGCTGCCTTGTTAAGTCAGACCATTAAATCACATTTAATGGTTATTTTCTAGTTCAGTATTGCATGCTGTTATCCTGAAATAAATTGAAGTACTTACTTAAGTGTCTATCTGTTCCAGACTAGTTAGATTTTAAGATGTGGTTGTAATCCATACTCTTAATATTTTTGCTGTCATATTCTGGTTTCAGTAAGCCATTGCAATTCACAAACTCTCCCATATGCCTCATTTCTTTGATACTAGATATTAGGGGGAAATTGATCAAAACCAGCACATCTACATGCTGCTTGAAACTAAAATCCTTCCTTCTCACCCACGTCAGATTTATTGAAAAGCTGGGGTAAATTTAGACATTTAGTGTCAGACTGGGCTACGGTGGGCCCACCAGGGAATTTGATTCTAGGGGCCCACCCAACATACACCAGATATAGGAGGAGGAGGTGGTGTGCTCAACCTGTAGTAGAAGGAGAATGTGGTAAATGCCGTAGCTCGAGTGCACTACCTAGTTCTGCACCTGATAGAACTTGCAAATGGTCTGAGAAAAGAAAGAGGGTGGTAGGCTCTCCAGAGACAATTGGCTTGTATAAACTTAAGATTTGTACATCTTTAAACAGTTATTTATAAATAATAGGCACTTCTGGAGTAGTCTAAAACAATAGATATAGCATAGTATAAAAATGTTGCTTTATGTAATATGGAACATATATGGTGGTCCTGCCAGGCGATAAGGCCTTTTTGGCAACTAGCCTTTGCCTTATATGATAGAGTCTGCTCAGTATCTACCAAACCTTCACTGGACTTAGCTCTTCTGTCTCTGCAAGAGGGCTCCCTGCAAAAATTCAAAAAAGGTCTGTTGCGACATTTTCTACATGCGGCTCGACAGGCCATTCCTCGTAAGTGGAAGTCCACTGCGCCTCCCTCTCTTGGGGACTTTTTAGACTGCCTCCTATCCATTAGACGTATGGAAGAATTATCGGCTGATGATGCCCGTGGTAGGTCATTGTTTACCAAGACATGGTTCTCTTGGGATTCCTTTAGTGGCTCTGGAGATTTGGCTAAGTGGATTTCTCAACATAACATATAGCTCCATCTAACTAATAATTTCTGACTTTTTCTATTATAGTGGTATATCACAGGTAAAGCACTGTTCCCCCCTTGTCCTGTTTCCTTCCCTTGTTTGTGGTCATGTCTTATTCTTTCTCTTCTCCCCAGTCTGGTCCTCCTGAATTTTGTTTTTCGTTTGTATTTTAATTTTCCATGGATCTCTTTGGGACCATCTTAACCAATTTTGGAAAATAGTTTTATCACTATGTCTATCTGGCTTAGCGAGCATTATATCTTATGATGTTTTGACTTGGTGCTTTATGCCAATTTATATTTTTGTGACTTTCCTCTTTTTGCTATGATAAGACTGTTCATTATGGATGTATATACCTATTCTTTAGTGTGATGACCTTGGAGGTCTGTTGGATTTTTCTGTGTCTTTATTTCTAATAAAACTACATTTACTGAAAAATGTTGCTTTATATGAAAAGGATAAGTGTATAAAATAATTCCATTTAGGATAAAATTGGCATATAGAAATCATTAAAATCAGTTAAAAATATTATGTAACATCCACATAACCTTATTATAGGTCTGTAATAAATTGTATTATAGGTCTGTAATAGATTGTATCACTGCGGTGCTGGGCCCTAGCTATACCGCATATAACCTGTTAGTTCACCGTACACTCTTCTTTATATGTAGATTAATTGGAAGTACAGTTAATATTAAAGCCGTATATGATGTATGTGCGGTGGAAGTCCACCTCTCACCACTCTCCGAGGCTGTCCAGACTTCTGATGGTGCGGTCTTTGCTATATGGCAGCCTATGAGTTGGTGCACGGCAATGTTGTATCTTTCAGTGGGAGTTGTGGATAGTATCTCCTCAGTTTAATCTTTGTAGATTGAGGTGGTATTTCCTCGTGCAGATGGCTGGGTCTGCGTCCCGGCGATTTAGTAGTATTTCCTTCATGCAAATTCAAAGTGCATAGTAGGCGTCTCCCCTCTGCTATTGAAATGAAGTACTTTGCATGCGGTGCACCTTGTGCACACGTGTTAGAGATGAATGACGGGTTAAAGATTGTAATAGTGGCTGAATAGTCAATATACAACTGCAACCCTTTAGATCCGTTTCAGGATGTAACTATATATCCTTTCCTCAGTAAAGAATGTTGCTAGGGTCCAGCACCGCAGTAATACACCGCAATTAGTGGCTCCATAAAATAGTATATATGTATTCAATATTATGATGAAACAATGATACAATCTATTACAGACCTATAATACAATTTATTACAGACCTATAATAAGGTTATGTGGATATTTTTAACTGATTTTAATTATTTCTATTTGCCAATTTTATCCTATATGGAATTATTTTATACACTTATCCTTTTCATATAAAGCAACATTTTTATACTATGCTATGTCTATTGTTTTAGACTACTCCAGAATTGCCTATTATTTATAAATAACTTTTTAAAGATGTACAAATCTTAAGTTTATACAAGCCAATTGTCTCTGGAGAGCCTACCACCCTCTTTCTTTTCTCATACACCAGATATAACCAGCACCAAACCTTTCACATTATTATAGCGACTTTGCACAGAGCTGAGCATGTGCCCAGCGATGCTAGCTCACTGCTAGTAACTTGTCAGCAGGTCTACAAATAAGACGGGGAGTTACAAAAGAGTGCACATAACCCACAGGTGTGTGCAGCAGTGCTGTGGGATTATATGTCATCCTGGAGCTAAACAGGGAGGCCCACCTCTTGGTGAGGGGCCCACTATGGGATGGGGCCCACCGGGGGATTCC
This sequence comes from Dendropsophus ebraccatus, assembly GCF_027789765.1. Taxonomy (NCBI): domain Eukaryota; kingdom Metazoa; phylum Chordata; class Amphibia; order Anura; family Hylidae; genus Dendropsophus; species Dendropsophus ebraccatus. The sequence goes on from NC_091459.1 coordinate 86,214,359, forward strand.
CCTGCTCCCCTGTGGGCCAGTCCAAGCCTGCATTTAGACCTCTTTCACAAGACCATGACTCCAGTTGTTACAGTTGTACAGTGCTACTCCATTCATTCTCTATAGGAGCTGCTAAAGTAGTCCAGCACTATACTCAGCTATCTTTCACAGCTCCATAGACACTGAATGGGGAGGCAGCGCGCATGCTGACCAACCGCTCCATTCCAAGCAAGGTCAGGGTCCCAACCTGTTGGAATACAACTTAAACTTATTGGAGGAAATTTATCAAGGGCTTTGCGCCTATTTTTAGGTGAATTATTGGATTTGTCACCCATTTTTGGTCTAAGTTCTATTTATTTGTATAAATAGTATATGATGAATAAATATATTTTGGATTAAACTTTTTTTTAAATCTACCTGTTTTGCGTATTCATCATGCAGTGTTCCCATGAGTTTTGTGGATCTGTAAAAAAGCTTTTATATTTGATGTTTTCTATTTTTAGTATTTTATGGCTCTATGTTTTTAGAATTGGAACTTTCTGTTCCCCCTCAGTTCAGGTATTTGCCCATTTACTGCACCAATAATTGCAATAGATGTTATTTCAGACAACCCTACAGTCAATTTCATCTGAACCCAGACTGCTGCTGTCTGGTAATGACCCTTGAAATCCTCAGAACTCTGTTAACACATGCTGCCTGCATAGACAAGCTACTCCTATTAAATTACAACATAATCACATAGTATAATATCAGTGAAAAGTGTGCCGTCTTCTTCAAGCGGTTCATGAATCTTGTATAAAAAAAGACTGAGCAAACTTTATCAAAATCCTGTGCTTAGATGCGACCAAGATAAGAAAATAACAGGGAAGTCTATGTTAAAGTAAAACAAGTATATTTAGTAATTCCCTTGTCATATCTATTCGCTATGGGCGCTGGTGGAAAAGTTGGCACAGCACCACATGCCCTGCTATTACTTCCCTGCTGTTTAGAGCAGAGCCAAGGGAATTAAACAACAGGCTTCATCTATTTTATAGGCACTCTGTCTTTCTAAAAAGCAGAAGTATGAGCTTAAAAAAATGCAGGAAATTTTCTTTATCACGAATATAGGTCAGTTGTGACCAAAGTGAAGTGAGAGACATATGTACCTTTATATGAGGGAAACATTTCATTAAAATTACAGTAATTATTTATTTGATAAGAAATATTGTTTTAATTTATTCTGGATTATGCTTTAAAGCGCATGTACTATCAGGTACATTGCTATAAGTTTTTTATGTGAATAGACCAGCGCTGGCACGAGGATGCCGATGCCACGGTTCTCTTTTTGAACTGTGGCCCAGTTTCCATGCGTGATGCAGGTCTATTCCTGGGCACTGGCCTAAAGCACTGGAGGTGGGCTCGCCCGCCCCCAGTATGATGAAACCCCTCCCCTTTGTGATGTGGCTCCACTGATTGTAATGGAGCGCGTCATAGAGGGGAGAGGGTTTAGTCACACTGGGGGCAGGCGGGCCCGCATCCACTGTCTCAGACCGGGCCGGTGTGCAGGAATAGACCACCGTGGAAACCGGGTCATGGTTCAAAAGAACCATCCCTGCGCTGGTCAAACCAATGTCACACTCCTAACTGACCATAGGTTGGATTCAAGAAAAACAATTGAAAATGAGACCTGACACTGTATAATTATAAATAGATAAAACCAATGATGATGATTCATTCAGTATATCTGGTCTATCAGGGCACAGAGCTACTACAACCAAAAGGCCTATTGATTACTTGTAAATACATATACATAGTAAACACCCCCCATGGTGAGGAAACTGTAGATTTTTCTCAATATATTCTAGAGAATCGATTAGGAAAAATGTAAAAGGCCACATTCAAAGCATGCTGTGGTTTATAACAAATGTGCAGCACGCCTCAAAGCTACTTCAACTGCAGAATTTTTTCTAGCAATGTCTACTGAGAATTTCTGCGACATCTATTAAATCGAAAAGTGATGATGATATATTCAGGAAGGGTAAATAAGAATAGTAAGGAAAGGGAGGGCACAATCCCACTGGAAAAAATGCAGTGTATATTTTACAAAGAGGATACAAATGCTATAAAGTCATAGTGACGCAGCTGCTGTGGAAACATCCTAAGCATCGGCATCCGTGTACAAGCTCTATTAAGAAGACCAGGGCTCGTGCACAGAACTTGCTGACACTTAGGACGCTTCCACAGCTAACTGAACGCCCATCAACACTTGGGTATGCTTGGTGGTTACAGGAACATACATACAAAGCTCAGTGAGCATGGGTGTTCTTACAAAGATGTACAAGTTCTGGTTACATAGTAAGTTGGTGGTTTCCATGGGGCTTGGAAAAAATGTAAATTCTCTCTAAATCTGTGTACTGGGGCTTAGAGCAGAGACACAGGACTTTTTTCTATACATTTAGTGGATCACAGTTACACTTGACTTTTACCTCTGTGGCCTGATAGCTGTCCCTCTCTCGGCTGGTTACTCTTCCAGGGTAGGCGCACTCCATTTTCCTCCAGCATCTCACAAATTTACTCTCAGACTCTCACTGCCCAACATCGCTAATGGTTGCCATTGTTGTTGCTGCTTAAAGTGACACTGTCACCCCCTTTTTGCTTTATGACTTGTTTACACAGGTGTAAAGGGTAAATTTAGCAGTTTTCATACCTTAGTTTATATCATACGTCATGGTGCTTGTTCCAGTAAAAAGTGATCTTTTATCATCTGTGGATTGCGTTTCACCGTTGAAGCGCCACTTAGCCCTGTGCACAAGACCACCATTGGCCCCGCCCTGTGACATCATCAGCGCATAGACACCGCCCCTCGATGACCATTGAAACAGGCCAGCTTTAAGGTCTAGGCACCACCATACCAATGGCCGCTGAGGGGGCGGGCCCTATGCGCTGATGACGTCGAGGCAGCGGGGCCAACGGTGGCGTTGTGAGCTAGATTAAAGGACAACTCCGGCGAAAATTTTTTTGGGCTTATTTAACACACATTACAAAGTTATATAACTTTGTAATGTGGTTAAATACCCGGTCTGGCCCCCTTCCCCCACTTTCCAACCCCGACCCCTCACCCCGAAAGTTAAAGAATATATACATTACCTATTACGGTCGTCACGGTCCTCTTCTCTGGTGTCGAGTGACGTCAGAGCTGGGGGGCGGTCCGGGTCTTCTTCCTCCTCGGCGTCTTCATTGAGAGTGAATGGGAGAGAAAAGGCTGCTGGTGCACATGCGCACCAGCAGCCTTTTCATTGGCTGGAGCGCATCACATGGCTTCCAGCTTGCTCAGCCCTGATTGGCTGAGCTTGCTGGAAGCCATGTGATGCGCTCCAGCCAATGAAAAGGCTGCCGGTGCGCAAGCGCACTGGCAGCCTTTTCTCTCTCATGGACCCGGAAGCAAGAGACATCGCTGGACGGCGGAGGCAGGTGACGGTGAGGCGGACGGCGGGCGAATGGAGTGGCGATCGTCACCGGAGGGATGGTGAGTATGGTGTCTGTGTGTGTCTGTGTTTTTTTTTTGGGGGGGGGGTCCCGCCGGAGTTGTCCTTTAAGCGGCGCTTTGGCCGTGAAGCTCCGCCTAGATAGCACAATCTGCAGATGATAAAAGATCACTTTTTACTGGAACAAGCATAATGAGGCATGATATAAAACAAGGTACGAAAACTGCTACATTTTCCCTTTACACCTGTGTAGAGAAGTTATAATGCAAAAAGGGGGTGATAGTGTCACTTTAAAGGATAATTCCGTCCATTTGCAAAATCTCACAGCCATAAGGGTCAGGGGACAACATACTGATCATTGTTTACCTCTCTCCGTGCCAGTGCTGTGCCATGTGACAGGCTCCGGGACCCCCGAGTTCTGATGATATCAAACTCAGGGGAAAATACCTGATCTGACTGATGGATTGCAGACTCAACCAATCAGTGACTGCAGCGGCGTCCTACCCCAGTCACTGACTGGCAGAGCGGGCAGTCAATCAACCGGGTTGTGATGTTGGCTCTGTAGGAGATCACACAGCCCGGTGAGGGTCCTAGAGTGGATATCCAGCACTGGAGAGGCACAGGGAGAGGTAAGTTGTGATAATTTGTCATGTTCTCCCCTGACGTTTGAGAAAAATTTTCACAAAGCTGCACTTCTCCTTTAAGGAGGAGTTTCTCTCAGGCCACACACTCCAGCACAGCTTCTCCATACTCACCGGTGTTACATACAGAATGCGGATGGGACCTCAACTGCTTAAGGTCAAATGCTCACATAGTATTCAGTAAGCTCTACAGGGCGCACCATGTTAGTCCCTGCTACCTGCTAACAGCCGTATAGGGGACAAGGCCAGAATTCTTCATCACCATGTTGCTTGATTGCATCCACATATAAACTATATATGCTTAGATTCACTATTCAGTTTTTTAGGCCATAACGCCATCACTCAGGGCAGTACACAACAATAAAATCAGCTTGCTAAACTCACATTGTACATTTTATCAGGAGGCATCTAACACTGCTGTATGGATGATGTAGTACACAGTGCAAAGTGAGATGGTGTATAAATAAATTCTCATTTACTAATATGCACATCTGAGCTCTGCTGTAACATACAGTAGTGGCAAAACCACCATGAAAACACCTATACATATAGATGACATATCAAGTATAAAAAATCCTTTTGAATCCAAACTTAACAACACTTAAGATAAATTTGGCCCATTGCACCCCTTCACTTGTGTATATCTGATTGGTAGAGCGGTGATGCTGCTGCAGGGGGTGCATGTGACTGTCTTACACATCCGAGTGTCATGGTGTTAATCTCTGAGCCATTAATGGCACAGTTTAACGAATGAGGATGATAATGAGCTCACTTCTGTAAGCTTCATAGCTGCAGTTTTTAGCTCTGCAATGTGAGTCAGAGGTAGTAAGAAGCCCCAGGGATTTATGTGTGGTGTAAAATAAAAGATTCATGACTGAGTCAGATGTTTCACCAGACCCCAATGAGCAGCAATGTTATTTCAAGATAAAAACACTAATACCTGATTATAAAGTGCGGCCATTGATCGTAAAATAATAATACTAACACTTAGAAAGATAAGAACACTAATGAGGAAGAAAGACTTTCTGACGACTCAAAACCCACCCACACAACTCAAACACCTTAGTGTTTCTTGATACAATTTCTCTTATATCTTTATCTTTGGATTTTCTTTGTCTGTTACATTATAGAGTATTGTATATCCTTAGGAATCTGTCTTGTGCAGTGCCCATATGCTGTACCTAATGAAAAATAAAAAAAAACCCTGCTCTTTAGCATCTGATTGGGACATTTTTGACCCATCAAAAATATCAATAAATAAATTGTTCAATGTAAAAGGAACATGTGGATGATGAGTGATAGCAACAAAGGGTCTCACAAACAATCTACTGATCACTCATGCAGTGCTACCGGTATGACTACCGAGATCAGCACTCCTTTACAATAAAGCTTGAGCCATCTAACATGGCCCTTAGTTTTCACTCTATTACTTGTAACTGCCCCTTACATATTCATACTTGACTCAGCTATAAACAAATGTATTTCTGGCAGATATACCTGGCAGCATCTTTTCTTTCTTAAAGGCAATGTCTCATCAGAAAAAAGCCCATTCTTTAAAATTTTCTCAAATTTTGTTATATTTTAAAATATTCCATAAATCTTGCAGTTTCATTCTGGCCACTAAGCCTAATAATAAGCTGACACTTCCTGTTATATAGAGAAAACAAATATCACTTCTATCACAGGACTACAGTAAAACAAAACAAATGTATACAGATAACAGAAACTCTACCACCATTCACAGCTAAGCCTCCCCCTCCCTGTTGAATGACCTCTGCACAGAGCATGCTTAGAAAACATTCCAATCTATTGTGTTTGTGTCTATGGGACTTGCTGTAAAGCATATCTCTAAATGCTGTTAAAAACAACTCAGGCGAGTTGGCTATCCCCATAATACTGTTAAAAGTTCAACCACCCAGTGTTGCTTTCCCTGACTTTTACCAACAGGGTAGAGTAAATTGACAACCTTAAAGGAAAGGTCCAGTGAAAATTTTTATTAAAGTATTGTTTTGCCCCCCAAAAGTTATTCCGATCACCAATAAACACTTATTACGAGAAATGCTCATAAAGTGCTTTTTCCCCTGCACTTACTACTGCATCAAGGCTTCACTTCCTGGATAAAATGGTGATGTCACGACCCGACTCCTAGAGCTATGCGGGCCGTTGCTGCTGAAGAGGATGATGGCAGGGGGACACTGAAGGACACAGGGCACTGGAGGGACACTGAGCATACCTCTGCTATCATCCTCTCCAGCAGTTACAGCCCTCACAGCTCTGGGAGTTGGGTCGTGACATTATCATTTCCCGTAATAAGTGTTTATTGGTGACCTGAATAACTTTTGGGGGGGGCAATACAATACTTTAATAAAAATTTTCAACAGTCTTCTCCTTCAAGAGCAGAGCACTCTTCATGCCAACACAACGGCTACATTAGTGGGCCTTTTAATGTTTGAAATGTCACTCGCTACTTTAAATGTCTATCACTAAATACTATAACAGTTTACAGAAAGAACATACATATCACATTGAGTAAACTGAAATAACATTTATACATGATTCCATTATTTATCTCTTACTGGTCCTAAATTATAACCTATATCATAGCTTGTAATTGAACTTTCATTCCTGCAGGCCATAAACCTGTAATTTCCCAGCAGTCCAGCTATGCTGCTGAATATGTGACTGAGACCACACTCTTTCCAATGATGACCACAAGAACTGTACATGAAACAGTAGACTATAGCACATTCTGTATTTCAAGATTAGTGCAAGCAAATGTAACACAAAATATTAACATACAATTTTTTTTTTACTTTTTTTTTTGGGGGGGGGGGTGGATTTATCAATGGTTTTTGTATAGGCTTTAGTTAAAAGTTGTTACAAAATGTTAAGCAATTGCTTATTTGTGGCTTTTCTCATATTTTGATCTCAAATTTAAAAACACACATTAAAGGACAAGTGCCATGAAAAACTTTTTCCCAGTACATGAAGCACATTACAAAGTTATATAACTCTGTAATATGCTTCAATCACCTATCTGCCTCCCTTCCCTGTCTTTTCCCCCCTCCACCCCCCACCAGTAAGTGTCCTAACTCACACAGACCTAATGACTGTCGTCACCGTCACCAGGCAGCTCCTTCTTGTGAGGATGAGTCATCAGTAGGAGGGCTGCTCTAGGTCCTGTTACAGCAGCCTCACCCTCCCCAGTCCAAGTGATGGCTTGCAGTTGTTCAGCCAATGGGAGCTGAGCAAGCTGAGTCACCTGACAAGGCAGGGGAGGGGGGAGGCTAGTGTAACAGGAGAAGGAGCTGAGAGAAGAGCTTGGTGACGGTGACGACAGTCATTAGGTCTGTGTGAGTTAGGACACTTCCTGGTGGGGGGTGGAGGGGGGAAAAGACAGGGAAGGGAGGCAGATAGGTGATTGAAGCATATTACAGAGTTATATAACTTTGCAATGTGCTTCAATTACTGGGAAAAAGGTTTTCATGGCACTTGTCCTTTAACAATTGCACAACCATTTGATACTTTTGAAAAACTAATTTCCTGGTCATTGATACCCCCCCCCCCCACCACCACCACCACCACCACCACCACCACCACCACCACATGTATACATACACATTATCAAACAGTGCTCAACCTTGGGCTTACCCTTTAAATATTACTAAAGCATTGCTATTTGGATTCCTGTTCTGTTCTCTCAGTCACTTCTTTAGATGAATGATGAGTAGGAGGATTCTACTTTCATATGTCTTTCTGGCTAGGGATGCCTGTCAGATTACAATCATTTGCCATGTTAGCTTTTTAGGTGAGTTATATGTTTGTTGCTGCTTCTTCTTCTAGGACAAACTGATATAATGAATAGTTGTTCAAAGTCACACTTCTCATGCACATGAGAGATATACAGGTGGACAGCTAGGATTCATGGGGCCCCATAGCAAAAAAACAGTATGGGGCCCTACCCTATGCACAACACAAAGAGCAAATAGCTGCTTGTTCTGTCAGTCCACCAAATTTTACGATAAGAACCCATTAGGAGCCCTTATGGTTAAATACAAAGGTGCAGGAGCAGACTACCTTCTGCTTAACCCCTTATGTACTGCAGTGCGTAAGAGACCCAAAGTTCTCTTACATGCTGCAACACAAAAAAGGGTTAACAAGCAGAAGACAAGGGGATTTCTGCTTTACTGCTGGTGCACTGATAACCCCTGACCTGACTGCACTAGCAGTGAAGCAGAGATCTCCTTCTTTTTAACCCTTTTTTGTGTTGCAGCATGTAAGTGAACTTTGGGTCACTTACACAATGCAGTAAATAAAGTTAAGCAGAAGGACACAGGACTGCTCTTACCTTCCCTGTGCATCCCTCCCTGCGGGCCCATGGTGCACTGGAGTGCTGAAGGCACTGGAGGGTGGATCGTGCCAGAGGAGATGCTGCAGAGGCAGTGCTGAGAAACTGTCTCTGTCGGGAATCCTGTCTCTGTCAGTGCTGGAAGGACTGTAGCTACTAGGGAGGCAGGTCACTTTTTGCTGAGGGGGGCCTGGACCCCATAGAAGTTGTGTAGCCTGCCTCTATGGTAGCTACGCCACTGTATATGCTGTATATGTGTATGTTTAAAGGGTAATTATGTCTCGACTAACATAGTTAAGCTTGTAGGACTCATCAAAGTAAATAGTTGTGCAATTGTATTTATTTACTAAACCTGCCTCTTTCTCCCGATATGCTGCTCTCTCCCTCCCATTTAACAGTTAACAGCTCATTGTCTGGGTTACCAACCATCACTCTGCTTTAAAAGCAGTGGCTAGACTAAGCAGTTTACTAAACAAATGGATTTGCATTGTCCTACAAGCATAACTACTGTATATTAATTGAGACAGGAATGTTCACACATAGTATTTCTGTCCATCTTTTAATTAGTCTTTTCAAAGACTGAAGAAATGCTATGTGTGAATATAGCCTATAGGTGCAGGCTTGATATGTCTACTTTCAATAGTGCTTTGGTATTGAAAGATAGTTCTAGAACTACCTGGTGAAAGTGACTTAAAGTGTCAAGTTGTAAAATTTTTATTTTTTTTCTTTAGAAATCAATAGTACAGGCGATTTTAAGAAACTTTGTAGTTGGGTTTATTAGGCAAATACGCCATTATCTGCATTTAAAAATACTTTTCCAGGTCGCGCCCTCCTCTCCTTTCTGTCATCTACTGCTTAGAATCAGGAAATCTCAACTGTTTTACATCAGTCGGATCCTGTCTGTTCTGTAAAGAGGGGAGGGGGGAGGAGGGAGATTAGTCTGCAGCAGAGGGCAGAGAACAAAGGATAACACAGCAGGGAGCCGCTGAAAGCCCCCTATTCAAAGGTCAGAGAGATCAGTGCTAACGTCAGAGGAGAGAGCCTGGTGATGTAGCTGTAAATTAACTCTTTGTTGTCCTGTTTTGGTGCCTCATCTCCCTCCACCCTTCCCCTCTGCATAGAGAACAATGAAGACAGGAGGGAGAGCTTCAAACTGCTTTTTCATGATAAAAATGCATTTTTCGGCTAATAAACTAAATTACAAAGTTTCTTAAAATCGCCTGTACTATAGATTTCTGCAAAAAATATTTTTAACGACTCTTTATACACAATGGGGGACATTTATGAAGACCGGACATTTATAAAGTAAACCCGTCCAGCCCTGGGCCCAGTGCAACTTGTGCTCAGGAAATATGCACCTGCTTCTAGCAGGTGTAGATTTTTAGCATGATTTATGCCTTCTAGCAGGCGGAAATCATGATAAATGGCCGCCTCCCCGCCTTGCTGTGTCCCCACCCATGCGGTCAGCAGGGGATACAGAAGGCGTACGCCATGGAAAAGGGGCAAATTGATAAAGCAGCAAACAGTAAAAGTTTATTCCACTAGCTTTGACTTTTATGTGTGGTGCGACAGCTTTCAATTAGTTTTTGTTTCCAGGTGATGGATAGCAATAAGCAGATTTTCTGAAATGTCTACAAAAAAGCAGATTACAGTAAACCTCTCCCCCTGCAATGCTGCACAGTAACCAGCGCTCCACATGAAGGAGTGGATCTGAATATGTATTGTGGGGCAATGAGCAGTAATCAGCAGCTCTGTCACTTCTTCTATAATACGTGACAGACACAAACCATGCACAAGAGGCTCATTATAACAAGATGCATATTAACACAGCACATGCCAAGAGGAAAACATAGGCTTGGTGGGTAACATCTTATGTAAGTGACAGCTTTTATGTTATTTTTTCCAAATATAAATACATATGCAAGCACTACAGAAAGATGAAACATATAAACAATGAAGTGTAATTCTCTATTTGTGAACAATCTGCGTCACAATACATAATGCTTTGTGTTAAGATTTATGTGAATGGGTGGTGGGAATGTAAACCTTATGTGACCTGTATGGTACAGGAGCCTACCAGCTGTGGGATTCAATATAAATGTATGTATGGAGAGAAAGAGAAGAGAGAGAGAATGGAGGGGGAGGAAGCAAGGACACACAATGCAATGTCAGAATTAGTTTTGGCAAAACTCCCATATAAATCTGAGATTTGACAATCTGCCTGACAACCTCCAAAAAATAATGACAGGCATTTATATAAGCAGAACTTGGCACATCTCATGCAATCTTTTCTGACTATGCTGCACGCTTTACTGTATTGGTAACATAGGGACCAGTATTTTTTTACTCTTTCAAATAGAAACTGCACCTAGAACTTATCTAAAGGGTGACTAACATAATTTTGCCAACCATTGTCATTAAATAAATGTCTGGATGGATACTCATGGTTACCATTTGTAAGGATGAAAGAAAGAGGTAGAAGAAAGATGATCAAATCCAAAGTTATTGGGATTGCTTTAAGGAAATTTTGACTGTGTCAGGGACACCTGTCAAAGACAGCAAAAACAGGAGACCCTGCTACTGTACTTACTGAACAGCAGAATGCCCCCCTGATCAGTAAACATTTATTGAAATAATGCAAACCAGAATTGCTGATGCTGAGCCCATCCCATCGAGTGTTTATTCAATAATTTACATGGTACCCTAGCACAGGGTGTCACAGAAACTATGTGGAGAGGCAGGGATGTTTAGTACCTGTAGTACCTGTTCTAACGGTGCCCGAGTGCTCCTAACAATCTCACAGGACCGTGGAGTAAATGACTAAGGGCACAGGAACAGCACTGAGGATGAAGGTAAGAAACATACCATCATCCTCGGTGTCTCCTGTGCAATAGGGACATATCAGCAGGTTAGATTCGACTAACCTGCTGATAGTTTCCCTTTACATATTAATAGCTGCGTACTATATATCTGCATCATCTTTTCATCCATTTAGCTTCTATGACTTCTGCTCACATGTGTAATAAAAGAATCAATCACAGGTAGCAGTGTCAGTAAAATGAGATTTTCAGAGACATACTGCATCATTCTTTTTCAGAAGAGTGATTCTTCTTGGAGTTTTTCAGGTTATGTGAACCCAAATTAATTATAAGCTTCTGTTCACCCCTGGGGCTGATGCACCTTTGTACACACTCATTACAACCGATCATAGAGACTTCTATTGAGTTCTATTTTCTCTTTTTAGTCTCTTTTGCGTGATGACAGTTTATAGATGAATGGAAAAACATGGGTTATTACACATTGTAAGAGAAGTTGGAAGAAGTTGGAATATACAAGATATGTGATGAATGACAATCAAAGGGAAACTAACTCTGTGGCTTTTTCGATCCACAACACTTTAATTTTTCACTGCCTCCAAAATGGAAAATAACTATTAAAATTTATTTTCAGACCTTTAAAGCCATGGGGAAAAACATTAGGTCCCAGCTACCTAAAAGAGTTACTATCTTACCATTCCTAGGGTCCGCTATAAAATTTTTTGATCCAGAGCATTCAGTGTTAGAGACCCCCAATCTCTGTCTCTCTGTGGGATAAGTGTGTTCTGTATTATTTACCTTGAAGAATAAGACAATGTGTTATGGCAAATATTTCATTAATAGTAATGAGCGAATAGTGAAATATTCGAATATTCGATCCCATTAAAGTCTATGGGAACAAGTATTCGATTATTGAAAAACATCTATTCGACCCCTTGGAGGTAAAAACCGGAAGCTGGGGGATTTGAACGCTTATCGAATATTTGGCGAACTATTCAATAATATTCGATAGATGAAATACCTATATCTATTCGATCGAACAGTATTCGCTCACCACTATTCATTAACCCTTGTAATTCCAGTTTATAAAGATGTACTGGAAAAATGTATACATTTAAAGTCAAATCTGAAAGATTCCATAAAAAACTACTTTTACCATCAGACATCAGACATGTAGGCCCAGTCGATCCATTCGCTCTGTGACTACCTTGTTATTTGTGTTTAATACAACTCTAGTGCTCAGAGTGATGCCGACAACCCCCCTCTGCAAATCAGTGAGTTATTTCAACTCATCAGAATGAATTAGCAGAACTCAGCATGGTCTATCCATGGGCGCTCCAATGAACACATATTATGAAGAGTCCTGATCAGGGTCTCAGTGTGGAATCTCTCAATTACATCCCATTGTAAATGTATTTTGTTCGTAGATTCTACAATTTGCTTTTGAACCTGCGGAATAAACAATGTCAAAACTCTCACAACAGATGTTGCCTTCATGGAAATAAGAAAGAAACATGGATAATTGATCAATGAAACTGATTTCTGCATATGTTATGAATTCTATCTACAGAAAACTGTGTGTAGGCCAATGTTCACACATCACATTTAATTAGTGCTAGTATACCTCAGTGGCTGATTATTCTACTTGCATGACCAAAGAAAGTATGTTTACTTTCAAGTGTCCTCTGGGTGGTCCATTTCTGTACAGTGTCCTGGGCTCTGCACACTGAATGCTCCCAAACTTCCCCCGTCTGCTAGAAATGAGGGTGGAGTAAAACTGTATTGCATTGTATGGTATTGTGCAGAGGCCTAACTACCACTGTAGCGACCATAGAGGCCGCTATGGGGCCCACCACATCAGGGAGCCCATCCCTGCAATCAGGGTCGTATTAATAGCTACTGCTGCCCTAGGCACTAAACGTGAAGACGCCCCATCTTCATGCACCAGTTAGCATCATGAAGAAATGGGACCGTGGTTTCGGCCATATGCACTTCTCTACATGTAAAATTATTGTCTGAATCACATTTTTCATGGTTTTTAACTACTTAAAACATCAACAAATTTCACCACAAGATTGGTAGATTGGTAGGTGATAGCTCCAGGCATCATATTTAACACCTCTACAGCAGACCTGACCAATACCACTATACCCCAAACCCCCACCCCCCTTTTGAAAAGACACCAGATTTGCTGGCAAGTCTGAACAGGAGGTGGGAGACAAAAAAAATTAAAATAAATAAAAATGTCTTTTCTTCCCCCTGCTCCCTGGTGCTGCCCCCCTGCAAGGTGCTGCCCTAGGCACCGGACCACGGGTAAATACAGCCCTGCCTGCAATACACTGGGCCTCCTGAGCTGTCATCATATCACCAAGGGAGTTGCCTACCATGGGAGACACTATGCACTGGAAGGGATAGGATACTAGGGGAGATGTCTATTGGGGGACACTATGTACATGGGAGATACAAGGTGAGGTGCCTACCACAAGGGACACTAAGTGAGATTGCTATTATGGGGGACACTAGGGAAGATGTCTACCATGGGGGGAGATGCCTAACATATGCTAGCTACTGGGTGGAGGGCAAACAAACAAACAAAGAGGGATTACCTAGAGTGGGATGGGGGAGAGGAGGGGGCCCAATTAAAAATTTGGTATGGGGCCCAGTCTCTTCTAGTTACGCCCCTGGTATTGTGTCCCACCCTGTTTGCATGCAATTTCATGTTCTAATACTGTGATATTTGCTGTAGTTCCTACATTATGCTGTTGTCATAGAAACTAGAAGGTTATAAAAAGTGCTGCTGGCAGGAAGTGCAGTCAGTGGGGGGATTAAATAAAAGCCATTGCATAAGGCTAATCTACTCGATGTATATATCTGCAGAATATCAAACTGCACATTTATGGCGAAATCCAAAGATCCAGTTCAAATTTCTACCATGAATTGTCCTCCAAATCTACAACAGATTTCCGGCTGAAAAATCTTAAAAAGCAGGGTGCCTTTACACAGATAGATTTATCTGACAGATTTTTGAAGCCAAAGCCAGGAACAGACTATATACAGAGAACAGGTCATAAAGGAAAGACTGAGATTTCTCCTCTTTTCAAATCAATTCCTAGGAAAATAAACAAAGCGAAGGGAGCTACCTAGTGTAGTATGTCCAATATCATAGAGGTGGATGATTCCTATACATAGTCTCATTCACTTTGCTAGGTTGTGCTAGGATAGAAACAACTCTAGTGAAAGCCTCAAAAGACACTGCAGCTCCACAAAAGACCACAACAGCGTTGAGAAGGAATCAGCAGCAGCCAGAGTGTCCTGCCGGGACCTGACAGAGCACGATATACTTCTATAGAGGGAGTGCAGGTGGGGATAACACTTATCAACAAGCACGCATGTCAATCGCTGCATATGAACAGCGACAAACACACAAACCACCAGACCATATGAAACTAAATTGAAAATGCGTCGCCGCAATGAATTTTTTTATTTTGTTTCATATGGTCTGGTGGTGTGTGTTTGTCGCTGTTCATATGTGTGCCTGTTGATAAGTGTTATCCCCACTTGCGCTCCCCCTATAGAAGTATATCTTATTCTGCCCGGTCCCTGCAGAACACTCTGGCTGCTGTCAAATCTATTCCTGGCTTTGGGCCCTATTCCACCGGACGATTATCGTTCATATTATCGTTAAATCGTTCGAATCTAAACGATAATCGTTCGGTTGAAATGGACTTAAGGATTAACGACCGAACGAGAAATCGTTGATCGCTTTATAAGACCTGGACCTATTTTTATCGTTGCTCGTTCGCAAAACGTTCGCATTGAATGAGACATTGTTCGGTCGTTCGCAATAGATACGAACGCAATAGCGAATAAATAGCAAAAAAAACGATCGCAATTACGATCATAAGTAACGATTATCGTTCCATGGAAATGAGTGAACGTTTTCAGGTCTTTCGCAATAGCGGTGGTTTGAGATCGTTAATCGTTAACGATTATGCAAACGATAATCGTCCGGTGGAATAGGGCCCTTTGGCTTCAAAAATCTGTCAGATAAATCTCTCTATGTAAAGGCCCCCTTAGAATAAAGGCAAACTGCATCAGTAGGGGCTGGATTTTATACACCTGCTACTATCCTATGGGACTGAATGAAACACCTGAATTCAGGGATCATGAGTGTCCATATAGTGTATACAGTATATGTAATATTTCCATAATAGAATAAAATACTAAGGAGACCTATAAATAAGGATTCGAGTTCCTAATTTAAAATGGTATGGAATGTGGTATGAAATGAAGCTTAGTTGGGCACCCTATATTTAGATGCGGTAACAATGTCATGTGGAACTGTTTGAGAAATCCTTAATATGATCTTGTACTATCTGCCCAGCAAACAAGACCACTCTGCTAATGCCTGCAGACATTGCCATGAAATGTCCAGAAACTCAGCTTTACACGGTTCTGCTGCATAACAATGAAACATTTTTTTTTCTAATCAAGTTGAGCTAAAAGATTTGCCATCTGTATTTACACGGGGAAGGCTTGCATCACAATTCAGATGAGCCTTACAGCAGATGGGCATGTTTTCAATGAATGCACTTATTCATGGATCTCTATTTCACATTCATTTTTAATTAGTTTCAGTATAGCACCTACAATTTTCAGCTTGCTGTACAGATTCCTCTATCTAAAAGATGATTATATAATATGACAAGCCTCACATATACATCGTTCAGTACATATTCTCTAAACATCTCCATAAAGCCTCTTAGGGCTAGAGATGAATCATAGCATACTTGTATTCAGTGGAAATTATATCAAATACAGCTTTAGGCCAGCTTCAAACGAACGTATGTAAAACCAGCCGTGATACGGATCTGGAATACAGGCGTATTTAAGATGAAATAGTATTCCAACAGTATTCAGTGCCTATTTCTGAACAGTAAATAATGCGGGCTGTCTTTATAGACAAGAGACTGAATTACAGTTTGAAAAACTCATGACATAAATGAAAATAAATGAATGATGAAATACGGACGCAATATGGATCAAATACAGACATCCATATTTTAATCCCTGTAAAACATATCAAATTAGTATATGCTTCATTTTTAAAATATACACATATTTTATACAGCCATGTGAATGGCCGTATTGTGGATTGCAAAAGATGACAGGAACAGGAATAGTAAATATGCCTGTGTATACTTTGACCCCTTTATGCTAATTCATGTACGTCTGGGGTTACTGTAATGCAACCCTAAGTACATGTACAGGAATGAGTTAAACTGTCAGCACTTGCCTCACCAAAGGATCACTGTGATTGGTCCGTCATTTCAGATAGACCAGTCAAAGTGTAAAATGACCAGAGGGGCTGGCTTTGGACAGCCCTTCTAGGTCTGATCCCCTACATTGTTTGTGTGTGGGAGAAGATCAGAGCAAGAAGAACAGCCCTGTGGCACAGTAAAGTACAGATGCAGTACAAACCCCAATTAACCCCTTCCTACCCTGACCCTCATCTTTTCCCTGTTGCCATCTAATCATTGCTCCTGTCCTCTGTTGCTGTAACTGATTGTCTCCCCTGTCTCCTGTTGCTGTACCTGATTGTCTCCCCTGTTGCTGTACCCGATTGTCTCCCCTGTCTCCTGTTGCTGTACATGATTGTCTCCCCTGTCTCCTGTTGCTGATTCTCACAAAAAAAGAATTAATGTATCGACCACAATTTACTATAAACATGTAGTAAACAAAGACATTTTGTCATGAAAAAATACTTTAAGAATCACTTGGATAAGTTAAAGTTTCACAAGTTATTAGCACATAAAATGAGAGCAGTCAAATATATGACAATATGCCTTTGTAACTGGTTAAAGGGGTTTTCTCATCTAACAAAGTTATCCCTATCCACAGGAAAGAGAATTTGTTCCTGCTTCCAACATATCAAGGGCTTCACTTGCCACCATATATACTGCTCTCCTTACGGCGCCATTGTAATGATATAATCAATGTTATTCACTTCACTTAGTTTTAACATTATGGCTATGATGTATACATACATACATATTTTATTGCCATGATTTATGCGTCTGTCCCTGACTATATTATATACGTAATCTATTCTATCTATCTTCCTTACAAGCATATCTTTACATTACTGTACATCATTTACAACAATCATTGATATAATTGCCGTTCAGTTCCTTGCAGGGTGGAATTACACATTAAAAACTTGCAGTGTATTACAGTAGCGGCAAAGCGGGTGGGATTTGTAGAAAGCTCGTGTATATGCTGCATAAAAAAAACTGACCTGCAGTGCGGATATAAAAACCACAGCATGTTAACTATGCAGAAGTTTAATGCAGCTTGCCCCCAATGATTTAAATGGGGAAGTCTGAATATAAATTGCAGTTGTTGAGAAAAACTAAAGATGTGGACTTCAGATACACATATGTATAACATTAACATATTCCAGTGTAAAATACCCAGCTGCAAATCCACAATTAATTCAAACCAAAAAAAAAACCAACAACACAATTTAATATGGCCTTACCACTGCAGATTTACCTGTGGAAATGATGTGGATTTTCCTATGCAAAAAAATGCACAGTTTATCCACATTGTACA
This sequence comes from Dendropsophus ebraccatus, assembly GCF_027789765.1. Classification (NCBI taxonomy): domain Eukaryota; kingdom Metazoa; phylum Chordata; class Amphibia; order Anura; family Hylidae; genus Dendropsophus; species Dendropsophus ebraccatus. The sequence continues at coordinate 86,232,222 of NC_091459.1, forward strand.
CCTAGCCCTAACTGCTATAAATCATTACGACCTTTCTTTTCTGACACAATGGGAAAATTGTTACCTACGACCCCTGTAAATACTGAAATGGCGGTCATAATAGTTGTCATCCAGATTTCCTGACACAGATATAACATCTAATCGAAGCACCAGAGGCAAAATTTTATGCACATTGTATGTTGTCATGAAAACTCATCTACAGAGTTCTGTGCACACTGGGTAAAGAGGATTGTCTCTGTGCCCAGATAAAGCCATGGGTACCCAAGTTCCTTAAATTCCAGGACTGGCGGGGTCCCTTTAATCTGATTATAATATTCTGTATCAGTAAAAGATAGGAAACTCCATTAACAATCTGTTTGACCAATCAAGATATTAGATGATCAAGATGTTGCATGAACTAAATTCAGGATTACGCAGGCATATAGTAGTTGACAAGCCATCAAAAATATGTAACGCCAATACAAGTACCTTAGACGTAGACTATTTCCAAGTCGTGCACTACTACCACTCTAAGCACTAAGTTTATCTACAGTTCTGTATCACAGCCACCACTAATTGCCAATAATATACTGTATACTATCTGCCAGTAACAGACACAGCACTTGAAGAGCAGAATCAATGTACTGTACTTGTTAAACCGCAGTTAAATAATTTAGCAGCATAACAAGTGTAACTGAATTGTAATAGTAGCTGGGATACAATAATCAAACCCCATGTTTTAGCTGTTCCGTTACAAGGCAGGATTTTAAAACATTGAATGCATTTGTAAGTAATGATGGTTTAATTTTTTGCAGTGCTGGAAATGGGGCTGTTTTATGCTACGTGTGAACATACCCTTATGCAGCTTATCAGGGAAAGCAGACCAAATCTCCTTAGCTAGTCTCCAAGGATACAGGTGACAGTAAATGGGGAGGAAAGAAGGGCTGTAGAAAGAACACAACAGCCTTTTCTTCTCTCCAATGTTAGAATAAAAGTGTCATAAATTATGGCTAAATCCTGGTGGTACTAAGGCTGCATTGTAAACTTTGATTCCCTATCAATGCTCTCTCCCAGTCTCCTATTGCACCACATATACATGTTATATGAACCTTTAATTATATTACATTACTCTGTGTGCGTCTGTATCTGTTGTGCTGCAGAGAGATGCAATAATAAATATGTGTCATACATACAAACATGCACACATATATACCTATAAAAATGATATTTTATTGTGTGGTAAGCTCTGTGAATCAATCTCGCAGCACAGGACTGTGGCAGAGCAGGAGCGGAGAGCACAGCTGTCAATCACACTGTAGCCCCACCTGTATTTAGTTACTTATAAAGACTGAACACAACCTAGCAGTGCCCAAGTCCAGGCATCACATTCAGTAAGGAACATGGCTGCATTATAACGTTAGGGTATGATACACACAACAGTACCAATATAGTTGTATACAATCAACAATTTTTCAAGTCAAACATGACTAAATATAACCATTTGTAATTGTCGAAAATTCAGTACTAGTCACTAATATTTGGCGACAAGTTATGAAATTTATCTTTCAGTCTATGGCACATCAGTTTGCTATTCTCGATGCATCACTCATAGATTACAAAAAAAAAATTTTTTGACTGTATTTAAGGCACATTGTTCTGTCTATGGCCCATAACATACTCCTGTACAAGCATCTGTGAGATCATGATAATGTGATGCAGTGCAGTAGTTACAGCATATTCCACTTTCTTTCTACACCCCCATCACTTTCTGCTCCATGTGCTGTGCAGGATAAATCACTGCACTCGTCTAATACAGTAGCTATGTAAATAACAGCGCTTATTTATGGGATTCACCTTCCAGTAATCATTAACTCTAAGCTCTGATTTATGAGTAACACAGGAGCTCCCTTTAGCTTCATACAGTGATGATCAATCAGGGTCACAGCACATCAGCTCCACATTACCCGAAACATTTCATTTCTTAAATCCCCCCAGCACGTTGGAGGGAAATTATACCCTACGCCTACATTTAACACCAGGCATATGATGATAATTTCTTACTCCCACAACTTTAGTGTGCTGCAATAAAACTCACTTTTCACATTTCCTGCCAACACTTTACCATCGTTTGCAGCTGAGAATCACAGGCTTGCTGAGAAGATATTCCATTTATTTGGTTGCTATGAACAACCCATAGAGATGTATCTCTATTATGTGTTATCTAGATAAACAGAAGTAGGAAGACATTTCTTGGATGATGAGTAAAAGGTTTGCTCTCTCTCTCTCTCTCTCTCTCTCTCTCTCTCTCTCTCTCTCTCTATATATATATATATATATATATATATATATTAGGGTTTAGCCCTGCAGCCTGGCATCACCTAGCTAATGGGTCTGAGTATCTGAATATAAGCAGGGCAACATCTGCAAGAAGTTGGTACCGCATCCCTATTTTGGTTTCCTCTAAAGAATCCTCTTTTATACTATTCTCCCCAAACACCCCCAGATTAATTGGTTTGCTATGAAGGTGACCACAGAGTGTGTGTGCTGCTGAGATAAGGAAAGTACTGTAGCCTGGGAACCCCAAAGGGGACAGGATCCACAGGAGTGAATGCATTCTGTATACCCTGCTGCAGAATATGTTGGCACTATACTGTACACTGAAGCTGCAAAACTTGTTTAAAAGAATCAGCATGGAATAACTTTAACTGTAACTAGAGGCAGTGGCTGATTGTAGTCTGTACATGGCTGCAGATGATGCTGGCACTATATTGTACACAAAACGGGCTGATTGTAGTCTGTACATGGCTGCAGATGATGCTGGCACTATATTGTACACAAAACGGGCTGATTGTAGTCTGTACATGGCTGCAGATGATGCTGGCACTATACTGTACACAAAACAGGGGGTGACTGTAGTCTGTACATGGCTGCAGAGGATGCTGGCACTATATTGTACACAAAACGGGCTGATTGTAGTCTGTACATGGCTGCAGATGATGCTGGCACTATACTGTACACAAAACAGGGGGTGATTGTAGTCTGTACATGGCTGCAGAGGATGCTGGCACTATACTGTACACAAAACAGGGGGTGATTGTAGTGTGTACATGGCTACAGAGGATGCTGGCACTATACTGTACACAAAACAGGGGGTGATTGTAGTCTGTACATGGCTGCAGAGGATGCTGGCACTATACTGTACACAAAACAGGGGGTGATTATAGTGTGTACATGGCTACAAAGGATGCTGGCACTATACTGTACACAAAACAGGGGGTGATTGTAGTGTGTACATGGCTACAGAGGATGCTGGCACTATATTGTACACAAAACGGGCTGATTGTAGTCTGTACATGGCTGCAGATGATGCTGGCACTATATTGTACACAAAACGGGCTGATTGTAGTCTGTACATGGCTGCAGATTATGCTGGCACTATATTGTACACAAAACGGGCTGATTGTAGTCTGTACATGGCTGCAGATGATGCTGGCACTATACTGTACACAAAACAGGGGGTGACTGTAGTCTGTACATGGCTGCAGAGGATGCTGGCACTATACTGTACACAAAACAGGGGGTGATTGTAGTGTGTACATGGCTGCAGAGGATGCTGGCACTATACTGTACACAAAACAAGGGGTGATTGTAGTGTGTACATGGCTACAGAGGATGCTGGCACTATACTGTACACAAAACAGGGGGTGACTGTAGTCTGTACATGGCTGCAGAGGATGCTGGCACTATACTGTACACAAAACAAGGGGTGATTGTAGTGTGTACATGGCTACAGAGGATGCTGGCACTATACTGTACACAAAACAGGGGGTGACTGTAGTCTGTACATGGCTGCAGAGGATGCTGGCACTATACTGTACACAAAACAGGGGGTGATTGTAGTGTGTACATGGCTACAGAGGATGCTGGCACTATACTGTACACAAAACAGGGGGTGATTGTAGTCTGTACATGGCTGCAGAGGATGCTGGCACTATACTGTACACAAAACAGGGGGTGATTGTAGTCTGTACATGGCTGCAGAGGATGCTGCCACTATACTGTACACAAAACAGGGGGTGATTGTAGTCTGTACATGGCTGGAGAGGATGCTGGTACTATACTGTACACAAAACAGGGGGTGACTGTAGTCTGTACATGGCTGCAGAGGATGCTGGCACTATACTGTACACAAAACAGGGGGTGACTAGTCTGTACATGGCTGCAGAGGATGCTGGCACTATACTGAACACAAAAAAAGGGGGTGATTGTAGTGTGTACATGGCTACAGAGGATGCTGGCACTATACTGTACACAAAAAAGGGGGTGATTGTAGTGTGTACATGGCTACAGAGGATGCTGGCACTATACTGTACACAAAACAGGGGGTGACTGTAGTGTGTACATGGCTACAGAGGATGCTGGCACTATACTGTACACAAAACAGGGGGTGATTGTAGTCTGTACATGGCTGCAGAGGATGCTGGCACTATACTGTACACAAAACAGGGGCAGAAACTTTGCTTCAACTGGTGTAACAACTCTTAGCACTAGAGATAGGGGGTGAGTGTCTGTACTTCGCTGCAGAATATGTGATCACTATTGGAGAAGGTAACAAAAGCAACAGGCAAAAGAAGTAACATTATATAAAATATAATAAATGAAAATAAAGATATATTAGAAGCTTACACACTGCTCATGCTTTCATGTAATGGCACAATATAGAAAAAGTTTAGAAAACCTCCAGTCCAATAGAGTTTGGTAATACAAAGTGGTCCCCTACATGTATCAATCACCTATCATCTATCATCAATCTGCTCTAAGCATTCTTACCTATACTTCATGCCAGTTTGCTTGGCTGTGGACTCCTTGAGTGAGATGTGATGCTGAGGAGTGAAGGTTCCCAGGCTCCTGGCGATGATGGCCACGGTGCGGAACCTTGCCCGGGCTGCATTGACCACGTTGGGGCCGCTGGAGTTCTGCTTGCTGTGCCGGTCGTCCCCATTGCGGCTCTTGAGGTTGTGCTCTGTGCACGCTATGGAGACCTGCATGGCTTCTGCTGGACTCTCTGCGATCAAGCAGCACTAGCAGGATATTTAGAGGCTCATAGATCTCTCCTCCTGGAATCTGTCAGAGATCAATGAGTGACAGGATTAGAGTTGAGGGGAGGGTGTCCTTGGGATGGCACCAGTAAGCTTCAGGGCACCAGCAGGCATGTCATCCCATCCAATCCTCCAGGAGCAGGCAATTCAATCAGAAGAGTCCTGTGCCCTCATAGTCACTTGCTGGTCACTTGGTGTCCTGCTGCAGTCCCAGGGACAGATCAATGGCAGTCCATCTCCATATGTGAGGACCCCAGCTCTCTGTAGACCATCAGCTGATGAGCACTCAATCTCCCAGACCTGGAGAGAAGCTTTAATCACATCAGACTCCCCATAGACAGGAGATCTCCATCTAGTTGATCAGTTTGATGATGTGAGATGTGACAGGCAGGAGCTTGCTTTTCATGTGCTGCTGCTGAGTGTGAAGCTCTAGCCCAGGCTCTGCTCCAGCATACAGCAATGTAGTGAGAGGCAGATGGTGGGCATGGCTCTTTAAGAACTGAGGAGCATGCTGTATGTCTTAGCAGCACATCATAAGGGAAATGTGGAGGTTGTAAGCATTTACAGCTCCACCAGTCAGAATAGACTAATAATGATATGCAAGGAATACTGTCTGCACTCATGGACTTCTAAGTTAACTAGAAGTTACCTGCACCCTATATCCTACAGCTTCATATCCTACTGCCAGGCTGAACCTCTCTGTATTCTCTAAGTATGTGACATAAGGGCAGGGGGATAAGGAGCAGAGCATCATCTGCCCATTATCATACACTGAAGGCATGCAGGACCTGTGTCAGCGCTTTTCTATAATACACTACAACCTCAATTGGCTTTGTGACACTGCAGAATGGAAGCAGCATCTCCCAGTCCAATCCAGCTAGGTGCCAGTATTGGATCAGAGATGACAGTAGTTGCAAAATACTGTAGAGATTTATACGCTTTATAGAGCAAGCTAATTACTTAGAGCCTCCAAAAACTCACACTGCACCAGAAGGGAGAAGATGCTATACATAAGAGCTATACATAAGAGCAGCATCTTATATGCAGCATTGCAGCAAGACCACCCCCACAGGCTCAGTTATAACTAGTAGCCAACATACAGGAGACTGGACTGGAGCTTTTAGTGACATTTAAATATCTACCTAACGCATAGATATTTAATATTATATTGTAAATACTCTTTTTAACTAGAAGTATGTGAAGTCCCCATAGGGACAACTGTGAGTGACGGGCTTAATTGAACTGATCCTAAATATAAACATTTATCCTGACCTGCCTCTGCACAATGTGGCCATTGTTAAGTGTACAGAAAGCAAACAGAAATTGCCATCTTATACCTTGAGACTAGATTAAATATAGATATTGTATAATCTACTAATATGTATTTGAAAAATATATTACAAAAGGAGCTCACCATTCATGTGGCAAGAGGATAATGTAATATAAAGGTGGGATATTAAAGGTAGAGGTACATACAGATAGTGTCGGACTGGGCCCCCAGCCCAGCACCTGCAGAGCATGCACGCACACTTAATATGAATGTCCCAGTCGGTTGCGGGGTACAGTTAGTCAGTGTGTGCACCCGCTCCCACAACTGAAGGGGCAAGCTGTCATCTGACTGGGTCCTTGGGTCATAAGTTAGACTCTCACCCAGTCAGATGACAGCATGTACCAGGGCCCCCTGCAGCAGACATTGCCAGGCTGCACATGCAGTGTATGCCCCCCCCCACACACACACACACACACACACAGAACCCGACACTTTTATCCACTGCTCCTTTAGGAGATAGATAGATGGATAGGAGATAGATAAATAGATCCACGCTGCCAGCCTCACTGACTCAATGTGATGTCTCACACGCCTCCAAAGAATTGACATGTCAATTTCTGCTGTGTTGGATGTATGTGTGAGGCAGCTGCAGGGTTATCTTCACAGGCCGTGCTTCCCTGCAGTGTGGTGATCTGTGACCTCTGGGCCTGTGTGCGTCCTCCCTCCTTCTTCTTCAACCTCCCTATGCAGCGTCCAGGATCTTCTGTCTCCCTCCATGCCTACCTGTGCCCCTGTTTTCTTGAGTAAGATTACTTCTGCTCTCTGTATTAATTATATCCTCTTTTGTTCTATTATTTGTCTATCTATCTATCTATCTATCTATCTAGCTCCTATCTATCTGATAGATAGGATATACTGTATATAGATATGGGATAGTAAGAAGATAGATAGGAGATAGATAGATAGATAGATAGATAGATAGATAGATAGATAGATAGATAGATAGATAGATAGATAGTAGAGGAAAATCCACAGCACTCCTTAGTAAACTTTAAAAACAGTGCGGTTTATTCATAGACTTGTGCAGCATACAAACGCTTTTGTATGCTGCACAAGTCTATGAATAAACCGTACTGTTAACTAAGGAGTGCTGTGGATTTTCCTCTACTATATACAAACGGTCTCCTTGATCCTGACCAGGATCCGCTGGCACCCGCTATTTAACTCTTGAAGTGCTGCTCCATTTTCCTATTCTTAGATAGATAGATAGATAGATAGATAGATAGATAGATAGATAGATAGATAGATAGATAAATCCACGCTGCAGACTCTGTTTGGAATCCCGCCAGCCTCACTGAATCAATGTGATGTCTCCCGCGCCTCCACTCAAAGAATTGACATGTCAATTCTCATAGCAGAGAGCAGAGGCAGGCGAGACATCACATTGAGTCAGTGAGGCAGGAGAGATTCTGAGCGGAGCAGAGGTCAGCCTGTTGTGTCTTACTGGTTGTTCATTGGTGGGCCCCAAGGATCATTTCTTCTGGTGGGTCCCAGGTACTCCAGGCCGACACTGCATACAAATATGCAGTTGGTCCTATATTTTCTAGTTTTCATCTTGAAAGTTTGATATAGCCATGTTGATGATGATGTTGTCATGTGTGATGGCTGCCATATTCAATTTTTTTCTACCACTCTGGGCATAACACTGGCACCTACTAAATACACTTGACCAAAAATGACTAACTGCAGTGGACAGAAGAGCCATTCCAGTGTTAAGTATAGTAAAAAGTTGGGGGTGGGGGGTATGTATTTTTATTTCTTTTCCTTGGGAATTCTGGGAAGAAGATCCCAAGAAACTCCAAAGAAAATGCCAAGTTTAGGTCAATGGAAATTTATGATCTGCCTTACACACACAGTGTTTCTTTGGGGTGGCGTTTTGTTTTTGTTTTTTTCCCTTTCTGACATTTTTAAGGCTTTGTGGTAGTTTTGTCAAAATGCGGCATGCTGAGAGTGTGGCGTTTTGCAAACTGTGCTGTTTGTTCTCTCCCATAGACTTCAATGGGATTTTTCTGATCGTGAAAAAACACCATTGCTGTGCATATGGCATTTTTGGAACCTTTTGTGGTCCAGCAACTAGGTCATGTGACTGCGGAGGGGGGGGGGGATTGGTTAAGACACAAAAACACCTAAACCACAAATATACACGCCGTTTTTTTTATTTTTATTTCGTGGGGGCCTGAAAAATGCCAGACCAGAAGTGTGTAAGGGCACCCTAGTTGCCATAATAAACTTGTTTGCAAATACAGATCTCCCATTAAATCGGAATTACATAAACAGTATTAGTCATGGTGCTATCCTGTTTATGCAACTTCCATTAATGTCAATGGGAGTTAATGCAAAATGCCACAAACCACATGCCACATGTTTGTTGGAGGTGGTCAATGGCACACAATCATAGAATAGGTGTGGGTTCCAGTGGTGGGACCTGCAAGTATTTGACATCTATAGCAATTCAATGCAGTTTTGTAAAGGGACTATCAGACAAGTGTATGCACAAAATTACTTTCAATGCAGACATTGCTGGCCCTAATCAGAGGCCTAAAACACTGCAAGCAACAATGCAAACAATGCCCTATAACATTGCTGATAATAATTAGAAGCCCTGTAACAATGCCAGCTATAGACAATGCCCTAATAATAGACCCACTACAAATGTGCCAGCCAGGAGGTATTCTTACATACAGTGATGCCAGAGACATTTATTTGAATGGGCTTATTAGATTATGTGGAAGGATCACAGGCCAAAATAACAAATTCATGTTAATTCATGGGCCATAAAAATGAAATAGGGCAAAAAATCACCAAGGTGGTCTGGAGTGTGGCAGTTTAAATCAGCACCACAGAATGACCCCTTTAACCATTGCAATTTCACCCAATCATGTCTCTAGGACTCTAGGACTTAAGATGTGTAATGTACTGGAGCACATTCATACAGCAGAGATTATCTAAACCAGATTTCATTGCCCTCTGTTGGTTGTTAGCTAATAGCTTTTTGGGCCTGACATCTGGAAAAATTGGATAAGCAGAACTTCTACCATAGTTTTTTTTTGTCTCACTGCAGTGTAATAGCCTGAAGTGGATGTCTTCTACAACTACTATTACTCTAAAATTCAATTTGCATAAGGGCTGGAATATCAACCTTACAACTTCAGCAGCTGCACAGGCAATGGGGGCCCAGTGCCTACTAGACCACATGCAAGGAATCACAGAGTAGCCATACAGTTGAACATGAGCACTAAACCCTCCTCAGTGACACAGTATAGTCCCCAGTTTAAAGACGTCATGACCACCATTTATACACTTATTGAGGAACCTGTATTAACACAAATATTGGCTGCAGGATGTATGGTGGTGTCCCAGAGAGTTTGCACATTGGGCAACAAATTTTCTCCTACCCTTCTGCCTCATAGTAAAAAAATGAATGGGTGCTACCTGACTAAATATAAAGGGGTTTTTCAGATGTGGTCAGAGCCCATGTAAAACCTGTTACTATGTAAATCAATGTAAGAAATTTTCAGGTGCAGGAACCAATAAAATATTCTTTGATTTGTAATAGCCTTAATGTTATATATACTATTCAATGCACAGAATGCAGTAAGAGTTATGTGGGCTGTACTGATAGAAGACATAAAATATGCATACTTTAACACATTTATGACACTGGTCATAGGTTCAGGTTCCAGAAATTCTTTGAGGGCTTCTGTGCATTTTATTGATGAAAACCAGGGCTCTTCAAATTCTTTCCAAGTGCTTGCCATAGAGGTGAAAATATGTATCGCAGGCTTAGAGACCTGGAAGCATTCTGGACGTTCCTGTTCAATACCTGATTTCCAAATGCGTCAAACTTGCGGAAGAAGCTACTGATCTATTATTAAGGCTACATATAATGGATATGTAAGTGTAAACTATTTATTTGTTTAATATATGGTTGTGCCATAGTGGATATGTAAAGAAAATGTGCAGAGGGATTTAGGATTAAAAATGCGATCAACATTTAGAATAGATATCAGGCTGCTTTCTCCTCCGTTGGCCTTGTGCGTCATTTATGATTCTTCTGTACTTATTTCACCTCACGTAACAAGTGTATTCTTATTTTAACACATTCTGGGTGTTTTGTTATCTCACACCCATTTTGGCTATATGTGGGGGAAGTCATCACCTATTTGACAAGGCATGTCTTACCTGCTAAGCCATTTAAACCTTCTTAAAACTAATGGTGCGTTTACATAGGCCAAAGCCAGGCTAGGACTATAAACAGGGAACCGGTCCTAAAGGAAAGACAAAGTTTTCTCCCCTTTTCAAATCCATTCCTGGCTTTGGCTTTCAAAATCTGTCAGATAAATCTGCCTGTGTAAACGCACCATTAGGGCCGAATCGGCAGATTATTGCTCCATGTTATAGAGACAACAATCAGCTGATGAAAATGATCTTTGGCTGATTGTTGATTTAGGTTTGGGAGAGGTAAGGTGTCAGGTGTATTGGGCCATCTAATAGGTCCAGTGTTAAAATCAGGCCGTCTAATATGTCCAGTACTAAAATGATCAGGCCAAAGTTGGCCCATGTAAAAGTACCCTAAGCATGGTGGCCATGATTCAAGGGTGTGTATCACACCAGTAGCTCATTGGAGTCTTCCTAAGGTCTGTCCTATGCCTGTACACTCTGTGATGGTTTTATGTCACACCAATAAACTGGTATTATTATTTTCTACTGGATTATTTGTTTTTGTTTTCTTGTCCAGATTGTTGTCCTGTTGCATTGGGCAAGTGGTTGGCATCCATTATATAATGACTTCATTAAGTTTTTATGTATGGGAATAATGGGAATGGTTGGATTGGTAAACCAGTGAAGGATTTTTAGAGAGTTGAAAGGAGGTTAAATCAGAAATGTGGCAGGAAGAAGGGATGTGCATGTGCTTTTAATACAGGGGCATTCTACTGTCTATGCCTTTGCTCAATTACCAATTGCACTTGCACTGAAGAGTCACAAATCTATAGTAAAGCTACTTGGGTCAATCAAACTCACATGTAATAAATTGGAAATCACAGAAAGCAAATTCTCCAGAATTGTTGAGGATCAGCCTCAGTTTTGACATTGTCAAGCCAAATACTACAAAATGATTTTTTTAAAAATATTTTTGTAATATAGACTAGAACTTGTAATCTATTATATTTAATTTCACATAAAAACAGAAAAATTCAGCATATACAAACCTCAAGACCTAACACAAGGAGAACACCCTCATCCTCTATATAAAGTGTCACAAAAATATCAGACTGACATTTAAGGTCCCAGGTGAATACTTCTCAATGTTTAATGTGTTCCACATGGGCAGAAAAGCTTTTACGATCCATTTTTACAATGCATCTGAGCACGTCTTACATTACGAAACAAAATGAAAACTGCTCTTTATGAACAAATGCAACGTTAAGTGTAGAGACACAGCAGCCAACAAATCACTTAGTCAATGGATCAGAGAAAGCAATTGTTAACATAGAACATGCTTAGGGGGAATCTGGTAGTGTGCCAATGTCTTTGAAGAACTCTACTTAAATCCTTAAATGCCATAGGGGATGCGGGATCATTGCCAAACTGTGCACTTGTTGTAGCAGCGAAGATGTTAATCCGCTAATGCTTATCCCTGGTAAATAGAGCACTGGCTCTCCAAGGTACTGAAATAAGATAAGCGTTGGCATTAGGAGCGCTTAGCCTTGATCATTTTATACTAGAAGGTCACATGCTAATTAAATAGGAAAATTAGTTTGTAACAGTTTAATAACAATATAAAGCCAGGATATTCTGACTATTATGTTAAATGAGATGAATGACCTTTCTTCTCTTATAATAGTTATTTAGGAGGTGTGACTTGCAATATACATATAGAATAATATCTTGTGAACAGGCTTATTAGATAGATATTTCTAGCTATATGCTGCTAGTAAGAATGACAGTACATTAGGGATTTAGGAGAATCCTTGTAAAAGGACACATATGACTTCTAGGAAATGTAGACTAGTTAGTACTTTACCCAAATTTTCAGTGGTGGAAAGTTCCGAACATTCTCTTGATTGTTGACCGAGTTCTTATTTCTGACTTGACCCTCTGATCTTGTGTTTGCTGAAACTTTTCATTGACAACTTTGCTGACCTTCCAACATTTTTCCCGTCCCCTTTTTGCTTGTTGTTTCCTGTTAACTTGGTGTAACCTTGATCCTGAGTTCACTTGTGTCATTCTAACTCCTTGCTTCTACAGGCTTGAAATGCCAATCTGTGAATGGTTTTCCAGATTGCCAGCTGTTGCTGTTTGCCTGGAGGTCTTTAGGATTTCAGCTATTAACCCCCAAGGGGAGCTCTCCTATGACTTACTATCTACCCACCTGTTGCTAAAGTTATACCACTTATTGTAACCCAACATACACACTGAAATACACACCTAGCATGTAACTAAATTTGTTTTGGTAATAAACATACCTCTTAATCACTAAGACACATAGATGCACTATATTATATGCATAGTAATGCTACACTGAACAAATATATAATACTGCTGTTTCAACATAGAAAGATAACAAGCACTCACTACTGTATGTACAAGGCTCGATTTTATTCATCTTGCGACAAGGCAGGGCAGGGGGGGTGGAGTTAGGTGCAGGACGTGATCCCTGGTGTGACGGCTGTTTCTGGCATTACGTCCTTCTTCTGGTCAATAATGGTGATACTGCTAACACTGCCATAACCAAACAAAACAGTTGGGCGGCACAAATAATATTTTTCTGGCTGCCAGTTTATAGACAGTGATGCCAACGTCAGCATGAGCATCTGGGACCAAACTCCTATATTGAGAAGAGTTGGCAATGTACAGTACATATTTCTGCAAAAGGTCATGGATTAGTGGTCACAAGAATCCACGGAGATAATGGACAAAACAAGACAAAGAAAGTAACTTGTCCAGCCCCATTAGTAATGCCTAGGTCTGGTAGGATGGGTGAAATCTCGTAATCATTTTGAGTGCAGTTTGAAACAACCTTAAAAGTGAATAAAGAGTTCTAAGATATTCAAGTTGTTTTGGACCACATATTGTGACCAGTAACCATCAAGCTTGTGGGGAAAATAAAAATAATTTATTCAAAAATTACTTGATATTTTTTGAAAGGATAATATCAGTAAACACCCTTTACATGAGGAATGGGAAACCTGCCATCCTCCATCTGTTCCAAAACTACAATTCCCACCATGCCTGGACAGCAAAAGCTTTGGCTGTCTGGACATGAAGGGAATTGTAGCTTTGCAATATCTGGAGGACCCCAGGTTCCCCATCTTCCATTTTCCTTGAAATGTGCTATTTCTATGCATAGGTAGTAAAACATAAAAATGATACTTAAAATCTTACAAAAAACAAGCCCTCATAAAGTTACATAAATGGAAAAATATGGCTCCACCCATGTTATGTCTGATCAATGCACAGTAGGTGTCTAGATACTCATTTTATTCTTACATAAAACTCGTGAAAATTCTTTTTTTCTGATGGAAGTTTATATTTTGTCTATATATTAAAGGATTTTACATTCTAACGGTTAATTTATATATTATAAGAAATGGAATTGAGAATGCTTTACTTTAGTAGCTTAGCTGAGATAATCGATGAAAAGACAGAGACACTTTACAGAAGTACAATTGTCATAGCAACACATTGAATTTAATGTATTGGAAATACTTGGGCCTAAATTAGAAGGAGGCGGAGGAATTATAAGTGTTCTGGCTTCAATTTTTTTTTATCAATTTGTATAAACACTCCACTTTCCTCCTACGTGCCAAACACTAATGTCAGTTAGCTTCTTGTGTTTGTGTGTTTGTGATATTACAATGTAAGCCCCCACAGGGACAAGGATCAATGTAAGTGCTTTCTTTATGTGGTGCTGCAGAATTTGCTGCCAATTTGTAGACAGCAGGTAATAAAAATAACATAAGGGATCCACCTTTAAAACAGGCTTTTAGTGCAGATAGTTTGGACAGGTAACCGTTAAATGTGATGTGAATATTCTTTCTTTGCAAAAAAAAATTCTATGTAATTGCAAAAAAGAAAAGTTGGATTGTAGATATATTTCAAGCACGCAGCAAACGTTCAGTGTTCTTTTGCCAGAAGTGCAAAGAGGTCAAAGCAATTTGTTCTAATTGAAAAGTGTCTTTATCTACAAGGCAGTAATTTATTCAGTATGTCAAGGCATGGGAAGAGGGAATCCTGTGCATGGTTAGTACTTGTGCCCTTTCAATAAATGTTCACATTTAGCCTATAATTATTGGCAAGACAAGCAATAATGACAGTGTCTTTTAAAGATGTCAAGATTCTTATTAAATAATAAGCAGCACATTTATTGTGGATGTACTGGAGAAGGGCATAGTTCTTCAAGTTCAGTGTAGTTACTTAGCGATCATACTTCCTCACCTCCAGGAGATGCTTATACTGTCAGTAAAGCCTTTACATAACTGTATATTGTGTTTATTAATGTTCCTGGAAGCTAAGCTTAAGAGCATATTATTGGCACACAGTGGCAAACAGAGCAGGTTTTTATCGAGTGTAGAACGGGGGGAGTATATATATCGTAAGTGCTTGCACCTGTGGGTTGCTGTTGCACTTAGTTTTTTTTCTGGTTGTAGTGATTCAAATCCCTCTAACTACCTACTTTTATAGAACGGATCTTATTGGCACACAGTGGCACATAGAGCATGTTTTTATCGTGTGTACGCGGGGGGGGGGGGTATATACGGTAAGCGCTTGCACCTGTGGGTTGCTGTTGCACTTTGTTTTTTTTCTGTTTGTGATGATTCAAATGCTTCTACCTACTTTTATAGAACCGATCTTATTGGCACACAGTTCAAAGGGGTTATCCAGAAATAGAAAAAACACAGCCACTTTTTTACAAACAGCACCACCCCAATCAGCTCCAATTTAATGGAACTGAGCTGAAGAATCCAACACCCAAGCTGGGGACAGGAGAGGTACGGTTTTTGGAAAAAGGCATCCATGTTTTTCTAAGTCTGGATAAACCCTTTTAAGTTGCAATTTAAACAATAAACTGTACCTATTGTCACAAGTAGCTGTCAATAATAGATGTGTAGATCGATGATAATGGCAACTTTGAGTAGGTAGAGGCATGTTAGGCTATTCAACTTTCCTATTAGTAGCGTGAAAATGCATATGAATCCACAATCACAACAATGATAAAAAGGAAATGGGCTGAGGGTAATGCCATTATTTTCTCTACAAATGGTTGGTGATGTAGGAAAGGCAACCAGCACCTCTTGGTAAGTAAAGAATGAGTCAGTAATAGGAATGAGGGCACCTTGAGCATGCTCGAGTCATCCAAACCTGTAAGTCTCTGCATTTGATTAACAGTGGCTGAAGAAGTTGGATGCTACAGGTATTTTTCATGTTTTCCAGGACTCCCTGGGCCTGCATCCAACCTTTTCAGCCACCAGTAATTAAATTCCGGTTCAAACGTACTCACATAGCTCAACACAAGATCTCATGCATTCATAGCAACACAGCAACAATATGGTTGTCTTGCTGGCATTTTAAAGGTTATGGCTATGTTCACACTAAGTAAAAAAAAAAAGAGAGAAAAAGCGACTGCTTTTTCTTTTTAAAATGATGTCCGTTATAACCACATTTTTATTGATGTCAATGGAATGAATGGAAATAAATGGAATGACAGCCTCCCAGTGCACACAGTGTATTAAAGGGAACCAATCACTCCAGAAATCGATATAACGCTAAGTAAACGTGCCAGATTATCACTGAGCGCACTTTCTAAACATATACTCATGCCCTGGGCCCCTGCCCAGTATGATCAGAAAACTAGAATAATGTTTCAAGAGCTGTTCCAGACGGCCGCTGAAACATGCTAAACTAGGGGTGTTAAACTCAAATACACAGTGGCCACTCTGTTGCGGGCCAACCTTGATATTTATCGGTGCATGCATGCATCGTTCCTGGTACTGTCAGTTCCATGCATGTCCAGACACTGAACACTTTGATTAAAAAAAATATAATAAAATGCTATGGTATAACAAACATAGGATAGGAAGGTAGAAGCCCCTCCACACATCTGTAAAGAAAAAGGTTATCCGGCACTTGAAAAGGTTTGATATTTTGGTACAATTATAAGGAAATTAATGAAGGGCCTATTGTCACCTTACCATGCCCGGTGTCCTCCTGCAGTGTCTCAGGGTTCCCTGCTGACCACTGCGGCTGCTATTTTCATGATGAACTTGTATCAGCAGTGACAGCTCGCTCAGCCAATCACTGTGCGCAGCACTGTCCCATGAGTCAGTGATTGGCTGAGCCTATACAAGTTCACCTCAGAAGTGGCAGCATCAGCAGGGGATATGGAGACACCGCAGGAGGACACCAGACTGCAGTTAAGCCACCTAAACCCACCTCCCCACATCTACTATTAATGTGGAACTTTAGGAACCTGATGATAGTTCCCAGTAGCTGCCGATGTCTTCTTGCCGGCGCCAGTTTTCTTATCATCTCAAGTGCTGCTGTTTTCAGAATAATAAGTGCAATACAAATATGCTAATTGACTTGTTAGGAGCCCAGGAGCAGGGTGGGGGTGGGGGGGGGAGGAGGTTGAACAGTGCTCTGAGGGGCCGAGAAACGAATTAGCATATATGTATTGTATCAATTATCCTGAAAGCAGTGGCACTTGAGACGGTGAGAAGACTGGCACCATAAGAAGACTTCAGCGGCTACCGGGTACTATCAACAGGTTCCTATGCACAAACCTGCTGATAGTTCCCCTTTAACCCCTTCCACCCTTGCCACATCTACCATTAACCTCCTCTGCCTCTTCATGTCTACTTTTAACCCCCTCTATACCCCTACGTCTAATAATAAAGACCTCTGCGCTCCCCATGTCTACTGCTGTATGAGCCCTAACATCTTACCTAAAGCGGTCAGTGCCGTTGTAGGCTCCTTTCTGGACAGAATTGTCTTCATCACTGCCCCACGTACCGGCTTCCTATAAGTATGTATAACAGTAACTTGGTCGTCTCCTCCCGTCTGACAGGACCTATAGGCTATAGTGGTATTCGTCAGCAGGCCAGCTATAAGAAATCAATTGATTTCCTTTGTGGGCTTAATGCACTGGCGGGTCAACAGTAGGAAATCACTGGATTTCCAAAGCAGGCCAAAAATAATGGCATTGTGGGCCAGCGTTTGACATGACTGATATAGTTATTTACCTCTACTGCTAATTTAACATCATTTCTTGGTAATGACAGTTCCTATTTATGGCTGGCATGAGGGACACTCTCTGGCACTGCCTTTCCAACATTCACTGGGTCTCTGTAATATCCACTTCCTATTCCCATCTGGACACACAAGAAATGCCCCATCAGCACCAGTAATGCACCTCAGACAGGCATTTACTTTAATTAAGATGGGACCATAGAATGGTTATTGGTGGAGACCTGGTCAACATCATTACAGCAATGGCAGGAGATCAGTGCGTAACCCAGACTTGTCTATTAAAGAAAAAGACAACTTTATATTGATGGAAAACCTCTTAAATTTCTATTCTATTTAAGTAGCAGCACACAGCAACAAGGAGTTCTGCCTATCCAGACTGACCTACAGCTTATAACTGGCACTGCAAATAATGCAGAGTCAAAGCACAAATCATTGAAGTGTGACACTTAAACCCTGTGATGGATTATTGATGATCCATTCTGGATGATTGGCAACAAACATGAATAGAAGTTGTGGGGCTACAGTCCTGTAAAAGTGTTTGCTAATTCATGGAAATAACAGATATAATAAAGAAATAAACACAAGAAATATGCAACAAATGACTGAAATGCTACGCTCTATTGAAGCTTAGCTCCTGGTTGGTGGTTGTAGTTTTTTTAAACACTGGCAGTGTGTTTCATGACAATATCTATATAAAACGGTGATCTCATTTATTATACTTGGTTCCTCATTTGATATTATTACCATTAAGGTCAATGGGGTAAAACAAATAGGGCACTCCTCACCCACTCCTCATTGAAATAATGCATGTAGTATCACATGATTCAATGCAGTAAGTAGCTTTAGTATTATAAAATCAGAGAAACATGTTATATCCTCAAGAGACAAGAAAACAATAGATACCACTCTACATTATGGTGAATGGGTTGGAAATAACCATTCTCCTGTATGCTGACAAGTTTAATTATTTCCACAGAAGTGGATACATCTGCACAGTCATCTTCCTATCTCTGTGTGTTTTCTACAGTTAAGTATGGTACATTCTATGTACTGTATAGTATAGGTGCCTATTGACAGATAAAACATGAATACTGCTTATATACTGCTTATAAAGAATGTTGGTAAGATAGTTAAAGTAACTGTCAATTTGAAATTATAATTGAATTGCAGAGGTAACGCCGGCCATTCGTCCTAAATCAATAATAGATTAGTCTGTAATTAGGAAACGCAGAGAACTTCTTAAAGGGAGCCTGTCATCACTTTCATACTGGCCAAACCATAAATTATTAGGATGGTCTCCAGTGGCTTCTTCCTGTCCCGCCAGCCTTGATTGATAGATCATTTCCTATACCCAAAGGGGAGAGATCTATCAATCAAGGTCATTGGAATTGGGATAAGTTGCCAATTAATCTGGTTCAGGCAGCATGAAAGTGATAAACTGTTCCCTTTAAAATCGGAGGCTTTTTTTTACAGATCAGTTAGAATTTGATAGCTGATACAGATGTATTGACTAAATATTACAGAGATCTAATGCCCCTTTGGCCAAATGATCATGGAATTGCGAAGAAACTGTATTCAGAAAGCAAAAGCACACAGTTTCTATTGATCCATTGACAGCATACCTAGGCTTATTCATTCTATAGCCAGTAAAATCTAGCACCTGGTTTGAAAGAAATAACTTCCAACCCACTCTGCTCATCCTGCAGGAAGTCATGGATTCTTTCCAGTCTGGCACAGTGCTCTTTGCTGCCACCATATATGTTATTACATAAGCAAAGTTAGACAAATTCCCGATGTACAACAATTATGGGAAATGCACATATAGTGATATTTCCCTCAATTTAGTAGTTCTGGCAGTCTTCAATTTCACAAAAAAAAAAAAAAAATGTGATGTCACGACCCCCTCAAAATACCTGAAGTGACCAGCAGGGGGTGCAGTAGAAAATACATGTAGAAAATAACAGGGACCTTACTGTACTTTCTGCTGCATAGCTCACAATTCAGCTACCCGCTGGACCCTTCAGGTACAGTATACACTGGGGCCGTGACGTCACATTTTTTTAGAGAAATTAAAGCCTGCCTGATAAACTAAATTGAGGGAAATAGCACTGTATGTGCATTCCCCATAATTAGTGTATATTAGGAATTTGTCTAACTTTGCTTATGAAATAACATGTTAAAAATAGATTTTGGCCACAGTTGTCTTTTAAGGATATTAGGATTAAGGCTTGCGAAGGAATTGCAAAAGTTATCAGGTAGTGTTATAAAAACTGAATCTTTTTTTCAGACTGGTAAAGCTTCCTGTCTAGGAGATCTTCTAGTCACTTTAATATTTATGAAAAACATTTTTTGATGTCATAAAGTTTTATCAATATACAGTGCATTATACTTTATGCAGTTCTGCAATTCTTACATTTCCCTTGCTGCTTTTTTCATTATTGACGTCAAAGCAGAAAAATGCTTCAGAAATGTCAAGGGTAGGGTGTGCTGCAAACCACTGCTATGTGCCCCTCCTTGTCAGTAGGTATTGTATAACCACATGACTTGCTATGTAACATCTGGCTAATGCAGAAAAACATGGATGTACTTGGACAGCTTTTAAATGCAGCAATGCAAGTCTTAAGCCTTAGAGGGGGAGATCCCTGCACTAGATGGAGTATTCGTGTTGTACATTTCTCATGTATGGAATCCACTCCTGTGCTTTGATATAAAACTGGCAAAGTAAAATGTGAAATCTGTCACACAAATGTGTCTGATAATATCAGAATTGTGATAAATTGGTATTTATTTATTTTTTTATAGCTTTTTTTTATAGAATGAACCTGAATTCATAAGAATATTACTTATTACTTTACTTTAAAGCAAATGTACCACTCGGTATATCGCTATGGGCTTTTTACATTAACAGAAAGGCGTCGGCATGCTGGTGGCGTGGTCCTTTTTTTGAACCGTTGCCCGATTCCTGTGCACAGTTCCGGTCTATTCCCGAGCACCGTCCAGGCATGAAGTACTGAATGCGGGCCCACTGGCCCTGGGTGTAAATGAAGCCTTAGAGGGGGAGATCCCTGCACTAGATGGAGTAGTCGTGTTGTAAATTTCTCATGTCTTCAATCCCCTCCTGTGCTTTGATATAAAACAGGCAAAGTAAAATGTGAAATCTGTCACACAAATGTGTCTGATCGTATCACACTTATGCTAAATTGGTATTTTTTTTATAACTTTTTTTATAGAATGAACCTGAATTCAAAGAAATATTCCTTATTACTTCACTTTAAAGCAAATTTACCACTAGGTACATCGCTATGGGCTTTTTACATTAACAGAAAGGCGTCGGCATGCTGGTGGCGTGGTCCTTTTTTTGAACCGTTGCCCGATTCCTGTGCACAGTTCCGGTCTATTCCCGAGCACCGTCCAGGCATGAAGTACTGAATGCGGGCCCACTGGCCCCGGGTGTAAATGAAGCCTTAGAGGGGGAGATCCCTGCACTAGATGGAGTAGTCGTGTTGTAAATTTCTCATGTCTTCAATCCCCTCCTGTGCTTTGATATAAAACAGGCAAAGTAAAATGTGAAATCTGTCACACAAATGTGTCTGATCGTATCACACTTATGCTAAATTGGTATTTTTTTTATAACTTTTTTTATAGAATGAACCTGAATTCAAAGAAATATTCCTTATTACTTCACTTTAAAGCAAATTTACCACTAGGTACATCGCTATGGGCTTTTTACATTAACAGACAGGTGCCAGCATGCCGGTGGCGTGGTCCTTTTTTTGAATCGTTGCCCGATTCCCGCATACAGTGCCGGTCTATTCTGAGCACTGGCTGGGCATGAAGCACTAAAGGCGTGCCCACCGACCCACAGTGTGACAATCAGTGGGACAGCTCCATTGATTCTTATAGAGCCGTGTCACAGAGGGGAGGGAAGATCATCACCCTGGGGGCAGAAGGACCCGCCTCCAGTGCCTCATGCCCAGCCAGTGTTTGGGAATAGACCGGTGCCCTGCATGGGAACTGAGAATGGGAAACTTTTCCCAGAAGAGCGATGTACTCGGCTTTTTCCATCAGCTCCATAGAAATGCATAGAAGGCTCCGTGGGTCACGTGCTGTAACTACGGCTCTATTTATAATACAGAGGGACGGAGGGAACAGAGGTTCGACCCCTGCAATCTAGTTTTCCCCTGTCCTGTGGATAGGAGGAAAGTAAATTTTTCATGGAATACCTCTTTTAGCTTCCTTTCAGCTGTGGACAGAAATAGGGGAGAGTTAGACACCAAGTAGCCGCCATCCCCGTTGTCCCCTACCACCAGATGTAGAGCTGCACAGTCTGCAGTTGCCTGCTGCCATACCCTATGCTGTATGTCCCTGCTGTATAAGTGGTCCAGGGACTGCTGTGGAAGATTATTACAGTCTCCAGACTGTACAGTATATTATAAATGTTCTTTTTTAAGTTCAACAATAAATGTAAATTCTTTTACAAAAGAGCTGGAGAGGAGGTGGCTGCACATAACAACATGCACCTACCTCCCTGGCTCCAGTGTAGGGGTCCGCTGTCCCCTGCTCCAGCTCCCCATCCCTGGCCGCTTCCTGGTCTGAGCAGGGACCTGGGTTGTGACGTGTTAGCCCCACTCAGTTAGTCAGCAGCCGGGGAACCAGAGCAGGGGACAGTGGACCCCTGTGTTGGAGCTGGGGAGGTAGGTAGCCTGATATGCTGCTCTTTCCCTCCTATTGTTGACAGCTCCTTGTCTAGCTGAACATATACTGTAATATATATATATATATATATATATATATATATATATATATATATATATATATATTTAACCATCACAATGCCATGTAACACTTCCAGCCACAATCTCCTTTATCACATTCCTAGATCCGGTCACAGTTGCCCACAGAACCTTCTTTATGTGCTGTTTGTACTTTCATTCACTAAGCGTGATGCCCTCAAACTGCAATAAGCGTGACTCTAGCACAGGGAAAAAGTGGCTAAAATCCAGGGAGTTATCATTTAAATGGAGAATGACAAATGCTTTTTATATTGTTTTATGCCTCAGCTGCAAACAACAAATTAAATTGCCAAAAATCCATTTTTATTTTAGCTTCTAAAATAAAATTACTGGCGAATTTACCATTTCTATTGCTTTGAAGAAAAAAAAAAGTTTAGCCCAAAATATACCTACAGAAATTCGAACATCTTATTCTTGCTATAGGAATACCATGTAAAATTGGCAGGCATTGGCTTCAACTCCGCTGCTACAATCCTTTCTGAAAAGAGGTAACTTGACCACCTGCTACTTGCTTCTCATTGTTCTCTATTCTTATCCCCTGGTCATTACTATGAGAACTAAGTTCCAAAATGCTTCTTCCTGAAAACAATAAAATAAACCTGTCAAGCTCTATCTGTATCCAAACTGGTTGTCATAGTCTATCAGCCCTCAGCAAAGGATTGTTTAGTTTAAGGTAATTAAATGGTTATGTTGGTGAATAAAATAAACATATTTTTTAGTGAGATGAGATGAATAGTAATAACCGTAATAAAAGAAATAAAATCAAGCCTAACAGATTCATCGACTAAACATGACGTGTTCCCGTGATTTTAAAGGGGTAGCTCACCCCCTAAAAATTCTTTCTCAACTCAACTGGTGCCAGAAAGTGCCAGAGATTTGGAATTTACTTCTGTTAAAAAATCTCAAGTATTCCAGTACTTATCAGCTGCTGTATGTCCTGCAAAAAGTGGTATTCTTTCCATTCTGGAGAGCAGGGGAGGTTTTCTATGGCATTTAACTACTGCCCTGGACAGTTCCTGCCATGGACAGAGGTGTCAGCAGAGAGCATTGGAAAGAAAACACCACTTCCTTCACAATATACAGCAGATGATAAGTACTGAAATACTTGAGATTTTTTAAATCTCAAGGTAAATTACAAATCTCTGGCACTTTCTGGCACCAGTTGATTTGAAAGAAATTTTGTTTTTTGTGTGAACTACCCCTTTAACTGTGATCTGGAGCATGTGCCTTGAGACACCCCTGCCTATTGCAGTAGCCATTCAGGGGTACAGACCTATGGTCAGACTGGAATGTGCAGCCATAATACAGATGTAGAAATACATGTCTGAAATGGCCCCTAGATCAATTTTTAATAAAGCCAAAGGAATGTGACCCAGACACAGGGACAACATACAAAAAACAATTGCAGATATTGTCCTTTGCTGCGTGGTGTTAACCATTGAGCCACCATGCCAAAATATGTGGACCTAAAGTATTGCCATTGACTTGACTATGGACTTTACTTGGATTTTAGCCCAGTGGTTTTCGGTTCCTCACCCTTAACTGCTACAAGGAGGTCACTACCCCGGATTAGTATCCATAATCAACAACTGACAAAAAAGTGAGCAGCTGACATCATGAAGTAAGACAAAGTTGGCAAGTAAAAGTTATAGTCAAGCAAAGCAAGGGTCCTACCAGGCTGTGTTCACTCAGCAACAGTATACAGGCAAAGATCAGAAGAATGTAGGCTGGGATCAACAGAAATCTGCAGGACTGGCCCTTTAGGAATCAGAGGTTTGTACTTGTACAACCTCTGATAGAGAAGCATGAAGTGGAAGGATCCTCATCTACCATGCTCAGTTTTTAAGGACTTATTCCCACGTTCCGTATAACACGGAACCTCTATCCCCACAAGGCATCGTGTATCAATATGATGCCAGGAGCGGTGAAAGTGTTTGAATCTTCGTGGCACTGTAATGACACAGCCGCTGCTTCATTACAGTGCTGCAAAGATTCAAACACTTTCCCAGCTCCCAGCATCATATTCTGTGTTATACAGAACTGGGAATACGTCCTAACACTGGCATCCTCTGATTTAGGAACAGTATCTTTCGTATAGGCACAAATGCCACTTTGGCACCCATTATATAGCTACACCCCCGCATAAAGCTTTTATAAACTATACTGACATGTCATGTATTTTTCATGAGGAATACATTTATCAAACTTTTACTCTGTATGGAGATGGAATAACATGTACAGTATTAAGAGACAATCACTGCTGAATAAAATATTTGTCCATTAATTACTATATACATGGACACAAATTAGGATTTCAGATAAACTAGTAAGACAGATGATTTCTTCATCTCACCGAAGTATGGCAAGAACAAAGTCATTTTCACAACACGTCTAAGGGTGGATAGCAACATACAGCTACTAAACGAAACCCATTATGTTTACCTAGAAACTGTTTCCATGGGGACAGAATGCAGGAGGGTTTTTTTTTTAATTATTTCATGAAAGTTCCAAGTTCCAAATAGATTGTTTTCAGGCAAAGATCTGTAATATAGGAAGTTTCTTTCTACAGAGCATAATTACATAGCATTTTATCATCTGTCTGGTACGTGGTATCTTTAACGTGGGATGCTTCCCCCAAGCTGTTATGAAGAAGAAGAGATAATTAGAGGTGTTTAGCTATGTGATGCATAGGAGCACTTTGCAGATCAAATGTGCAATCCAACTTTCAAGCAAATTTACCAAATACAAAGAGCATTAAGAAACTATAGTTCTAAAATAAATATCCCTCTGCAACAATGACTTGCTCTAAATTCGATGGCATCTAGGACGATGTTTACAAAATAGGTTTTATTTAGCATGTTTATCATTGTAGGAGCACTGAAAACCTCTCTCCATCAATGTCTACATCAAACGTGATTTGTTTGTCCCCTTCTCTTTGGATACCGCACAGAACAGTTAAAAATGGGAGATCTTGTTAAATGCAACCATTTAATTTCCTTATGCCATAAAATAGAGAATTCTAAAATATAGATGTAGCACAAGAAACGTCTTACGGGTGGGAAAGAGAAAAAATGATGCCATTGTTCTGTAGGTCATTGCCAGATGAAAGAAGTGTGAGTGTTATGGTAAAATATAGGGAGGAAGGTGGGAGGCTTGATAAAGAAATGTATCAATTACTTTAATTCTATATGAAACAGGCAGCTGGTGTAGTAGGAAAGCAATATACCTATTAGAAAGATCAATAGGCTGAAGAAGAGACATTGTGCTTAATGAAAAATCTGAATAGCTGAGACAAGAAGTAAACAGATGACGAATTTATGTAGCAATGTCAATAGGGGAAGAAATGGGAGATGCGCTGTAGGTGAAGATGAACTGGTTTATCAGTCAATTTATTGAAAGGAGTGTGTGATGAATTTCCCATTCATGCCACAAACCAAAGACTTTAGATAGTCAGCAATAGGATGGATATGTCTACAGTACAGTTCAGTACATATTCATTATTCAAGAGCGAAGGACAGTTTGGCAGTAGGGAGTGTACATTTTAGTATCAACATCATAGGGATAGTATTAAAGGCAAAACTTACACCTTATAATAAAATATAATTATATTTACCAGCTACCTTCCATCTAACCTAAAACTATTACTATGTTTTCCACTAGGGCTTAGTAAAGACAGCGGGGAGAATTTACTATTTGAGTGTCCAAAATGGCAACTGCATTGTGCATTGTATTTTGTATTTTTTTGTGGTGCATGTTCGTTGGTAAATCCAAGTGATGTAAATTCCTCATACAATCCTATATACAACATACAGTAACGGTGTAGCCCAAACAGTGTACGTTATTTGTGGCATGTTCCAAACGTTAATGATAGAGAGGACAATAATGGGATGTATTAGGAATAGTAAATTCCTCCCAGTGTGTGTAGCGTATGTTAGGGGAGGGGTAGGTGACCATGGAACTTGAACAGAAAGTGAAGATGGAAAGATAGTATTTGTTCAAAATTGATAACTGTTAATACTGTAAATCTGCTCATCTCTAATATTAACTTTATTATACAGGCTGTTAAAATTATGTTAAAATATATATATAATTTAATTCTTGAAAAGTTGATCCCACAATTAAAAAAAAAAAAATCTTTTTTTTTTTCTTATCAGAAACACATTGTTAGTTGGATTACACTGTTGGATGCCATGACAACCTGTAATCATTACAATCATATTGCTCAATGCCTTTCGGGTGACCAGCAAAAGGTAAAGCAGCAGTCTTTTAAAAATGGCAGGTTATAGTTACCAGCCTATGGATGTGACGTATATCGTTCAGCGGGAAGCAATGGTTAAAGATAGGAATATTCAGAAAACGTCCTTGTCGATTTTCAGCTTATAATTTAAAACAAGATGTGAAGGAATTAGGAGATCATGAGGACAGAACTACTTTACCATCCAGGAGCATTCACTAGTTCTCTCGGTCTAGTCTTGGAGCCTGTAACAGGGCCATAGGAAAATCTATATCATTCCCTATGTTATAGAACTGGAAGGTTAACGTTTAATGACTATGATGTGCAAAAAATACCAGTTGCTTAGTTACCAAAAGAAGCCACTCATACGATCTATAGTCATGAACTTTGTACAAAATAATTAAAGTGATGTTCTGGGACTTTCTGATTGATGGAGCATTCTCAGGGTAGACCATTAATATCAGATCGGTAGAGGTCCAACACCTGGCACCCCCACCATTCATGTGTTCAACAGAGCAGGTGTATATACAATAAAAAAGAGACAGTATCAGACATCTACATAGACTGTGTACTGGCTGTATTGGGTTACTTCATGACAACTGACCTGTCTCTCCCCACTCACCCACATAGCTACTCGCTTTACTTACTATGCATGACACTAGACAGCAGAGCTACTACTGTTTGGGACCTTATAAGTGGGGAAAACTAAAAAATAATTGCTGTAAAAGTGTGGAGCCTTAGATGTTTGTCTGGCAGGTTCTGTTGAAATGAACCGCGGCTGGAAGAAATCATCGTTGGGGTCTGGGCTGAATGGAGAAGGAAAGGAAAATTCCAATCAACAAAGACATCATCTGTAATTTACTGAATAGGACTGTACTCAGGGCCGTTTCTAGTGGCGGGCGGGTCGGGCGACCGCACGGGGCGCCGACAGCTAGGGGGTGCTGGTGGCACCTTCCCAGACCTCACCTAGCTGCGCACGCCCCTGCCGGCCACATTATCAGCCTCCCCCGCCCGACCGCAGCTCCTGCTGCCCCGCGTGCCGGCCGCATGATCTGCGCAGATCGCCGGACTTCAGCTCCTCCCCGGCCCATCACCTGACAGCAGGCCGCCGCCCCCGAACACATCTTATCTATCCTCCAGCAGGCGCCGTGATATGACGTCATTCGCCTGCTTGAGGATAGAGAAGATGTGTTCGGGGGCGGCAGCCTGATGTCAGGTCATGGGCCGGGGAGGAGCTGCAGTCCGGCGATCTGCGCAGATCATGCGGCCGGCACGCGGAGAGGCAGGAGCAGCGGTCGGGCGGGGGAGGCTGATAATGTGGCCGGCGGCTGGGAAGGGAGGAGCTGTGGTTGGGGGAGGCAGATCATGCGGCCGCTGGGCGGGGAGGCAGGAGCGGTTCCTTGCAGGCCAGAAGAGAAGATCTGATGAGAGAGAGAGGGACCCGCTGTATGCAAGAAGGTGAGTATAATGGTTTGGTTTTTTTTGTGTTGTGATCGGCAATGAAGGGTGTAACTTCATAAGGAGCAGAACAAGGGGGGGGGAGATTATTACTATATGGCAAAACATGGGAGGGAGGATTATTACTATATGGCAGATCATGGGAGGAGGGATTATTATTATATGGCAGAACATGGGAGGGGGGATTATTACTATGGGGCAGAACATGGGAGGGGGAATTAATACTATGGGGCAGAACATGGGGGGGTTTACTATGGGGCAGAACATGGGAGGGGGAATTAATACTATGGGCAGAACATGGGGGGGTTTACTATGGGGCAGAATATTGTAGGGGGATTATTACTATGGAGCAGAACATGGAAGGTGGGATTATTACTATGGGGCAGAACATGGGGGGGGGGTTTACTATTGGGAAAAGCACAGGGGGGTTATTACTATGGGTAGAGCACAGTGGGGATTATTACTATGAGGGCAGCACAGGGGGGATTATTACTATGGGGACAGAGCACAGGGGGGATTATTACTATGAGAACAGCACAGGGGGGGATTATTACTATGGGGAAGACCACAGGGAAGATTATTTCTATAGAGACAGCACAGGGGATATTATAGGGACAGCACGGGAGGGGGGGTTATTACTATGGGGCAGAGCACAGCCGTCATAAAAAAGGGAAGTTGTTGTAAAAGTGTGGAGCCTAAGATGTTTGTCTGGCAGGTTCAGAAGAGACGAATTGTAGCTGCAAGAAATCATCATGGAGGCCTGGGCCAGATGGAGAGGGAAAGGAAAATGACGCCTCAGATCAAAGAAGACGTCACCTGTGAGTCACTGATTTTTCTTTTGTTTCAGTTGAAAATGGTTAAATAACACTGCTCAATGCCATAATACACACACTGCTTCTTCATAGCAACAACGCCCTCCCCCCCTCCCCACATCACTTGAGAGGGGATGGGGGGGGGGGCGCTTTTAGCAAGATTCGCCCTGTAGTCAAAACTACCTAGAAATGGCCCTGACTGTGCTGTAATCTACAAAGCTAACAGAGATATATGGGTAATATGCATTGCATTTTAGACTTTTTTTCGTACAAGGGATGCCCCCAGTTGGGACACACTCATATAGAGTGTAGGAATTACAAAGCAACAGCGATGAGGCGGCACTAGTGGAAATAGTGAATAAAGAAGTAAATTCTCCCATCATGTGCAATACAACGTTCCAGTTTCTTAATGAAACCTTTTTCAAGCAACACATCACTCAAGTGAAGGAAAGGGCTGGTATTTAAAGTCCATAAGCTCAGCCCATAATCAGTGACATCATAATAGTGTAAACAATATATAAAAACACTGATCTGTAATATATTGTCATGGCCGCGGCGGCGTCCCGTGCTCCGGGCCGCCGCCGCGACCGCCATCCTGCCCAGGCAGCTGCCGGGGTCCTGGTGCAGGGACCCGGCGCTGCGGTCTGTTCGGCCCCGGGGGGCGCCTCACCTCGTCCCGCTCCGCCTTCCGTCTGTGCCGGCCGGCGCGCGCGTCCCCGCCTCCTAGGGCGCGCGCGCGCCGGCTGTCTCAGATTTAAAGGGCCAGTCCGTCCCTAATTGATAGTTGCACCCAATCACTCCCTATAAATCCCAGCATGCCCTGTCCCCTGTGTTGGAGCCTCTACATGCTTCCCATAGCGTTTGGCCCAGCTCCCTGTTGTTCCTGATACCTGTCCGCTACCTGGTCCCTAGTCCTTGTTCCTGTTTCCTGCCCACTACCCAGTCCCTACTCCTAGTCCCTGGTTCCTGCTTCCCGTCTCACTGCTGTTCCTGTGTTCAGCCTGTCACCTGCGGTACGCCTACACGCCACTGTCAGTACCTACTCCTGCCACGCCTCGCCTGCCGTCACCAGCAACCAAGCCAGGGGTAGCGACCTGGGGGTCGTCTGCCGCAGCAAGTCCATCCCGCTTTGCGGCGGGCTCTGGTGAAAACCAGCGGCCCCTTAGACTCCGCTCCCTGGTGAGGTTTGTGCCATCGCTGGTGCCGGTCCAGTGGATCCACTACTCCAGGCGTTACATATATACATACTCCATAATCAAGATAGTGTAAAATGTTACATCAATACAGTGAAATAAAAGTCTGAGCTATATCAAGATATCATAATCCTCATAATTCAAAAAGTTCAGTAGATGGATAATCAGAGGTTAATGGAAGGGGCCATGCCTCACCTGGTACTTGTAAATAAACCGATGCTCCTCCATGCTCGATGTCACGCTCATCAGTGTTTGTAACCATTGTAACTGCCCATGCGTGGAGGAGCGCACTCAATGAACTCGAGGGTAGGAATTAGGTAGGAAGCATGCTGTAAAAGTAGGGAGCCTAAGAGATCCAGGTGACAAACTCTGGATGTAACTGCACTATAATCACTTACATGTTATGCAAAACCTGGAAGTATTATTATTATTATTATTATTATTATTATTATGTGGCAGTTGTGATGTATATCATATTATATATAGAAAATTGTCTTTTAGCAGTGCTGTCTTTGAGATAGATCCATTAAGTTCTTTATTTAAAGACTACAACTGTCACAATCAAACTAAAGTAAAATAGTATATGTCATAGAAGCAGAATATTTGTGCTGTGCAAAAAATTTGGACGTTATTCTGGAGAGAATTAAGCTTTGCAACCTAATGCTGCAGAAACACAAGTTTCCAGTGCTAACCACTAAAACTCCAAGTAGCTGCAGCAACATTCAGGCTATGTTAACACAACGTCAAAATTTTAAAAAAGGCGTCTGATTTTGATATTTAAAATAATGTCCATTTTTGCCGCGATTTAACTGACTGCAATGGCAATGCATTGAAGTTAATGGGAAGATGGACGTTCAGTGCCCACTATGCATTGAATAACGAACGTTTTTACCGCGGGCGTCAAAATAATGAACATGATCATTATTTTCGGACGTCTTTTCCAAACAGCGGACGTTTTTTATTAGTTGTTCACACACAGTTTTCCTATTGTCACCATTCTTTCTCTGTTTTAACTATTAACCCCTTAAGGACCGGGCCTAAAATGGCCTTAAGGACCGGAGCAAATTTTATGAATATGACCTGTGTCACTTTATTCATTAATAACTTCGGGATGCTTTTACCTATCCGGCTGATTCTGAGATGGTTTTCTCGTGACATATTGTACTTCACATTTCTTGTAAATTGGAGTCGATACTTATAACGAATCTTTATGAAAAAAACCAAAATAACGTGAAAAATTGTAAAAAAAAATGCATTTTTCCAACTTTAAACCTTTTCTGCTTATACAGAAAATGGTTATGCCACATAAATTATATATTAAGTAACATGTCTACTTTATGTTGGCGGCATTTATTAAACTATATTTAATTTTTTTTAGGGTACAAACCCACTTGACGTATTTGCTGCGTGAATCAGTCTTAAAAATAAGCAGGCAAAACGCAGGTTGGCTTTATACGATTGTTCTGCGTTAAAATACGCAATTGCGTATTTTTGAAGCGTGAAGCTTGTGTTAGCAAAGCATCAGTTGTTAACAACCTGTGCGAAAAACGCATGTAGCTTCACGCTTCAAAAATACGCAATTGCGTATTTTAACGCAGAACAATTGTATAAAGCCAACCTGCGTTTTGCCTGCTTATTTTTAAGACTGATTCACGCAGCAAATACGTCAAGTGGGTTTGTACCCTTAGACAATAGAAAGCGTAAAACATTAGCAGTAAATTTCCAAATTTTCAGTAAAATTTCAAAATCAGATATTTTTAGGGACCTGTTCAGGTTTAAAGTGTATTTGAGGGGACTGTATGTTAGAAAGCCCCCCATTTCAGAAACTGCACCCCCCCCAAACTCTGCAAAAGCACATCCAGAAAGTTTTTTAACCCTTTAGGGGAGTCACAGAAATAAAAGCTAAGTGTGTAAGAAATTGGAAAATTTTTATTTTCTGTGCAGAGATTTTATTGTAATCCAATATTTTTCATAATTATAAACTTATTACCAGAGAAATGCACCCCAATATTTATTGCCCTGTTTCTGCAGTTTATAGAAATACCCCATATGTGGCCCTATTGCGCTATTTGACGCAACCACAAGCCTCAGATATAAGGGAGCGCCTAGTGCATTTCAATGGCTCTGTTATATTTGGTCATTTCTGGCTGTACCACTTCAGCTTGGCAGAGGCTCTGGGGTGCCAAAACCTAAAAAACACCACTTAAAAGACACCATTCAGAAAACTACACCCCTCAAGGAATGTAACAAGGGGTGCGGTGAGGATCTGGACCCCACAGGTGCTTCACAGATTTTCCCAACAATATGGTGTGAAAAAAGACAAAAGTATTTTTTACACTAAAACGTTGTTCTAGACTTCAATTTTTCATTTTCACAAAAGGATAAAAGGAAAAAAAAACACAAAACATGTAGCGCAGTTTCTCCCGAGTACAGAAATACCCCACATGTGGACATAAAGTGCCAGGCGGGCGCAGCACGAGCGTCCAAAGGGAAGGAGCGCCAATTGGCTTTTGGAAGCTGGATTTCACTGGAATGGATTTCAAGGGCCACGTCGCATTTACAGAGCCCTCGTGCTGCCAAAACACTGGAACCCCCCCACAAGTGACCGCATTCTGGAAATTACACCCCTCAAGGAATCTAACAAGGGGTGCAGTGAGCATATGGACCCCACTGGTGACGGGCACAAATGTGGAACAATGTGACGTGAAAGTGAAAATTTAAATTTTTTCACTTTCACGGCACAAATGTGCCCATCATCAAGGGGTCCATATCCTCACTGCACCCCTTGTTAGATTCCCTGAGGGGTGCAGTTTCCAGAATGGGGTCACTTGTGGGGGGTTTCCACTGTCTTGGCAGCATGAGGGCTCTGTAAATGCAACATGGCGTTCATCATCCATTCTAGCCAAATTCAACCTCCAAAATCCAAATGGCGCTCCTTCCCTTGAGAGGCTTGCCCTGCACCCACATGGCGCTTTATGTCCACATGTGGGGTATTTACGGACTCGGGGGAAATTGCTCTAAACATTTTGTGTGTTTTTTTCTCTTTTAACCCCTTGTGAAAATGATAAATTCAAGGCTAGACCAACATTATAGTGTAAAAAATGTAATATTTCATTTTCACGCCACATTGTTCCACATTTGTGCCCGTCACCAGTGGGGTCCATATGCTGACTACACCCCTTGTTACATTCCTTGAGGGGTGTAGTTAATGGGGTTACTTGTGGGGGGTTTCAACTGTCTTGGCAACACAGAGGCCTTTTAACCCCTTGCCGCAAAATGACGTTTGGGAAACGTCATGTAAAGCAGGTAGTTCCCGCAACATGACGTTTCCCAAACGTCATGCTTTCCCTGCCTCCCCCCGCTGTCCCTAGGTGAGATCTGGCAGCGGGAGGAGGCAGTATCACACCGCATCCTCCCGCTGCCTCTGCCCGAAGGGGAGCCGCGCTCCCCCCGGGCAGTTAACCCCATAGACGCCGCGGTCAATGCGACCGCAGCGTCTATGGGGAGATAAGAACAATTGCGGCGATCGGGCGGCGGGAGGGGGCTGTGGCATGTTGCCTCCTCCCGCCGCCACTACTGATGCCCCCCTGGCTGTTCCGTGCCCCCCCCCCGGTACTGGCGGATCGCCGCTATTTCCGTTATAGCGGCGATCCGCCAGTACCGGCCATTACCGGCGCCGCCGCTGCATTTCATCTCCCCCCTTCGTGAATCCACGGTGGGGGGAGATGAAATAAGTATAAATCAGACCCCAGATCAGCCCCCCCCCTCCTAGTGGCCGATCCCCGGGCGGCCATCACATCCAAGATGGCCGCCCCCATCGCTGCGAACAAACGATGTTTGTTCGCAGCGATGGAAATAAAAAAATGAATGAAACACCCATGCTCTCCGCCACCGGAGGCAAGGGGTTAAATGCAACATGGCCCCTCAAAATCCATTCCAGCCAAATCCAGCCTCAAAAAACCAAATGGTGCTCCTTCCCTTTGGAGGCTTACCCTGCACCCACATGGCGCTTTATGTCCACATGTGGGGTATTTCCGTACTCAGGGGAAATTTTATTTTTTAGCCCCTTGTGAAAATGAAAAAATCAAGACAAGATTAATTATTTAGAGTAAAAATTTAAAACAAATTACACTAAATGTTGGTCTAGCCTTGATTTTTTTCCATTTCCACAAGGGGCTAAAAAAGAAAATAAACACAAAGCGTGTAGGGTAATTTCCCCTGAGTACGAAAATACCCCACATGTGGACATAATGTGCCATATGGGCACAGAGCAAGCCATCAAAGGGACAGAGCGCCATTTAGAGGCTGGAATGGAGGATGGAGGCCATGTCGCAATTACAAAGCTCCTGTGCTGCCAGCACAGTAGAAACCCCCCACAAGTGACCCCATTCTGGAAACTACACCCCATAAGGAATCTAACAAGGGGTGCAGTGAGTATATGGACCCCACTGGTAACAGGCACATATGTAGAACATGTGCCGTGAAAATAAAAAATACAATTTTTTTCATTTTCACGTCCAAAATGTGGCCGTCACCAGGGGGTCATATCCCCACTGCCCCCCTTGTTAGATTCCTTATGGGGTGTAGTTTTCAGAATGGGGTCACTTGTGGGGGGTTTCTACTGTCCTGGCCGCACAGAGGCTTTGTAATTGCATCATGGCATCCTCTAATGGGAATGGCGGCCATACCTATTTAGCTGGGGAAAAGGGACAATTATTAATTTATTTGGGGGTATTAGGCCAATTATTAGTTTATAAGGTTGAAAATGACAGGTGCCCATCAAATTCAACCTGTGTTGATCCAGAGGAAGGCAAAAAACCCTTGTGAGGCAGACGACAGTAGCCTCATCACTGGGAAAAATTCCTTCCTGACTCCATAATGGCAATCAGAATAATTCCTGGATCAACGTGACCCCTGAAATAGGAAAAAGGGACAGAATTTAGAAAATGTAGAACCCCAATGACGTGTGGTACGCCTTGAAGCGATCCAGTATGCAGAGACCGGGGTGATCAGGACAGGCGTCACACTGGAAAATGGTGTCCTTCCTGATCCCCCTGTTACGCCACACTCTGCACTTCTTCTGGGGTCTCCTGTTTTCCAGTGTGGGGACGTCACCTGGAAAATGTTGTCCTGGTGCGATACAGGGTCCTACATATCCAGAAGTGCTGGGTCCACTCCATGGCTGCTAAATATTAGGGCTCTATTACTGCTTCTGATATCTTCGGATCGTGCCGCAAGCTACAGTAGCTCAGGCAGCGAGGGACCGGAAGAGGGGGTGCTGGTATAAAAGTTATCCCCGTACAGGTGGTAACCTTTATCCAGCAGTGGGAAGATCAGGTCCCCAACGATCTCCCCACTAACTCCGAGGATGGGGGGTGATGAGGATGAGGATGAATGGAGGAACGAAGGATCCCCCCATTCATCCTCACTGGCTGTTTCGGTGTCGGAGGCAATAATAGCGTATGCGTCCGACACCGAAAATACCCTGGGGACCATCGTTATACGGGGATTGGTATATGGGGTATGTAAATGTGTAGTGGTGTAGTGTAAAACTTTATTCCGTGTTGTGTAATAGTGTTTTTTACATGTTTTTTTAACATTAAGTATAAAAAAAAAATATGCCAAGAAACTTATGTGCGGCACTTATAAGCAGACCGTGGCTGTAGGATATAGGAAAAAAACACTCTGCGCCAAAAAGGAGGAGTTGCTGATCAGCGGCGCACTTACGTGCGATGCTGATCAGCACTCAGCGGCGATAGGGTGCGGAAAATAAAAAACAAAAAAAAACAACCTTTCTTCAACCCTATAGCTACTGATATGTGTATTATATACACTTATCAGCCGCTAGGGGGCAGTAGAATGCAAATTCCGGAAAAAGCCGAAGTTTGACGACGCTGGAGCCGATAATTGCCGATGGGGACCGCCGGTAAAAGACGAAGACGCCAACGAAGACGAGGACGTGATCGGAACCCGGAAGACGCGATCGGGACGCTGGATCCGGTGAGTATGGGTCAATACCTGCTCTGGACACCTCAGCTACCTAGCTGAGGTGTCCACAGCAGGTATTTAACCCTTTCATGGGGTACTTATATCGCCGTGATCGGCCGGCCGGTCCCGGCGATCGGGACGTGGCACCGTGGCCACCATTACTTTTAACAGTAATGGCGGTCGGTGCCGTCCTCGGACAGCACCGACCGCCATTGCTTTCCGGGCCATCGGGTCACCGATGACCCGGAAAGCTGCAGATCGCCGCCATTGGCTGATCTGAATTGATCAGCCAATAGCGGCGATCGTCAGCACGGGAGGGGTTAATCACCCCCCGTGCCGACAAGCAGGGATGGCCTGCTATACATTATAGCAGGCCATCTTCCCCGATCGCTGCGTGTGTACACGCAGCGATTAGGGAAACCGCGGGCGTAAATGTACGCCCGTTTGCGTTAAGGCACGGGTTTTGGGGGCGTACACTTACGCCCGCGGTCGTTGAGGGGTTAAATTCAATGGACCTTTCAATTGAGCCACACCCAAAGGCCAATTAGTAACTCCAAACTAGAATAATGTAAACACCAGTCATTGCACTAAGGGAAGGCCAGGCTGCTAAATAACGTCCGTTATTTTAGCCTCAAAATGACAGACGTTATTTTAAACGGAGCTTAAAAAGGTTGTGTGAACATAGCCATAAGATAGGAAATTGACCCAGGAAGATTAACAGTAAGATATATTTTTTGTCTGCCACACAACACAAGTATTATTTAACATCTCAGGCTGAAGAGAGCAATACCGACAAATACATAATAAAGTATGCCTGATCATAAGGTTTTCCTGACATTTAACTTAGCAAGTACATAAATTCAGATACAGAATTTGTGCAAGAAAATCCAAGGCCAATTGTTTAATAAAGACTCTTATGTGAGCATTGACTGGGTCAAGGTAAAAAAAAAAACATTATATAAACTAATATCTTCATTATAGCCAACTATTACGTGATCACTGACCAAGGTAAAATGAAAAAAAAAAAAACATTACATAAGCTAATAATATTAGCCAATCTGAACCTAGTTTTTTTAAGTAATGTTATATATAGAAACAAGAGCAAATGTGTGATTGCTAAAGTGCTGGTAAAGCGTACAAAAAGCCTCCCTGGTCCATCTAGTCTACCCTTATATCAGTTTCTTTGCTTATTATGTTACAATAGTTTATCCCAGGTTTGCATTCACTTACTGTAGACCTACCAACTAGCTGGAAGTTTGCTCCAAGGATTTGCTCCTTAGTCTATACCCTATTGTTTTTGTTTCAGTTACTTAATAAAATCTTCCTTAACCTTATTTAGCCCTTTAACAATCTTCTATGTTTTTATATATGACACATATAAATACATTAACACTGTATGATAGTTCACCACATTGGTGACATTGACAATACATACTGACCAGGACATTAACCATTCTATGGTAGGTAGGCGTTGTGGTATGGCCTCCACCTCTACCTTAGCAGACCCCTCTTCCCTAATAGCTTCAGTAAGCCCACCTCTTCTATAAATATTTAGTGAAGGGGTCCGTTTCCACAACAGGGCTTCCTTTTTTCTTTTCTTAAGAATGACAGCATTGACTTGTTTTCATAAGTGGTCACAGCAGTGGTCCTAGTAGAAGTCTCACAGCGTGGGCCCTTTCTTTCCTCAATGATAAGACCAGTGCTCCCCCTTTCCTTTTCCATTGATTCAAATCAGTCCTCTCTTCCCCACTGCCTGGTCTGTAAAAAGAGATGAGCGAAGCAGCCGGAAATTTATTTCCTGACCTTCCCAAATTTTTGGTCAAACTCGTTATGATCCGCAAATCGAAACTTAATGAATTTCAAACAGCCAAAACTATAGTAGTTACAATACTGGGACTCAGGGCTGGTTTTAGACTAAATATGTCCCTGGACAAAGTTGAAGGTGGGGCCCCAAATGCTTAAAATATTTTAGAAACAATTTAAGGTCCCCATACACTTTTGTCAGCGGTACTCGCTGCTCGTGTCGGGTTCGGGTATTACACGGTCAGATATTCTGTTTAAGTTAGTGCCAATCTAGCCGATCTTGCTTACAGAACCTATTAGACAGCTCGATTATGTCCGTGCATCCCTTGCTTCATATAGTAAATAATAAAGCTATTACTTAGCTCATCATGTTCCTCAGTGTCCTCAGGCCTTGTCTGTGCGACACTCTGGTCAGCGCAGCTGCAGCTCTCACTTCTGGTCCCCTCTCTGAAGTAACAGGCCAATCACTGGCAGAGACAGGACACCACCAGGCCAATGATGGGCTGAGGGCCTGTTACTTCAGTGATGGGACCAGAAGTGAGAGCTGCAGCTGTGCTGACCAGGGAATCCCACAGACAAGGCCTGAGGACACTGGGAACGTAATAGGTAAAGTAAAAGGTAAGTATATCCACACTTCTGTCTGCATGCAACTCCCTGGTCAGGGAGTGGTCCAAAAAAATGTATCCACTGTTTAAAAGTCCATAACTTGCAAACTAATTGACGGAATTGTCTCATATTTGGTAGTGTACTAGTTTGTAGTTCCGGCAGTCACCACACAAGCGTTGTATTGTTTTGTCAGATGACAGTCGCCGGATAGTGTTGTGTTCGTAGTTGCACCTAGTTACTCGAGTAAACATGTCTGGCGCAAGGCTTACGTTCGATGAAAGGAAGTCAGTTTTGAAGTGGTATTTTAAGTACGAAAACATCAATGAGGTTCAACGGCAATGGCGAAATGAGTATCAAACAGAGCCACCGACACGTTTAACGATTCGTTGCATTCGAAACAAATTTGAAGCCGAAGGCTGGGTTAAAGATGTACACAAACAACGATCTTCTTTGACGGCACAGTTACCTGTGAGGTGTACCTTCATAAGCTTCAGACATCCATTTTACCTGCCATCCGAGACCTGTATGGAGACGGAAGATTTTACTTTCAACAAGATGGTGCCCCAGCCCACTACCAACATCGTGTTAGGGCGTATCTCTACGAAAATCTACCAGGAAGATGGATAGGCCGTAGAGGTGCTGTGGAGTATCCACCACGTTCCCCAGACTTAACTCCTCTGGACTTTTACCTGTGAGGAACACTAAAGGACGTTGTTTATCGACAAAAGCCACGCACATTGGATGAACTTCGAGAATCCATCGTATATTCATGTGCTAATATCGAACTGAACATGTTGCAGTCAGTAGTTCGTGCTGCAGTTCGGGGGCATCGTTTGTGTGTGGATGTGAATGGTGACCATTTCGAACACCTACAGTGATATCTTTAAGTTGGACTTTAAGCTACACTTTCACCAAATATGAGACAACTCCGTCAATTGGTTTGCAAGTTATGGACTTTTAAACAGTGGATAAATTTTTTTGGACCACTTTGTATATGTATATCATCGGTCTATTATAATCTTAATGCCAGTAGCGTAATTTGGTGGGGGCAGAGGGGGCGGCTGCTCCCGGGCCCACACAGGCAGGGGGCCCACTGAAGATTTTGCCAGTTAATGCTATCTGCAAAAGCTATTGCTTTTGCAGACAGACTTAACAAATGTCTATTGGCTGTAGGTGGCCCCTGGCCAGCAACCAATGCTCCTGGGGGGCCCAAACGGCTACCGAATGTTGTGTCTGACCATTTAGCTGTATGCGCTTCTATGCTAGGAGAACATACAGTTGAATGCAGCAG
Organism: Dendropsophus ebraccatus; assembly: GCF_027789765.1. NCBI lineage: Eukaryota > Metazoa > Chordata > Amphibia > Anura > Hylidae > Dendropsophus > Dendropsophus ebraccatus. Next base: position 86,272,058 of record NC_091459.1, read on the forward strand.
GGTGATTGACAAGGGGAGGAGAGCATTGGCTCTCCACCCTGCCAATCACTGTTGTGACCACAAGAGGCCGTTCCCTCCCTTAGAGCTGAGGGATATGGGTGATGTCACTCGTGCGCTCACAGAGGTAAGTATGGCTTTTTTCCCCTTAGTTATAAAGAAGGAGACCTATCGAGGTGGGTGGGGCTAACTTCTGGGAAGGATGTCATCTATGGGGGATGGAATGTGCTGGCTAACTGAAGAGGGGGTTACTAATCTGGAGGTGCAGTCTACTCACAGTAATGGGGGTGTCTAACCACCAGGAGGATTACCAAGGAGATTACTGCTGGGTTAGGGGGTGGCTGCATGGGGAATACATACCAGGGGGATTACCTACATGAGATGGTGCAGGATAGGATGCATATATGAAGGATACTACCTTTGGGGGGGGGAGGATTGCCTGTACAGAGAGGTCTAAATACTAGATAGATGCACAGAGGGGAGTATAACTTCTATATGAGGGCACAGAGGGTCCTGACTACTACTACAAAAAAACTGAGGGAAATAATAACTATATTGGGGCACAGAGGCCTAACTGCTATATGGGTGCACAGAGAAGCTGCATTTCAATATGAAGGTACAGAGGGGCCTGACTACTATATGGGGGTGCACAGGGAGGGTATATCTATGGAGGAACAAGGGGGGATAATCTACCGTGTTAGGGTATAGATGTGGCCTTTTTATTATATGAGAGCACAGAGGAACCCTACGAACTATATGAGGGCTAAAATTGGGTCCAAATACTACATGGAGGCATAAGTTGTCTGCTCTCATATACCCTGTACACCATTACTATCATGGCTGATTTCTACTATATATTTAATGTATTGTCATGTATTGTTTTTATGAATTAGTAAAGTCATTATTCCATTTAGTTATGTTGCAGTAGTCTGGCTTTTTTGTATATCGGTTATTTAGTATAGTTGCCTTAGACTGCATGGGACTATTTATTGTTATTACCCAGCATTTGTACTATACATTTGCTCTATTGGTACTGCGGGTATGCCCTTCGGGTGTCACTGACCATCAGCTATGGTGTAGTCCTCATGCTGCCCAATAGATATTAGACAGATAAATATGAGATAAAGAGATAGAACGGATGGATGGCTAATTAGAAAACAGAAACAGCACCACAGCTTCCTCTATGTTGTGTGTGGTATTACAACTTGGTTCCATTGTCTTTTAGTGGAACTAAGCTGCACTACCACATCCAAGCTTTGGAGGAGAGTGGTGCTGTTTCTGGAAAAAGGCAGCTACGTTTTTCAATCCTGGATAACCCCTGTAATTTTTACATAGTTATATATGTGAAATGTAGAAAGTCTTTCCCACTGGTCTCAGTCCCTGTTCACTATGAATAATGAAGTAGAAAATACCCTTTATTATTCGGAAAGCATTGTCATCTATTGAGGTTCCCTATGGGTAACATAATCGGTTGGGGGCCCACTGAGACTCTCTCGCCCCCCCCTAGGCTGAACCCCTAGCTACGCCCCTGCTTAATGCATTAGGCTATCACACTACTACAGCAAAGCAAAAATTTCCAACAGATAAAAACACTGAAATTATATAGCAAACAAATCTTTATTGATTACATATAAAAACATGATTGTTAAAAAAAAACAAAAAAAACATTAACAAGAACGGTTGCTATCCCGAAGGCAGTAACAAAAGATTCCTATTATACTCACATAGTCTGAAAATCCCTGGCAAAGAAATATGTAAACGGGCAGACAGTAAATGTTAAATATCCATTGAGCAGGACATCATGTATTGTGATAACCAATACAGTGCTAGTGCATACCAAACATCATGACTACTATATTAGCTGACTATATGCTCAAATAATGCCCTATAGTAACCAACCCCACGATTTCCTAGAGATACAGTAGGAGTATACCTTTGAGAAGATTTTAGTGGGTGGTGGCGTACCACTAAAATCTTCTCAAAGGTATACTCCTGCTGTATCTCTAGGAAATCGTGGGGTTGGTTACTATAGGGCATTATTTGAGCATATAGTCAGCTAATATAGAAGTCATGATGTTTGGTATGCACTAGCACTTTATTGGTTATTACAATACATGATGTCCTAATGGATATTTAACATTTACTGTCTGCCGGTTTACATATTTCTTTGCCAGGGATTTTCAGAATATGTGATTATAATTGGAATCTTTTGTTACTGTCTCTGGGATAGCCACCGTTCTTGTTAATGTTTGGTTCTCTTTTTAACAATCATGTTTTTATATGTAATCAATAAAGATTTGTTTGCTATATAAATTCAGCGTTTTTTTTGTTGGAAATATAGGTAAGGTAAGTAATAGTTTTATTATTTTAAAGACACAATTATCAGCTAATGTAGCAATATTTTTAAACTTGTCAAAAGACAACGATCATCCGATGATCGGCTCTTCAGCTGATCATTCTCCTTATTACATGGAGCAATATCAGCCTTATTCAGGCAAGTATTGGGCCATGTATTAGGGACCTTAGTCACAGTCAGTCAGTTCAGAAGGTTACATGCCAGGACTGCTGCTAGTGTCGTAAAAGACTCACACTATTAGATGCAAAAGACAAAAACTATTTATATGGATTGTTTTTTAAAAAAAATATTGTTATATCAGGACCAAATATTACCTCCATACTGAAACGGAAGAAAACGCACACATGTAAATACCAATAATATCACCACTGCATGACCACCGCATAATGACTCTATATACAGACCAATATTACCACCATAGAGTGACCACCATGTAATGACTCTACATACACACTATATACACAGACCAATATTACCGCCATACTGTTACGGAATAAAACGCACACATGTAAAGACCAATAACATCACCACTGGATGACCACCGCGTAATGGCCGAAAAACGCACTCTATACAGACTAATATTACTGCTTTAGAGTGACCACAGCATAATGACTCTATATACACACTACAGTACATACAGACTAATGTTACCGCCATAGAGTGACCACCGCATAATGACTCTATATACAAACTATATAAAGACCAACATTACTGCCATAGTGTGACCGCCACATAACACACCGGGAGCACAGCGTCTGTGTGACCCTTGATAGCAGCCATTAGCTCTAGCCAGGGATCACTCCCAGACGCTGCAAGACACTGTCTGTGCGGTCCTGCCCCTGACACATAATGTGGGGGCCCTGGGCAATTGCCCCCCCTAACGCCGGCCCTGCTGGGGCTATAATAGAAGGGCAAATTTGTTAAAGCATGTTGTTGTTAGAGTGTCAAAAATCTGAGAATCACAATTGTCAATCAGCCAGTCATCTTAATTCCGCCATTTTGTCCTCTCTGTCCCTATATTGTTCTATCCCTGCTCTGCTCTAACTGCAATCCTGCTCTCTTCTCCACAGAGCCAACTGGCCACCTCCGTTAACAAATCACCTAAGAGGGGGAGGGAGGTGCTGACATCACCAAAAATCAGCTCTCCGGTTCTCTCCTATCCTTTCCTTTCTGTCCCTATATCACTCTGTTAGTCTCTCACTGCTCTGCTCTAACTGCCTGCTGTGATCCTGCTCTCTCCTCCACACACAGCCGACTGGCCACCTCTGTTTACAAATCACCTTATATAGAGGGGGAGGTGCTGCCATCACAGAGGGGCCTGCAGCTGATTGGACGAGCATTAGGCGTTGTGATTAATCCGTTTCTCCCACCCAGTGACGCTCCAGACAGCATGTGCAGCCGCCATTTTTTTTTGTGAACTTCGCAATATTTGCTTCGCAGAACAAAGCGAATTGACAGTGTGGTTCGGAGCGTATCTTGATTCACCAGATTCGCTTTGCTCATCTCTAACTATAAGTATACATATGGGGGAACAATAAAGAAGGACTAACATTAGAGGGATATCACATTTCAATCTACAGAGAAAAAAAATGTTCACAAAGACATTAGACAGACATTGAGGCATTCAGAAAAAAAGTTAATAAATATTACTAGCTCATGTGGGATTCAGCAGCTTGATTTATCTGTGTTTTTACACATCTAATCGGTACTATAAAGCATTATAGAAGCTGATGTCAAAATCATAAAACTATGCAGCTTACCCAAAATGCAAAGCAAAAGTCATTTTGTACATAAAAGATTGTCATTTATTTCAATGGCACTTGTTTATAGTTGTCTTGTCATCAAAAAAGTTACAACTATTAAAACAAAAGCATCAGAAAGGAAGTAATTGTATGTGCTATTAATGAGTATGCAGGAATAACGGAAATCCATAGGACATCAGGGTATTGTGCGGCCTATATGTAGTACCTGTCAGCTATGTTTTCACTTTTATAGTTGTGTGCTTTATAGGCTGCCTGTTCTAGCTACATTCCCCTAGAGGCACATTAAATTTCATTCAAAATCCTCGTAACCACAATTAATCTTATGTGACATTAATTTTAATGGTACATGGAGTGCACAATTGAATGAAAAAATCACCGCAAGCTAGACAGGGTACGACTAATTGTTGCTCCTTACAGCTAATAAAACAAGAAAGAACATTCTCAATGAGACAGGTCTTCATTGTATAAGAAATCTTCATAGACAAAGGGACGTATAGCATTGAGGCAATTTCTTTTCACTCGTAGCCTAAGAAGCACAAGAAAGATGCTCAAAAATATGACCATTTCTTACAGATTACTGCTTAAAGTGTCCCCAAGGTATATGTTAGGCCTGTTCCCTCTCTAACTAAATGAATCTATTGGAAAGATATTTGGTTCATGTCCTTATGTGAATGTTAGGCGCTAACATAAAAATAACTGTTTTCAGTATGATGAGCTTTTATATTATTTCATTCTGTTTGAAATCAGTAACTATTAGTATGTTCCAAATATTCCTCAGCACATAAAAGATGCACATGTATGTTCTGATGTTCAATATATTGTGTATCAATGATATTGATGGAGGGCCCAAGCTAAAATTTAGCACCAGGGCCCATTGACCTTTAGCTATGCCCCTGGACTCGGTTGTACAACTGCTAGTCACATGTATTGGGCTGTAAAAATCTGCAACATATCCTTCATGTCTGAAATCGCCCTACATCATTCTGAGAGGCCATAAAAGCCTATTTTACATTGTGATATTGTATAGTGGGTGACATGGCTAAGACTGCAGCACAATGTGCCCTAACCTGAAACAACAACTTCCATCATGCTCTGACAACCTGTTAAGGCTTGCTCATGACATCAGAATACAACAAGCAGTGACATCAAGTAAGTGACATAATTAGTAATATCATCCCAGGGCCTTAGTAAAGAAGAGACCCGGACTCTCTGTCCTAAGGGGCTCCACACAGGGCCAAACTGGGACTGAAAATCAGCCCTGGCATTTCAGAGTACACAGGCCCACTTGCCGTGTGGTGAAAAGTTATGAGACGATGTTGTGAGTGCAGCATGGCTACATGTTATATCATCACGGCCATGACTGGAATTACAGATAATAACACAGTAAATAGGGTCAGAAGCTTCTGTCTCTGTACTGTGTAGCTGTGCTGCAGTTACAGGTCATCACCACTACACAGTGTACAGAGACAGACTGCTTCCGGCCCCGGTCACTGTGCTGAGTTTAATACCACCACCGCATACTGACTAATACCACCGCATACTGACTAATACCACCAGATACTGACTAATACCACCGCATACTGACTAATACCACCGCATACTGACTAATACCACCAGATACTGACTAATACCACCGCATACTGACTAATACCACCGCATACTTACTAATACCACCACATACTGACTAATACCACCGCTTACTGACTAATCAGTATCTGGTGGTGTTAGTCAGTATGTTGTGGTGTTAGTCAGTGTGTGGTGGTATTAGTCAGTGTGTGGTGACAATAGTCAGTATGTGGTGGTATTAATGTCACCACTGTGAAGTGTATAGAACGCCAGCTCCGCTCGGTCGCTAGTCTGCCTCGCACGGTCCGGCACTCAAGCAGGTGCTGTAAGTATTCCAAGAAAGATTCATGGACCAGTGTGTGCAGGTGAAGACATCAGACGTGTTAATTGGAAAGACCCATAAGAACATGGACACATCGATCACTTCTCACAGAACGTCAACGCGTTTCTGGCGCATGCGCGCCCTTGATCACGACAAAGATAGGTAACATAGTGCACACATATATACACGTAGCCCATCCCCCCAAGTGGGGAAATGGCTCACGTGTTGACAATAAAATGTTCTTAATAAGCATTCATTGTAACTAGTTACAAATACATTTAAAAGCATTGCTGTATAAATTCACTCAAAGGACTGTACATAGATGTTAGGGGCTTGTTAAATTTTAATAATATAGATGCAATTCACGGCGCTGGTTCAACCCGTTGGGGGCACATGTTTCTAAATGATACATCCAAAAAGCATCGGTTCCTAGATCCAACACATCAGCGAGAACATGGCTATCCTGTAAAGGATATTATAGATGCGGGAGCTGCAGCATATGCAAATATGCAAACCAAAGTAAACATTTCACAGATAACAAAAATGCCAACAAGCATGAAATAAAAACTTTTCTAAACTGTAAAAGCTCTTATATGGTGTACACCATAAGCTGTGCGGAATGCAATGTACAGTACGTGGGGTGCACCACGAGACAGCTACGAACCCGTGTCCTGGAACATATTTATGATGCGGGACACAGCAACTCACGCAATCTCTCTGGTGCATCGCGACATTTTGCCGAGGCCCATGAGGGTAAGGTAGACAATATGAAAGTCATGGCTATTGAACAAGTTCAGCGTCCATAGAGGGGTGGGGACAGAAGGGTTAAATTGCAAGAAAGAGAAGCTTTTTGGATGTATCATTTAGAAACATGTGCCCCCAACGGGTTGAACCAGCGCCGTGAATTGCATCTATATTATTAAAATTTAACAAGCCCCTAACATCTATGTACAGTCCTTTGAGTGAATTTATACAGCAATGCTTTTAAATGTATTTGTAACTAGTTACAATGAATGCTTATTAAGAACATTTTATTGTCAACACGTGAGCCATTTCCCCACTTGGGGGGATGGGCTACGTGTATATATGTGTGCACTATGTTACCTATCTTTGTCGTGATCAAGGGCGCGCATGCGCCAGAAACGCATTGACGTTCTGTGAGAAGTGATCGATGTGTCCATGTTCTTATGGGTCTTTCCAATAAACACGTCTGATGTCTTCACCTGCACACGCTGGTCCATGAATCTTTCTTGGATTAATGTCACCACACACTGACTTATGTCACTGCATACTGACTAATACCACCACATACTGACTAATGTCACCACATACTGACTAACACCACCGCATACTGACTAGTATCACTGCATACTGACTAATACCACCACATACTGACTAATGTCACCACTGCTACTGAATAACATCCACTGAATACAGATCACCTCATACAGTCATATAGAGGTGGACGCAGCTCTACACAGGTTCTGTACACCATATACTGTACATTACAGTGCAGTTACATCAGGTGACTCACAGGGGACGTCTTCTCTGATCAAATTTCTTCTCTTTTCATTTTCTTCTCCATCTGCCCTGGGCCATTAGAACTTCTCCGAGCCACGAATCCACAGAATCTGCCAGACAGACTTATGAGGCTCCTCATGCTGGCACCATCCTCATCTCTCTACACACTGCACATCTGTATTGTCCCCTTTACACCTTCGTTTAGTGGGTAGGCTGACTCTATGTGATCCCCTTATAGTATATGGCCCTCCTCTCTGTAGCCCCTCTTTATAGATGGCCCCCTATGTTTCCCCCCTTATAGATGACCCCCCCCCCATGCTGTCCCCTTATAGATCCCCCCATGTTGTCCCCTTATAGATGGACCCCTATGTTGCCGCCCCCTTATAGATGGACCCTCCTATGTTGTCCTCTTAGAGATGGCTTCCTCTCCCCCTATGTTGTCACCTTATGGATGGCCCCCTCTCCCCTATATTGTCCCCTTATAGATGTCCCCCTCTTCCCTAATGTTGTCCCCTTATAGTCCCCCTCTCACCCTATGTTGTCTCCCTCTCCTCTATGTTGTCCCCTTATAGGTTCCCTCCCCCCTATGTTGTCCCCTTGTAGATGGACCCCTCTCCCCCTATGTTGCCCCCCATAGAGATGGCCCCCTCTCCCCCTATCTTGCCCCCCCTTATAGATGGCCCCCTATACCCCCCTTATAGATGGCCCCTTCTCCCTCTATGTTTTCCCCGCCTTATAGATGCCCCCTCTTCCCCCTCCCTTTTAGATGGCCCCTTCCCCCCCCTTATAGATGGCCCCTTCTCCCCCCCTTATAGATGGCCCCCTCTCCCCCCTCCCTTATAGATGCCCCCTTCTTCCTCCCTTATATATGGCCTCCCCCCCTTATAGATGGCCCCTTCTCCTCTTCCCCCCCATAAATGGCTTCTCCCCCCTTATAGATGGCCCCTTCTCCTCCCCACCTTATAGATGGCCCCTTGTTCTCTTCTCCCCCTTTATAGATGGCCCCTTCTCCCCCCTTATAGATGGCCCCTTCTCCTCTTTCCCCCCTCCTTATAGATGGCCCCTTCTCCTCTTCTCCCCCTCCTTATAGATGGCCCCTTCTCCTCTTCTCCCCCCCCCCCTTATAGATGGCCCCTTCTCCTCTTCCCCCCCATAAATGGCTTCTCCCCCCTTATAGATGGCCCCTTCTCCTCCCCCCCTTATAGATGGCCCCTTGTTCTCTTCTCCCCCTTTATAGATGGCCCCTTCTCCCCCCTTATAGATGGCCCCTTCTCCTCTTTCCCCCCTCCTTATAGATGGCCCCTTCTCCTCTTCTCCCCCTCCTTATAGATGGCCCCTTCTCCTCTTCTTCCCCTCCTTAAAAATGGCAACTTCTCCTCTTCTCCCCCCCTTATAGATGGCCCCTTCTCCTTTTCTCCCCCCACCTTATAGATGGCACCTTCTCTTCTCCTCCCCCTCTTATAGATGGCCCCTTCTCCTCTCCCCCCTTATAGATGGCCCCTTCTCCTCTCTCCCCCTATAGATGGCCCTTTCTCCTCTTCTCCCCCCTTATAGATGGCCCCTTCTCCTCCCCCCCTTATAGATGGCCCCTTCTCCTCTCCCCCCTCCCCTTATAGATGGCCCCTTCTCCTCCTCCTCCCCCTTATAGATGGCCCCTTCTCCTCCTCTCCTCCCCCGTATAGATGGCCCCTTCTCCTCTCCCCCCTATAGATGGCCCCTTCTTCTCCCCCCCCCCTTATAGATGGCCCCTTCTCCTCTCCCCCCACCCCCACCCCCTGTGCAGAGCAGATTAAAAAAAAAAATCTGGTGCTCCTGAATAGTAAAGCTGGGTTCACACTGCGTTTTTGCAAACTGTTTTTTTCATCCGTTTTTTGCAAAAAACGGATGAAAAAAGTATTGCAAAAAATTGATGCATTTGTGTGCATCTGTATTGATCCGTTTTTCCATTGATTTCCATTATTAAAAAAAACAGACCCTTTTTTTGACGGACACAAAAACGTTACTGACACTATTTTTTTGTCCTTTAAGAAAACCGGATCCGTTAAACGGATTGCAAAAACGCAGTGTGAATCCACCCTAACTAAGACATGAGACATTGAGCTGGATCAACACCACCAGCAGGATGCTGATCTGCTTCCTACAGACCATCAGACTGCTTCTAAGATGCTTCACCAGTACAGAGGAGCTGAGAAGATGCATCTCTATCATCTCCAAGGAAGTGCTCAGCGGCTTCTCCGCCACCTTCACCACACCACGTTTCGAGGGGCATCCCTACCACTGACAGCAAATTATTTAAAAAGTTAAATAAATGTTTTTTGTCAAAAATGTGTACTTGTTATAAGATAATAGACATGGGGGGAGGGGGGGATTTATTATAGTCCAGAATTTTATATGTCACTATATACATTAGAGTAAGGAGTCTCAAGGGTGTAAGTGTGTAAAAATCATAATGTGGGACAATATAAACACATACCCCACCTCTCTTACACTATACCTGTCAGATCTGCTCCCCCAAAAATGGCCGCTCTGCAGTACAAGCCATTATTGTCTGAGGTGAGGAGGAAAGGGGAACTACAACAAACAAGGCCAGCACACAAGAGCTCCCCCTGCTGGTCACTCTCCTTCTCCCGCTCTTCTCTCTCCCACTGGTTGTCGGAGTATACTCTGCCCAGACAAACACAACTGGTGGGGTCTCTGAAGATTTATCACACAGTGTCCTTGTTTCCAGATACTAACCCATCACAGCTCAGCTTTCACATATAATTTGCTCTGGTAAAGTGAAAGGGAAGCTTTGATTGGTTGCTATGGGCTACTAAGGACAGTAAGGGAAATTTATTATGCTGTCTTATAGTAAGAGACCCATAGCAACCAATCACAGCTCAGCTTTCAACATATTATTTGCCCTGGTAAAGTGAAAGGGAAGCTCTGATTGGTTGCTATGGGCTACAAAGGACAGTAAGCATTTTTTTTTGTGCTATCTTATAGGAAGAGACCCATAGCAACCAATCACAGCTCAGCTCTAGGAACATGAAAGCTAAGCTTTGATTGGTTGCTAAGGGCAACAAAGATAATCTTACTATTTGAAAGCTTAATAATCAACCCCATTCTAAGTAAAAAGTTGCATTCACACTTGGTGTTTTTGTTGCATTTTTGCCATTTTCTTTAGTATTCCTATAGCTTTAGTATTTCTCCTCCATAGTGCAGACTGTACAGGACCTGTGGTGACATGATAGTCACACGTTAAGGTCCTTCAGTATGTTCTTTAATGTTCCTGAATTGTTTCCTGGTTGCGGTTTTGCTCTGATTTGTGCAAAATTGCTGTAAAAAGCAGACATTTTTTTAAAATCATGGCAAAACTGTAGCTAGGAGACAATACACCACTGAAAGTATAAGTCTGTTTGGGTGGCCACCCAGGAGCTCAGGGCTGCCGTACGAAACAGACCTGTTATAATCCGCTCCTGCCTTGCACATAAACAGGAGTGGACCTGAAAGAAAGCAGCAGTGTTTTTAATATCATACAATAAACCTAACATTAAATTATTCCAATATACAGTATATGCATTTAGATTGATTGCTCTTTACAGAAATACCATATAGGTTGTATCCATAGAACCCATATGTTTAGTCTTCAGTTATATATGAACCTTCAATTCACAGTCAGGTGCTCCTGCATTCATTCACCTCATTGATTTCCTTAGTTAATCTGTTTATCTTTTTTACTTCTTTATGTGTTTTTATCAAAGTTTCATTTGCCATATCTAGGGGTGTAAGTATAATGACAGAATCAAAGTGTCTGCCAGTGACCGATTCCCCCTATAATATAATGGTGCTCAGGGCAAGAAGAAATCTTTTGTCATTTGTATATAATGTTATAGGGCAAGTGAGTTATTATATATTAGATGGGTTTGTTTATCTTTGGAACAATTAAATGAAATTCCTCTGTAAATTGGGCTTTCCATGTTTTACTATTTGTCTGATCTCCTAAACTGTATTTTTAATCATCTTTAAGGGTGCCTTCACACACACCGGATCCACAGCAGATCCGCAGCAGATTTGATGGTGCAGATTTGATGCTGTGTTCAGTTATTTCGATCAAATCTGCTGCGAATCTGCGGATCCACAGCAGAAAATCCACTGCGATTCGGTACGTAAGAAGCTACCCTAAGGGTACTAACCCACTTGCTGGATCCGCAGCGAGTTTCTCACTTCGAATATGCAGCGAGGCTCGCTGCGGATCCTGGCCCTGTTTACTCAATGACAGACAAACTCGCAGATTTGATGCTGTGTTCATTCATTTAGTCAAATCCGCTGCGGATCTGCTGCGGATCCGATGCGATACGATAAGTGTGAAGCTATCCTTAATGTAGTTTTTTCTTCAGTTTGGGGTTTATAGAATTCTCTTCACTGATTTTGGATCAGACAATTGGCATAATATTATTGAATGATACTGATGCTTTCTCCAGTGACTGATGTCTCACGGCTGTTATTACTGAGCATTAAACATTAATTAGGATTACTTTTGCTAATGACACTTGCTTGAGTAGAGAAAAATATTAAAGTGATACTATCACTCCTGTTTGCACGGGTGACAGACAACTAGGCGTGGCTTTTCTGCCAACGAGTCTCCCCTGCCCACCTTGGACTAAAGCCATGCCTCACTGACACTGTCACCTCAGTAGCAACACTCATTAAAAAAGACACACACCACTAATTTTGTGTTTACACGAAGCGATAATTCGCCCAATCGATCGTTTAATGATTTTGAAGCAACAATTTGGTTTTTATAAGCGTTAAGACGAATAAATCGTTAGAAAAATCGTTTGAAAATTCGTAAGAAAAATCGTTATTGCGATCGTTTTTAAGATCGCTTAAGCCCATCTTTTACATAGGGTAAATCGGTGAAAGACTGTTTACACAAAGCGATCTGTGAATTTACAGCAAACGACAAACAACGATTTAAGAACATGTTGAAAGATCAAAATGAATGTTTTCTCGCTCCTCGTTTGATAGTTTGCTGTGTTTACACAGTGCGATTATCGCTCAAATGTGATCATTTATGCGAAAATTCGAACGATAATCGTTCCGTGTAAACGCAGCATAAGAAAGTTAAATCCCCAATGTATAGCAGCTAACCCGGCTGCTGCTGTGGCTATCACTTTAAAACCCATTTATAATTGGAAACATATTGGTACACATTTATTTGCATTGTAGTCCTGAGGCATATTGTGCAGCAATTGCAGCAATCTCACCAGCTTACAGGTTACTTCCTCCTATAGAGCACGACAGCATGAAGGTAATGAGTGTTATGGTCCTTTTACACGGAGCGATAATTCGCCCGATCGCACGATTAACGATTTCGAATGAACAATGTGTTTTTCATAACGATCAGCGTTTAGACGGAACAATATATCGTACGGAAAAATCGTTTTGCAATCGTTTTGCAATCTCTTAAGCCTATCTCACACATAGGTTAAATCGCTGAAAGACTGTTTACACGGAACGATCTGCAAATCTTTTTTCGAGCGACCAACGATGATTTGAGAAAATGTTAAAAGATCAAAATGAACGATTTCTCGCTCGTTGCTTGATCGTTTGCTGCGTTTATACTTAACGATTATCGCTCAAATGCGATCGTTATCATGCAAATTCGAACGATAATCATTCTGTGTAAAACCACCATTAGACTGGGTTCACAACATTTCCAATGCACATGTGAACAGGGAACCTAAACATATGCAATTTTATGCACACATTTACTTTTTATGTTTATATATGTTTCTTTTCCATAAAGTAGAATGCTTTTTCCAAAGGCTTTTCTTCTAAGGGGTTCTCCGGCACCTAAACAATTTTTATATGTTGCTGCCCTTATATAAAACATAACAAACATCTTATTGTTACCACTCTACGCTCCCCAGTTTCCTCCTGCGGTGTCTCTGGGTCCCCCACTGACCATAGCTGCCACTTCCAAGATAAATTCATCTCAGCAGTGACAGCCTGCTCAGCCAATCAATGACTGAGACAAGACAGCTCCGCTGCCAGTGATGCGCACACAAAACCTGAGGACAAGATTGGAGATCTTTTTGTAAGAAATTAGTTATGTTTGTTTTTTTTCGAATCCCCTTTACTGCAAAATCCATACTTTTTCCAATGTATTCTCTTACAGCATGTATCATAACTCCTGACCGGGGGTAGCTATACAGAGCTATACAGACAGCATCTACATATGGTCTAAATATTCTGTGCTACATAAGAAGACCATAAGAAGTCACCACTATTATAAATGACACATGATAGGCAAAGGGCTTCAGGTTCACCCCTAATAGGATCACCGACAAGCACTAAATATAGTTTTTTTGAACCTATAAATCTTATGTAATAAGATGCTCCTCTACTTGCCCATGGGCATCTTAGCTTCCATATTGCCAAGCAGTAGGCATGAACGAATCTAGCAACAGGAGTATGAGTATCCCTGCAAGCTAAGGAGCAGAAGTTGACAGATACTTTTACCATTATACTAGAGATATCTCTCTATGTAATTGCACTTGAATATAATACATAATATTCGTCATTATTGAATTTTCTATGTGAAAGACAAGAATCAACTGTTAAACCTCTCACTTTATATTACTAATATACATCCTAGCTATTTATACACAGCACCAGTTCCTTAGCAACAGCTGTGGAGACTTCTCCAGTCCTCAGTGTAGAGATTTATTTATAAGTATGCAGGTTGTACCAATCAGAAAAAACGGGAAGGCAAAAAAGTGACACAGATTGTTATTCCAATTAAAAAAAAAATACCAGCAACAGCAGCACTTTTTTGGCAAAGGAAAAGCTGATGTTTACAGCCAATGGCAATATCTTTAGGGCTGTTTTAATGGACATCTGAGCCTGAGCTTTGCTGAAGCAGGCTATACAGTCATCAGCTGATCAAAGTACATCTCTAGGAAAACCTTCCCCTTTACACATTCGGGGGTCTTGCATAGACAGCTGCTGCTATATGTCATGTCTTTTATTTTACTGCAGTTAATAGAGGGTTTATTTTAATTAATTTCATAACACTATGGTTATTGCAAAGTCTTTTCATATACTGGTATTTTTGCACAATAAATGATGGAAAGAACCAAACAAGAGGTGATGTACATCCTAAGGGCTAATGAAGGGGATTTGTGCCCCAAAGTGCATAATCTTTGGCCAAATAATCATTTTATTGTTTTCTGTAATTAAGTCAGGACCACTATGGTTGACACACAACCTCCTTTTTCTTGCTTATATCCCTGTTCTCACCGGCTTGGTGATTTGTAGAGATAATTGTGAATGTCAGGATTCACATCTTGAATGTCAAGATTTCAGGATTATTTTAAAATATACCAGTAGATGTTGAAATGAAAAAATTAGAAAAAAGCCACAAATTTTACATAAAAATGTTATTTAAACAATAAATAAATCATTTTCTGATGACACGCAGCGACATCATTACTTTATGGGGGGCTCTGCCATTTACCCAATATGTGTTATAGGAAATACACCAGGAAACCAATCTATAGACATTTTAGTGCCTAAAATACTTTCTCTGTGGTACCTCCCAGTCAATAAACCAAGGGGCACCTTCATGTATTTAAATTAGGCTCCTAAACCATTTGTGCACCATAACACCTAACCTAGGATTTTCCAGTTAAAACTTATTGACAAGCAACTGATCAGTGAAGTTTTGGGGTTTTGGGTCTTATCACCGCCCCCCATAGATCTGATATCTGGGATGGCGAAAACTCATTTTTTATTGACTGTATTTTTAGATGTGGATTGCACCAAGATTTTAGTTTTACCATTTGGGAGATGCCAAATAGGAACCCACACCAGGATTTTATGTGTGGGCAAATTGGTTATTTGGTCTATGTGGAGTAAAAGTGGCCCCCAAGTAAAGATTAATTGTGTTCATTCTCTGCTCAAAAACATTAGAATGATACCTTGTGTGTTATAACCATTAAGCTTTAGTGCCCACTGTGTGTTCTGACACCATCAGGTAGTCTATACAGATTTCTAAAAATAATTTCTACTTTAGGGAGAGCACTAAGTTCCTGACCCTTTCAAGGCCCAAACCCAAACTCGTGACACCCATTAGTAAGTTTATTAATAAACATTTAGGAGAAACCCTACAATTGTCATTACATGAAAAATAGACTTTTTTCAATTCTCGTTGAATTTGAAACAAAGACATAAATATAACCTGTCTTAAACAACACATGGTTAGATCTTTAGTGTTAACAACTATCTAGGTGACATTTCAGACTCTAAAGGAGCAAATCATTTCTACTAGATTAGACATTGCATTGCCTAGTAAGAGCTAAAATTATCAGTCAGTGAGTCAACATAAAATACCCACTTATCATTTCATGTTTGAATGTACAATTTTACAGAAAATGCTAAATGTTTCATTTGTGAATTTATTTCCAGATAGATTTTACTTGTGACACAACCATTCTTCTCTGCTTTTATTCATGGAGTGGTAGACACATTTCGATTACAGATTTAAATTTAAAAAATAAATACTTCATGTCACATGATGTCCGTTGGAAAATATTTGCGGTTAAACTGGAATTTTGTTATCTCACACGGCTTATATTTGACCTGAGCACTATAGCATTAAATTAATTGCATATGTCTTTACATGTTCTTGGTATTAGAACTTACATTTTGCGTTGAGTTTATTACAGTCAGTTGGGGTTTTCCTGTATACAAAATACAGAACGTGAACACAATTCTGGGGAAGTAAATGGTTACTAAATGTTAGGACTGAGCAAAGAGTTCTTAGATTTGTAAAGGCAAACTAACCCTAGCTGAAAAAAGAGGACTCAGTGACAAAAAGTAACTTTGAAGAAGCACTCTCTCCAAACTGTTTTATCTGCTCTCCGGCTTCAGGCAACCCGTATACTCACCTATGAGGATCGTTTTCTCACGTTACGGCTTCATTATGGTGCAACAATGCCACTCAAATCCCACTGGTGCCTACGTTACCTCTTCTTCTGGCTGTCCTACATATTTAGAGGTCAGAAGTCAAAGTTTTTTATGCATCTCTATGAGAGCACTTTTATAGAGATGCATTGAAGACTTACAGCCTTCAAAATCACTGGGGAATCCAGAGGGTCCGAAGAGCTGTCACATCAGTAATCAGCATGGGTGAGTAAATGTTCCAGTCGGGAGCTGGGGAGCAGATAATACATTTTGGGTAAGTTCTTTAAATATGTTAACGGGCTAAAAAAGGTCCAAGAGGGAAGTGTTTGTTATTAAAAAAATATATATATATAATAATAATAAACAGAAGAACAAGGCGCATTCTGAAGTTATTTGGAGGGAAAATCAGAAACAACAAAAAAAAAATACTTTACTGAAAAGAGTAGTAGATGCTTAGAACAAACTTCCAGCAGATGTGGTAGATAATTATACAATAACTGAATGTAAACATGCCTGGAATAAACATATATCTGTTCTAACATGAGAAAGGAAAAATATGGTCAGTTCTTCCTGCATTATAATATGATGTTGATAGATTAGACAGCATTGTCTTAATGACAGGTTTACTTTATTTGCACATAGTATATGATATATTCTACACCACACTGCAAAGTCAGTGATATTTAAAGGGAATCTTTCGGCACCCGGGCCATACCTGAGGTGCTGACAGTGTGCTGTAGCTGGCAGTCCCCTTGTGAGCATGGTACCTTTTGGTAATTTGTCTGTGGAGTGGATTATGCACAATCTCGGGTCTCCTATTGTAATGAAGAGTCAAAGAGGAGTTGTGCTTCGCCGTTTGTGCCACACTCTGGAACACCTCACCACTCCTTCTTCCTTCCTCTCTTTCATGAATAATCAATGCTGCCCAGCCTCCTGCTTGCTCAGTCACTCTGCAATCAGGGACACTGGCTGACAGCTGAGCGAGCAGGAGGCTGGACAGCATTAAGTCATAACTCCTCTTTGACTCACTAGGGGCCTACCAACTACAGCACTCTGTCAGCACCCCAGATAGGGCCTGGGTGCTGACAGATTCCCTTTAAATGAAAGGTAATCAGTTATAAACTACTATGGTAAGTACCCCTACCCCCAGAGCTGAGCTATATGGTCCACAGCAACTGTCACAATTTAACCAACAGACAGAAGGACTAATAGCAGGATGGCCCCAGTTATGCATAATAACATGTAGCAGTGCATTACATAACTGTTGTTCTGAATTTGGAACCATGTCAGATTTTAGACTTCCTTAAAGGGTTTGTCTGGCTTAGTCCTCATTTATGATTTATAATAACTTTTTCAGCAGTGGGGGTCTATGCATAGTGTTGTAACAGAAGGATATTGTATTCTGTCTAATTATCAGCTACATTTGTTGGACTACATTATGCTCTGGTATGTTACTTTATTGAAGACATGAATGACAAAACTCAGATCTGTAACTCTGCAGTGCAACATTTGTTTCAGTCAGACATCACCAAGCAAATGTTAATGATGCATAGGGTTTTGAAGTACAGTTTTTCTTGTTGAAAGGCAAAGCAAATCTTATCAATATACATCCCCAGTGGCTGCATGCATGAAAGCCTTCTGTCCTGATTAATAACAATGCCGCTGTCTGCACATGATTTCCAGAGAAATATGTACATTTGTAATCATGAGAGGATCACAGTAAACATTTTCTTCTAATCATAGTACCGGAATGCTGGGTGGTCTTAATTCTATCTAATAAGAAAATTATACAAAAGTTTTGAGGACAAAGCTGTCTACAGTTGTTGAATCAGTATTTAAATCAATGTATTCAAATAGTTCACGCATCACTTTGCCAGACTTGCTATTAGCTGAAAGCTTCTAATGAGTCCACAATGTCTCCCTGTCTGAATAAGTTGAGGTAAGATTGCCAAGTGATCAACTTTGAAATCATATAAGGAGGGTAAGGGCCCCATAACACTAAATGATTATGAGCCATACTTGGGCGATTACCAGTCATTCCAGCTGATAATTGTTTAGTGTAATAGGTTATGTTAAAAGGCAGCGATCAGATGACATGCACAATGTTGGCTGATGTTTTAAAAAAAAAAAGGTCACGATAGCGTCGGCCTGCTGGTCGTTGCTCCATGTAATAGGAGTGTCAGCAGCAGACTGCTGCTCCCTTCTATGAGAATTATCATAAATTTGAACACTATAACAAAGTTTCACATGATGATCGTCCTGTGTAATAGGGCCCTAAAGCTTATATTCCCCCTCCCCTCTTATAGAAAAGACTACCTACTGTGGATGCCCCACTTTTAGAAAATGTTTTTTGTATTATATTATCACTGCTATGTATATATACAATACGTGATGTGCATATTGTCAAGTATTGTTTTGTTGTGTGTCCTTGCACTACACCTTGTAGTCCATTATATAGGTGGCAAACCATGGTAAACAGAGGCACTGCCATGAGTAGCTGGGCATTAGGATTGATTAATTCCTGACTGCCAGTTGGCAGAAGGAGGTGCCTTATAGGCTCTTATAGGTTCTAATGGAGCTTGCTGTTGGTCTAAGAAGAAGCAGAGCTTGCAGTCAATGGATTGTGGACAATCGGCTGTCATGTGGCCTGTAAAGTGGCCTTTGGGTTCCACTCCTGAAACCAGTGGGCTGGTTGAAGCTAGAGGAAGACGTTAGCCTAAGGGGCTATTGGACATTAGACAAGTAGATGAGAATCATCCCACTTCAGCTGTATTTGCAGTGGCTACTGTGACCCTGTTTAACTATTAAGGCACTGAAGAAATTCAAATTATCTGTAAAAAGGAAACCTCAGTCCAATAGGGCCCTATTACACAGGACGATTATCATGTGAAAAATAGTTATATAGTTTGAATTTAAACAATAATCGTTCTCTGTAATTGCAGGCAACAATTAAAAAATTGTTTGTGTTGTTGAAATTTATCCTTAATCGTTTGCTAATTGTTCGTTAATTATTCGCTCTAATTCCACATTTGTTCGTTCAAGTTCTGCATTTTTTCACTAATCAGTCAGTGTAATTGCACACTGTTTATTGTTTTGCTGGGATCAGATGGAGAAAAAGATCGCAGTAATGATCGTAATAGCGATCGTAACTAACGACTCGTTCTGTGTAATATGATGAACGATTTCAGGTTAACGATAAACAACGATCGTCCGTTACGATCATTATGATAGCGATCGTTTATCATCAGTTGATATTTATTAAAAATTCATTTGTGTAATAGGACCCATAGTCTCCTATCTGATACTTTGTGGGAATATTTGATGACTGTTTTACCTATTGTGCTCTTGTAATAATTTAGTATGACAAGGACTTCATACATATGACCTAATACACTGTGTTAATACTATTGCAGAGCCTAAAGGGTCAATAAATCAATTGGTATTCTTTAAGGCTCTAAATTATGTGCTGCCCCGTTAGGCCTAGGACTAGGTGTAACCCATTCTGTAAGGTTTCTTTTTTATATTTCAGAGATTTCAGAGTGTATCTTTAAATATTGATAATTATATTGTGCTGCTAAAGTTCCCCCCCCTTAGATGTCAGCTTTCCTGACACATCTGGTTTAGTAAATACTTGTATACTCCATCATGAAAATGTATGATTACATTGACAAGTGGACATTAACTTCCCCGTTTCAGTAGGGTTTGTCCCTTCGCAGGCTGACACTGTCAGAACTGATTGAACATTGTCAGAATGTGAAGGGACAAGCACAACTGACAAGGGGAATAGTAACACTTGTTTTCAATTTCTTCCTACAGTTCCAGGAGACAGAAGAGAGTGACAGCATAACACTAAGTTCTATGAGCAGATGTTCCAGAACTGCTTCATGGGGAATACACAAGTATTACTGCAACAGTGAGAAGAGCTGACAGGTCCTCTTCAAAGAGCAGATACATGTACTGTTTTTAAACCATAGCCAATTTTTTTTGTTAATAATTCTTACTAGAAAAATGTAGAAAAAATGTAGGAAAACATAAAGAAAAACATGCTAAATAAAACTTCTGTGCTCAGCTTAGTAAATCTTAAAATGTTATAGGAAAAAAGGGGTACTCTGGGCAAACTTTAAAAAAATAGGGTGGAGGGTGGTGGGAACAGAACAGTCAAGTTGTATTTGCGCATCCTGATGACCCCATGGGGCAGTGCAAAAGAAATCTTCTACAAACGGAAAATACAATGGCTGCTTATTCCCTACATAAAATTAAAGAGTTAGTCAAAACAAGAATATATGTAGCAAAGGTTATTTAATTACTGGATATTAATGAATGCAACTCCCCTGTCCTGTTTTGCTCATTTAAAAAGGATGTACCACCAGGTACGTGCTCTTTAACCTGACACAGGGATAGAACGGCACTGTGACGGGGAAGCCGTTGCCGTGGTCTGTTAATCGAATCGCGGCCCGGTTCCCCCGTATGGCGCCGTTCTTTCCACGGTTATCGGACGGTGCTCAAGCACTGGAGGTAGGCCGGCCCGCCCCCAGTGGGAGGGAATTCCCTCCCCTCTATGAGGGGAGGGAATTTCCTCCCACTGGGGGCGGCCTGGCCTACCTCCAGTGCTTGAGCACCGGAGGTGCTTGAGCACCGGACGGTAACCTTGGAAAGAGCGGTGCCGTAAGGGGGAACCGGCACGCGGTTCGAAAAACGGACCGTGGCACCGGCTTCCCCGTCATGGCGCCGTTCTATCCCTGTGTCAGGTTAAAGAGGACGTACCTGGTGGTACATCCTCTTTAAGTTCATCCTGTGTCATTGCGACCCCACAGGAACTACCTGCACAGTCACTCAGTGACTGCAAAGGTGTTTTGTCTCAGTTACTGATTGGCTGTGTGGGCATTACTGAGCAGGGCCATGATATTGCAGGGATGGGAGATACAGGAGAACAGCCGGTGACCATGAGTAGCAGTGCTGCAGCTGTGGGTGCACCAGTACGGGTAAGTATACTGTAACTTGATTTTTATATTTCCACCCGTTTTTTTAAGGTTTCCCAGCTACCCCTTTAAAGTGATTATATTTTACACTTGGAAATCAGATTTTGACACTTTTGTGTAACTGCCATTTTAATATTGGATTCAATTCAAAATGAATTTAAATAAGCAAAATAGAATGGGGAAGTTGCATTCCTTAATATCCAGTAATTAAATAACCTTTCCTACATTGATTCTTGTTTTGACTAACCCTTTAATTTCATATAAGGAATAAGCAGCCATTGTATTTTCTGTTTGCTGAAGGAATTGCTTGTATTCAATAGATCAGTAAGTGTTCTAGATACGCCTCCTGCTTCCATCAATTCCCGAGGAACAAGTCAAGTCTTAATTATAGTCACCAGAGAGATTGTCAAAGGAAATAAAGAGACTTTCAAAATGTTCTGTGAGGCAAAAGTCTTCAAAGTTTAACATATTAAATCACTGACAAGATGTGTAGAACATTCTCCCCTCTAAAATGTAATTAAAACTTCTAATATTACTCCGTTTAGATTCTACTCCTACACACAATGAGCCAGAAAAGGAGAAAATTACAGCTTTTAATGTAAAATACAGCAATTGTTACTTTCTAAAGGTTACACTATCATTTCTAGCCTTTGTATTGTTTGCTGGGAGGGAAAATGCTATACAAATTGGTTCGTACAGTATATTTCTATAACCAACTTTTGGCATGTAATATTCAGCTACATAAATTTTGGCAGGGCCTTTTGTTTTGACCTCAATCATGTCTAGTCTATCTGATATTATACAATATGACCATGACAAAATCTGACACTAGTGAAAGTTGTTTTATCCTTTATTTTATTTGTCACCTTCATTTGTGTTCTATTATAAAACTAGTAACAATAAATGTAGTTTACAGTGTTGCTACTAAGTAACCTTACCGATGCTATAGCAGTAAAAATGTTACCTGGTGCTAGATCTGGGGAGTACGCTTCACAGCTTATGACAAGAGCGAGAATTATTATTTTTTTTTTTCACAACATTGGCCTTTTTCTCATCACCTTTGCCCTCAGCTCTTCATACCCTTGTTTGTAGCAATGCTAATTCACTATAGGACCTTCTGGGACCTACTCTTCCAGTGCCACATCATTGACATCAAAGAAAGAAACAACCTAGCTTTGAATTTGGACTTGCTTTGATGTTCTTCCTTCAACTTTGTGTTGGTGTTTTTCAATGCATCGTCTGATGTTTGGTCTCAGGATTGTACTTAAAGATTTCGTTACATCAGAGATAGTTTCCCAGATTTTGAAAGAAATGGCCATAATTTCCACAAAAAAATCTTACATGATTCGTGCCAATATTATCATGACTCTTTTTTTGGTGGATCTGACAAAGGCGAAGTTCCCTTTGTAAGATGAGCATGGCTTTGGGAAGAGGGACATGGCCTAAATGTGTCGAAATTGCAGTGCCCAATTGCATTTAACCTCTTAACTCTTTCACGACCAATGAACACTTGAAAGTGCACCAGCCTTACCTCCCTCCCTTCCCCTCCAGGATCTGTAGCCAGGAAACAAAAAGCCTGAGGCTTCCAGTATCCATGGCTACCATCAGTTGGTTACCAGACAACGGTTAGTTACTAGACAGAGAATTATCCCTCTGTAGAGGGAGAATTCTCTGTGTGTGGCCCTATAGATGCTGCGGTCGTCAGCAACTACAGTGCTGACAGTTGCAGTGGGTCCCCCGCTATCACTGACAGAAGGGATCTGCTGAAGATTCTGTGTCATCCTGGATCGTAAATTAACCCCTTCGCGTCAGTAACATGTATATATACGTTCCTACTGCACATACCCCGTGCAGTAGGAATGTATATATACGTTCCTGTAGCTGACGGGGTTATTGATGAGAGCGGGAGCGCTTCAGGGATAGCGATCCCACTCTCATCTGTGTCCGGGGCTGCAGGTAATGAGAGTCAGCTCATTAACCCCTTAAACGCTGCGATCTACAGTGATCAGAGTTTAAGGTACAGTATTTTCCTGCATATAA
This sequence comes from Dendropsophus ebraccatus, assembly GCF_027789765.1. Lineage (NCBI taxonomy): Eukaryota > Metazoa > Chordata > Amphibia > Anura > Hylidae > Dendropsophus > Dendropsophus ebraccatus. The sequence goes on from NC_091459.1 coordinate 86,295,554, forward strand.
GACTTCTTTTTAACCCAGGGAAATCTTCTCAAAAGTCAGGGGTCGTCTTATACTCCAGGTGTGGTCTTATAGGGTGGGTGCTGAAAAACTTCCGACTGGAGAATCTGCGTTCGCCATAGACGGTGGGGAGAGCTCAAAAATTGCAGCATCGCTGCCGTATGAAGGGCAGAGCAAACTGCAAGCTTCTGAGGTATGGAAAAAAGAGATACGGCAGAGTGACGCTGTGCCCAGAAAAACACACATCTTTCCCCCGTCTGGCCGCCCTTGTATCCTACCTGTATTATTGTACTACCTTCTCTGCCTCTCAGATCTCGCTGCTGTTTGATTTTTTTTTATTAATTTAAATTTGGTGTGCGTTGGAAAAGGGATAGTCTTATACGGCGATTATATCCCAAACTCTATATTTTAACTGGAAAAGTTGGGGGTCGTCTTATACACCTAAGTTATCTTATACGCCGGAAAAAACGGTACTCAGTGACAGATCAAGCATCTGTCACTGAGTGATCGGGACCCCTGCAGCCGTTCATATGCCGACAGGCGGGGGTAAGCTCCTTACCTCTGTCCTGTCGGATCTGCGATCTATGTATAGAGTCTGCTCTCAGGCAGGCTCTATACATAGATCGCCAATAACACTGATCTATGCTATGCTATGGCATAGCATAGATCAGTATATGCAATCTAATGATTGCATATATTACAGTGTTAAAAGTGTTTAAAAAAAAGTGTAATAAAAAAGCTTTTAAAAGTATTAAAAAAAAACCATATAAACCCCCTCCCAAAAAAGGGGGCCCATTATAAAAATGTAAATATAAAAAAATAAATATATAACATATCATAGCATGCGGAATTGTCCGATCTATTAAAATATAACATTATTGTTACCGCAAGGTGAACGGCATTTTATTAAAGAGCAATCAAAATTTTTCTGCTACACCAATATGAAATGAATAAAACTAGAGATCATAACGCAAAAAATGACACCCCAACCAGCCCAGTAGGTAGAAAAATAAAAGCGCTTTGGCTCTTAGAAGGCGGGGAGGAACATTGCGTTAATTTGACCCAGCCTTTTGTGCATCAAAAGGCTCTGTCTTGAAGGGGTTAACGTCGCTGCAGAGATGTTAATTTACATTGCAGCAGCGAGAGGGGGTTAATGACCGCTTATACGTCTGTGTAAAGAATACAGCACAGTACTTATCCATTGGTTTCCAGATGTCACAATCTCCAGTGCTGATAAGTACACATGTTAAGGCCCTAGGCCTGCCATGGATGCCTAAGTATCCAGCCATGTCTGCAACTAATAGGTGGGATAGCTCGATGTCAGACCCCCACCACCACCACCAATCTGATATTCATCGATCCACAATCAGAAATAAGAGGGCAGATTATCTGCCAAAGATTTGAAGCCAAAGTCAAGAACTGATTTGAAAAGGTAAGAGACCTCAGGCTTTCCTTTATGACCTGATCTCTGTTTATAGTCTGTTTCTGGCTTTGGCTTCAAATCTTTAGCAGATAATCTGTTAGATAATCTTTCTGTATAAATGAACCCTTAGCAGCTAATTGTGTGTTTACACAGAGAGATTTATCTGACAGATTTTTGAAGCCAAAGCCAGGAATGGATTTGAGAAGAGGAGAAATCTCAATCTTTCCTTTATCACCTGTTCCCTTTTTATAGTCTATTCCCGGCTTTGGCTTCAAAATCTGTCAAATAAATCTCTGTCTAAAGGCACCATAAGGGTATGCTTGTGGTGTCCCACCACGGGTGTTTCTAGTGTATACACCCTTTGCAAAAGTCTGTACTCTAAGTAAAAGTTGTGATGCAGTCGTACCTAAATTTTGCCACTAGATGTCGCTAGTATGTATATTGTATTGTATGCTTAAGGATTGCACAGCTGTAGTACTCAAGTGGTTATTGTTGTTTGTGATTTGTGCACCAGTGAGAGCTCTTTCCTCTTCTCTACCTATCTCTTTTCTCCTTCTCTCTTCACTCTTTTCTCACCCACTCACAGCAGGTATTACATGGGGAGAGGAAGTGTTAGCGTGTCTCAGTCTGGTTCCTGTACAGGGAGGGCGCAAGCCAGAACGGTCCCTACAGCAGTCACGTTGGGCCCTGGCTAATGCCAGGTTCCGTGTTAGAAGACAAGTCTAGTGAACAGACACACATGGCTAACAAGGACACTCTTTTCTTGAAAGCAGCACACTATGCAGTGCTAAACACTCTCAGAGAGGACAAATAAGTAAGAACAAGTCTAAAGGTGCAGGACAGTAACCTGAAGAATGAGGAACTTATCCGGATAGAGCAAAGTTGCTAGAAGCCTACGTACTCTATCTCGCAGCAATGGTGTAACCGGGAAACCTTTGCCACTATGCTTAACCCAGGTAACCAGGTCTGGGGCTTCTGTCACCCTCTAGGATGGGTCACTCGACACTGGTGGGCAATAGGTGGTGTAAAAACCAAAGTAGTCAAAACACAAGCACAAGTATTCTCTCTACTCTCAAGTATTCTACTTATTCTACTTCTAAAGTTCCGGCAGAGCACAGTACTAAATTGGGTTGGGACTCTCTCCACATCCTTCTCTCTACTTCTCTGAACTTACTCTACTTCTCAGCATGCAACCAAGCCAGTACGGCTATTCTACCTCTCAAGCGTTCAGCACAAGTCTTGTCAGTCAAGTACAAAGTATATTGTCAAGTATATTACTGTATCAAGTATTCCTAAAGTAAAAGAGAGTTTATTTATGGTAATGGGTGATTATTGCTTAAGCACCTACACAGTAATAGCACCTTCCTTGGGTCATCTCCCCTTTCTGTGGGTGGCGTTACTGATAGTCCGGGTGGGTGACAACTCTACTCTGGACCACCCTGATAAGCGCCCAAGTGACCCTCTCACAGCCCGGCAGGTCACCGACCACAGGGGAAAGGGTGTAGCCAGTCTCCCTAAAATAAAAGCAGGTGTGCCACCATACCTGTGTACCCAACTGGAACTGGCGTCACAACAACCTAACATCTGGATGAGCTATATCCCGACCATCCACTACTGTAGTGGAGTCACACTTCACCATCTAGCAAGTGACCGGTCGAACCTCAGAGTGGTGTAGCACCACATGTTCACACTGAGTAAATCAGTCCGAATTCCGTGGCGGAAAGTTCTGCCACAGAATTCTGCATGATATACTTAGTGTGAACATACCCTAAAGAAAAAAAAAAAAAAGTTACATTTCAGGTTTCCACAATTCTTGCAGATTATTGTTAACTATTGCAAATGGCCAATGATTTAAAAAGATTAGGTTAAAAAAAAAAGTTGTGGTGTTCTGCCACCTGTTCTTTCTTTGAGGAGTCGCTTTGGACTTAGGGGTCTGTCATCATCTCTGTGACTGGGTACTAAATAGGGATTGATGTAAGGGAAGCTATGCCCTGATGACAGGGATGTCTGGACCATGAGACAGATGTAGATGGTTGTTGTTATTAAAAGAAACCTCTGTTACTGAATCTTTCTAACCCCTTAACCCTTTTATGGCCCTAGGTCTTTGATGCATGGTATCATATTGGTGTAAAAGAAAATTTTAACTGCTTTTTATAAAAAATTTTTTTTGATATAATATTTTAAGAATCAGCAATCCTGGCCGTTTCTTCCCTCTTTTATTATGGCTGTTCACCGTACGGGAACAACACCACACTCGCTATAGATCACAACGTTTAAGGGGTTAATGACAGGCAGCTGTGTGATTGTTACTGAGCTGTTTGGGGTCTCTTTTCTTGCTGGCACCTTCTCATTGATTCCATTTTGGTTTAGATGGAACTTTTTGACTGATTTTTGCTTTTTGTTTCTTAGATGAAGGGTGACCAAAAAGTGTTAATTCTGGTATTAAGTATTTTTTTTATTTAACCCCTAGCCGCACCAGTCAGTTATTGTACGGCCTGGCAGGAGGTTACCTTCCGCAACAGGATGTACAATAACTGACCGGCTCCCGATGCTCACTGTTTACATAAACAATGACCGGGAGCTGCAACTAAACTGTCAGCTGATATCTGACAGTTAAGTCAAGCTGTTCCTGGACCCCCAGCAGGAGTCCAGGAAAGGTGATCACCGGCATCAGTGTGAATTGGTAATGATCCACTGATGCCAGGGCAGACATCAGTAAACCCCCAGAAAGGCACCCAACCGATCGGCACCCCCCCCCCCTTCCCAGACGAACGGCACCCCCCATGCTGCTAGCCTCTGGTGGCATTCCCTCTTGGAGATCGGCTACCAGGGTGGACAAGACCCTTGTTCTCCTCTATGCTCATGGATTGTAAGCTCATGTGCTGGGATGAGGATTTCTCTGCAGAGCTCACTGGCTGCGGGACCTGCGGAGAGCCAGATGGAAGAGGAGCAGCTGGGGCCCCAGGAGGAGAAGCAGAGGGACAAGCCACCCCCCATTCAGTGTGCAGCTCCTTCTGGGATAAGCATCACCCTCCACTCCCAGTGCAAGAGCTCCAGCATCAGCCATAACCCCCAGTGCAAGAAAAGTTAGGTGATGGCATCATTGTATCCCACTCCAGATCCCATAGGGTAGGCATCCTGTAAATGGTCACAGGACTAGCCCTGCCAGGGAAGTCCCTGCTCAGCATCCTGTTTAGATACTTTGTACCAATACTGTTACTTATCTGTTGCTTTTTTTAGCCTACTTACTGAAAGTTTTTTAATACCTGTATTATTCCATCATATTTAAAGTGCTTTCAGGTCAATATATGTGTAGATATACCTGCTGTGTGCAGTTATATATGAGGATCTGATGGAGGGGCAAGTCTTCCCCTGAATTGTTTTGTCCTCTAATAAAGTTCTGCCTTCCATAAATTGCTTCCAGCATGTATCCATGTACCATTGTATCCAGCACGGCAAATGTATCTAGTTGTACAGACATATGAGGTAAGGGATTATGTTTCTCCAGAATAAGGAAAATTTGCTGTCAAGGAGTCTGTGAAAGGTGGGTGACAAGCTTAATAGTAGCTGCACTAAAGTTATTTTTAAAGGGGAACTATCAGCAGGTTAGACAAATCTAACAAGCTGATAGCCCCTTATAGGGCCCAGGACGTTGAGAGGGAAGGTATATCTCTTACCTTCCTCCTTAGCATCAGTCCTGCGCTGTGAGTTGGAGTTATCTTCGCTCCGATGCACTGTTAGGAGCACTACTGCATCATCCAGTCCGGCCGGCCCGCTCCATTGATTATCCCGGTTGGTATAGGGGGCTATACACAGGTTAGATTAGTCTAACCTGCTGATAGTTCCCCTTTAAGGTCCCAACAGGGGTAAATTCAGCGTCTGTTAGTGTCAATCAGCGTCCATTAGTAAGCGTCAGTCAGTGTCTGTTAGTAAGCGCCAGTGTCCGTTGGTGTTTTATCAACTTCTAAGTGTGAAAAAAATGTGATTTTTAATTTTCATGGCCCATTTTGCAAAAAACTGTGAAAAAACTGTAGGGTACAAATGCTCATTGTACCCTTATTACATTCCTTAACCCCTTTGGGACCAGGCTAATTTTCGTTTTTGCATTTTCGTTTTTTCCTCCTTGTGCTTAAAAGGCCATAGCACTTGCATTTTTACACCTACAGACCCACATGAGCCCTTATTTTTTGCGTCACTAATTGTACGTTGCAATGACAGGCTGAATTTTTGCATAAAGTACACTACGAAACCAGGAAAAAATTCAAAGTGGGGTGAAATTGAACAAAAAAACCACGTTTTTTTTATTTAGGATTTTTTGTTTTTACGCAATTCGCCCTGGGGTAAAACTGACCTGTTATGTATGTTCCTCAAGTCGTTACGATTACAAGGATATATAACATGTAGAACTTTTCTTTTATCTGATGGCCTGTAAAAAATTCAAACTATTGCTAACAAATATATGTTCCTTAAAATTGCTCCATTCCCAGGCTTGTAGCGCTTTTATCCTTTGGTCTATGCGGCTGTATGAGGTGTCATTTTTTGCGCCATGATGTGTTCTTTCTATCGCTACCTTGACTTTTTGATCACTTTTTATTACATTTTTTTCTGGATTTGATGCGACCAAAAATGCACAATTTTGCACTTTGGGATTTTTTGGCACTTTACCGTGCGAGATCAGGAATGTGATTAATTAATAGTTCGGGCGATTACGCACGCGCGATAGCAAACATGTTTATTTATTTATTTACTTTTATTCATAACATGGGGAAAGGGGGGTGATTCAAACTTTTATTAGGGGAGGGGGCTTTTTACTAATAACAACACTTGTTGTTTGTCCGCAACCCACCCCGTTAACCCCCTGCCGCCTGGACACTATACATTACCCCCACTCCTGCTTGCTTTGGGGCTCCCGGTGTTTGCACGTCCCGCTCGGCCAATCAGTGCGCTGCAGCGGGGCAGCGCACTGATTGGCCGGGCGGGACGTGCCAGGAACCGCTGAAGCAAGCAGGAGCGGGGACCCGGTAATGTATAGTGTCCAGCTGGCAAGGGGTTAACGGGGCGGGCTGTGGACAAACTCGCAGCAGGGATGTATATCCCTGCTGCAAGTTTGTCTGGCATTGAAAGTATAGGGCTGAGATCCGCAGCGAGTTTTGCTGCAAATACGCAGCGAGGGGACTCGCTGCGGATCCGGCAAGTGGGTTTGTACTCTTATACTGAGGTAAAGTCTCCTCTCTTCTCTCCATATTACACACAGCAGCAGCCTCTCTCCTCTCCATATTACACACAGCAGCAGCCTCTCTCCTCTCCATATTACACACAGCAGCAGCCTCTCTCCTCTCCATATTACACACAGCAGCCTCTCTCCTCTCCATATTACACACAGCAGCAGCCTCTCTCCTCTCCATATTACACACACAGCAGCCTCTCTCCTCTCCATATTACACACAGCAGCAGCCTCTCTCCTCTCCATATTACACACAGCAGCAGCCTCTCTCCTCTCCATATTACACACACAGCAGCCTCTCTCCTCTCCATATTACACACAGCAGCCTCTCTCCTCTCCATATTACACACAGCAGCAGCCTCTCTCCTCTCCATATTACACACACAGCAGCCTCTCTCCTCTCCATATTACACACAGCAGCAGCCTCTCTCCTCTCCATATTACACACAGCAGCAGCAGCATCTCTCCTCTCCATATTACACAGCAGCCTCTCTCCTCTCCATATTACACAGCAGCCTCTCTCCTCTCCATATTACACAGCAGCCTCTCTCCTCTCCCTATTACACACAGCAGCAGCCTCTCTCCTCTCCATATTACACACAGCAGCAGCCTCTCTCCTCTCAATATTACACACAGCAGCAGCCTCTCTCCTCTCCATATTACACACACAGCAGCAGCCTCTCTCCTCTCCATATTACACACACAGCAGTAGCCTCTCTCCTCTCCATATTACACACACAGCAGCAGCCTCTCTCCTCTCCATATCACACACAGCAGCCTCTCTCCTCTCCATATTACACACAGCAGCCTCTCTCCTCTCCATATTACACAGCAGCTTCTCTCCTCTCCATATTGCACACAGCAGCAGCCTCTCTCCTCTCCATATTACACACAGCAGCATCTCTCCTCTCCATATTACACAGCAGCCTCTCTCCTCTCCATATTACACAGCAGCCTCTCTCCTCTCCCTATTACACACAGCAGCAGCCTCTCTCCTCTCCATATTACACACAGCAGCAGCCTCTCTCCTCTCCATATTACACACAGCAGCAGCCTCTCTCCTCTCCATATTACACACACAGCAGCAGCCTCTCTCCTCTCCATATTACACACACAGCAGCAGCCTTTCTCCTCTCCATATCACACACAGCAGCCTCTCTCCTCTCCATATTACACACAGCAGCCTCTCTCCTCTCCATATTACACAGCAGCTTCTCTCCTCTCCATATTGCACACAGCAGCAGCCTCTCTCCTCTCCATATTACACACAGCAGCAGCCTCTCTCCTCTCCATATTACACACAGCAGCCTCTCTCCTCTCCATATTACACACAGCAGCCTCTCTCTTCTCCCTATTACACACAGCAGCCTTTCTCCTCTCCATATTACACAGCAGCTTCTCTCCTCTCCATATTACACACAGCAGCATCTCTCCTCTCCATATTACACAGCAGCCTCTCTCCTCTCCATATTACACAGCAGCCTCTCTCCTCTCCATATTACACAGCAGCCTCTCTCCTCTCCCTATTACACACAGCAGCAGCCTCTCTCCTCTCCATATTACACACAGCAGCAGCCTCTCTCCTCTCCATATTACACACAGCAGCAGCCTCTCTCCTCTCCATATTACACACACAACAGCAGCCTCTCTCCTCTCCATATTACACACACAGCAGCAGCCTCTCTCCTCTCCATATTACACACAGCAGCCTCTCTCCTCTCCATATTACACACAGCAGCAGCCTCTCTCCTCTCCATATTACACACAGCAGCCTCTCTCCTCTCCATATTACACACAGTAGCCTCTCTCTTCTCCATATTACCCACAGCAGCCTCTCTCCTCTCCATATTACACACAGCAGCAGCCTCTCTCCTCTCCATATTACACACAGCAGCCTCTCTCCTCTCCATATTACACACAGCAGCCTCTCTCCTCTCCCTATTACACACAGCAGCCTTTCTCCTCTCCATATTACACAGCAGCTTCTCTCCTCTCCATATTACACACAGCAGCAGCCTCTCTCCTCTCCATATTACAGTGATGAGTGAGTACTAAAATGCTCAGGTGCTCGTTACTCAAGACGAATATCTCCCGATACTCGAGTGCTCGTTTCAAGTAACGAACCCCATTGAAGTAAATGGGAAACTCGAGCATTTTTGCAGGGGACCCAAGTTTGGTAGAGGAAAGGTCGTGTGAAAACCTGTCAACCTCAGAAATTGATGAAAACACAACGGAAATGGACAGGAAACAGCAGGGGCAGCATGTATGGATGCCTCAGAGGCTGCCTAATGGCACCATTATGCCTAATTCTGGGCAACAGCTGGGGGATACAATCTGTTGGTGACTGCACCTATACACCTATAGCAGTAGTGAACTTAAATATGGCTTGAGTAACAAAGACAGAAATCTGGAAATATACTAGTGGTCCCAATAGTTTTGGGGGGGCTGTGAGATACAGCCTGTTGGTGGCTGCACCTATACACACACTCTGTGACACCCCCTTTACACTGTGGAAGCAGTAGTGAACTTAGATATGCCTTGTGTAAGAAATACAGAAATCAGAAAATATAGTAGCGGGCCCAATAAAATAGTCTTAGGGGTCTGTGGGCAACACCTAATGTCCCCTTTCTGCCAGCAGCCGATCACCACAGTGTGCTGGTGAAATCGTGGTAGCTGCACTGCAAGTCTCAGCCAGCAGTCTGTAGTAATACAATTTGAAAAGATTTGAAGCCCTTACAAGGGCTGTTTGTTTGTATTGCTAGTATCCTCTGCCTACTGGAACGCTAATTCCCTCCCTAAAGCAGCAGCTCTGTCCCTAATCTTGTAAGGCGAGCCTAGGCGGCCAAGATTTTTTTATGGCAGGGTCATCTGATCTGGCCAACCAATCGCTGCTATCGACATGTATGGGTCCCATGTGATCGCAGAATGTACTAAAGAGTCTCCTGCATGTTTATTGGCTGAGAAAAAGCGCCGAAACTTACAGGAAACGGATGATGAGTTTTTTTCAAGTATCGCGAGATGCTCGTCCGAGTAACGAGTACCATCGAGTACCCTAATACTCGATCGAGTATCAAGCTCGGACAAGCATGCTCGCTCATCACTATTAATAATAACTCTGTGTGTACAATGTATGGAGGACAATCTGCTATTGTCTACATGATTTTTATCTATAGGAAACCTTTCTAAGAACATAAAAAAGATGTTTTCTCCCTGTTTCCATGTGGCATTCTGGCATCATACTGACACAGTAAGGAAAAAATTTATTTATACTTTCATTTGAAATCAGAGGCATACAGTATGGTTATATATTTGTATGTGCATGATAATATGGTCATACTTTAGACCTTGTGCTTGATATTAGTTCTCAATATGTTTTCTGCAAACAACGGTTCTGAATATGTTTGCTGCATTGTAAGCAACATAAGAGTTATTACAGCAGAGATTAGGGTCAGGGTGCACTGACAATGCAGGGGTGTTGTGTGAAAAATGATGGGATTGTACACGCCATGCTAAGTTAGAAAACAAAACTATTGGTCCTTGAGAGAATGTGGCCTCAAGGTTTTGTGGAGTATATAAATATATGCTCACAGTTGATAACATTGGTTCTTTGAAACTGGATTTAGATTCACCTACTTACTGTATATTCGGTTGTTTGTTCACAAGTCATTACTCTCCATAAGTTAGGATGATCATTTTGTATGTAGCCCTATACAGTTGCAGAAGGAATTATGGGATCCGTACTTTTGTGGATGCAATCCACAAATAGTGATTAGATTATCATTAACCACATGTTTTCATTTTTACGGATCAGCAAATAATACGGATGCAATACTGATGGAATTGCTAATAAAAAATAGAGGATTGCTAATAAAAAATAGCGGACTCAAATTTGCGGAGACAAAAAATATACTGACGTGTGAATAGACCCTTAGACATCCTCATACTAACTCTCCCTAGTGATATAGGGGTGTTAGTAAATATCTTCCTACACATTAAAACAAGGGGGAAGAGCTGGCACACATATGCAATGTTTAATTATATGCTGTGAATACATAAAGGATCTATAAAACAACTCATATGAGACATGCATAGAACAGAAATTCTATTTTGGTGAAATATCTTATAGTGCAGTCAGCAGGTTTTACAAAATGAAAAATGTGCTTGAGGGTATTTTTCTATTTGCAGTACTGCAAATCTAACACAAGCTCTTTGGACATTATCAAACGAGCTAGCATTGCAAAACTCCAGCATTTGGTGTCAAAGTGTATTTACAGACATCCATTGTGAAGGAAGACATTTTAAAGCTTAAATGGAAATTGTGCTGATGATTTTACTAGGACTAATCTTGTGCAGGAGAGTAATTCTAGATATTCGATTAGAGCTCTGACCACAGTCTCATCAATAATAGTCAGTAATCACAAACTCCTATTGTAGAAGTTTAAAAGGCAAAAAAGCTTACTGTATATCAGAAAAGCACACATTATGGTTGAAAACATATAAGGTGAAGAAAGTTTTTGCAATGGCCTAGTGGGGAACACTAATGTGACTGCTATATCCTTTGTATGCCATGGTCAGACTTAAAAAACTGACGATTTTCATGCAAAAACTGCAATTATTTTAAGGCCATGTTCACATGGCGTAAGACACCGGCCAGTGTGAGAGAAGATCATCCCGGCCGGTACTGCAGTACTCCTGGCCAACCTGCTGTATGTAACCTGTAATATACACTACTGCACCCAACATCTCCTGGCCAACCTGCTGTATGTAACCTGTAATATACACTACTGCACCCAACATCTCCTGGCCAACCTGCTGTATGTAACATGTAATATACACTACTGCACCCAACATCTCCCGGCCAACCTGCTGTATGTAACATGTAATATACACTACTGCACCCAACATCTCCTGGGTAACCTAAGTATTGCATTGATCAGTATGCGCAATCGACTAAAAAGTGTATTAAAAATTTCAAAACATTTTAAAAAATATAAACAAATCCCACCCATAGTAATAACTGAAATCACCCCCAATTTTTCCCAATAAAAAGATGTGGTGAATTTGTGAACAGAATTGTCAATAAATTATCACATTCCCACATGGGGGGAAAGGTTTGGGGGTGACATGGCATTGTGTGTGTGTGTGTGTGTGTGGCGGGGGGGGGGGGGGGGGGCAAGTTGACCCCTTGCACCAGGGCCCATGAAACATTAGCTACGCCCCTGTAAAGTATTATTCACGGCCGTGTTGCAAATTGTTGTGTGAACATGGCCTAAGGCTACAAAATATATACAAATGTTCTTCCAAATATAAATGCTTTCATTCTCTGGTGCAAAGTGTCAAAGATGTGTTCCCCAGCCCCTGAAGTGTTGCAAACTGAAATGCCTCATTGCTCCTCCTCCCAATTCTTATTTGACTGACAGTCAGTATAACCTTCCAGCCCTGTGTTAGGAACCGGACAGCAGGACAAGACAAGACAGTGAGCCCTAAGCTCAGCCCCGCCCACTGTCCTCTACCTACTTGCCACTATCCGCCCTAAGATGGCGGCGATCAACTGGACGGCAGTCCCTGCACTGGCTAGGTGAAACACAAATACAAAACAGACAGACAAACACAATGAAGAATAGTCCACAAGCCGGGTCACAACAGTCGGGCAGCAAAAGTACAAAATCAGGATCCAAAGGCGTAATCAGAAAACAGGCAATATGATCAGGGGCAGGCAGCAAGCAAGGGAGGTCAGAGATACAAAGCAGTAGTCAGGAGATGCAAAGAAACAGAATCCACAAGCAGGCAGAGACTAAGTCAATAACCAGCAATAAGTGCACAGGCTGAGGTTTCTTATATAGGAGACCAGGACTCTGGTCCAGAACGTAATTGGACCATCCCCCTGATCTCCAAGCACAGACAGCTGAGAACAAAACAGATCCACTGGCAGGAAGACCTGTCAGTCACAGCAGAACCAGAACACAGATTAACCCTGACATGGCCAGACAGAACTCAGCAGGTGAAGTCGGGTGTGTCTCCCAAAGAGAGCAAATAAACCAGTGTTCAGACACAGCAAAACAAACCACAGAACAGAATAAGAGAATATCAGCGCCTTCTCGGCCGCACAGCACGAGCAGAGGGATGCATAACGCTCCGCAAAGATACCATCCTGACACCCTGATCACGGTTTCCAAATCTAATGCTGTGCTGTGCATTCAAAGTGTGCAAGATTTGGAAACATCCTCAGCCTCCAGCTGATTATCAAACAGGGATAAGATGCCTAGGTAGAGCCAAACGCTGACCTAAAGGGACACAACTTTGTCTAAGTGGTGTGAGAGCTATTTGAATATCCTTTCTAGAATTTCCATGGAAGCAAGAATGGCCTCTAAATCTCCACCTGTCTTTATGACGGACTCACCTTATGAAGAACTAGTATCCCTTTGACCTCTGTATTATTGAAGCACAAACAGATAACATAGTCAGCAGTTTGGAACATGAATTGTAGCTGACAGATTCCCTTTAAATTTGATGTTTACTCATGGTTTACTAGGTCCTATAGAAATGTTTTTATTACCAAACCAACTATATAAAGGCATTACAGGGTGATTTATTATACCCATACATATTGTTTGCAATTGATTGTTAAGTAATACAGAGAACAAATTGTAAAATAATAAGTTTCATCCAGCCAGAACACAATGAATTCCTTCAGTTCAATAATGTGCAAATCATTAGTATTCATAGCAAAAAGAGGTTTTATAACCTTTGTTCCTGCTCTATAAGGCATAGAAGTAGGTAAACTGACATTAATACTGAGAAGTCTACGACATATAGGGAATGTATTATCATATTTGTTTTACTCATTAAATATCTGTAATAAAACACTCATTTTTCTAATCTGTTTTAGCATTCAGTTTGATGGTGATCGCTCATTGTAAGCTTATGGCGCGGATCGCAATTACTGGTACGCTGGTCATTGTAAAGGGTGAGAAAAGCCAAAGGAAGCAAATAATAACATATTTAATCATTTATTAGGAAAGACTATCTGCGGCATACAGAATGACTCGTGAAGTATACGATACCTATTGTATAACATTGGGATGACAGCTACAAAATAAAATTTAGATCCCACATAGGGAAGTGTTTATCAGATACAAGAGATTAATGTGATAGTAGACTATTGACATCAACAACAGCGCATGGAGAACAAAGGGCTTAGACAATTATCCTTGTCTCCTGGGCAATATTACACCTAGAGAAGGTCATGGATCAATGTTTTTGCACTGTACAAGCAGTATTATGTCCATTACGGAAGTATAATTTAGTTGCCTTAGTGTTGTGAGGAAATTGTAACAAGCAGAATTAAAAAAACTGAAAAGCTGAGGTACTTGTTATTAAGGGGCTATGCCTGGCTATAAAAAATGTAGCTGCTTCCTGCAATAAACAGCAATACTCGTGTCCTCAGTGTGTGGTATAACTGTTGAGTTCACTTAAAGTGAATGGAGCCAAGTTGTAATACCACACACAACCTGTGTTGCGCTTTCTTTTTAGAAGAAAACAACTATGATGTTTAATCCTGCATAACCCCTTTAACCCCTTTAAGTCCTGTTAAAAGGTAAGTACAGACTCTAACCAACTGTTCCCAGAGCTCAAGGAATGCAAAGAATAAATCTCATTTTCCCTAAGGGGGGGGGGGGGATGTTATCATATGCACAAGCTAGTGGACAACAAAAAAAAGGGGCAGATTCTCCCCTTCTCTGTGGCATACAAGGCGGGGGCGTTGCCTCCTCCCACACCTGATTTATGAAGGGTTATGCCTGGAAACAGAAAACTACACTTGCTTTAGAGCAGTTGTACATTTTTTGTGCAATGCCTGCGCCAGGCGGAGGGCCGGCCAGCTGTACTTAGAAGTGTGTGCCTCCTAGTAAATCCAGCCAGGGGAAAGGGGATGGAGCTTTTTCAAAAACTGGCTTACTAATTTACATATTGATTAAAGTGAAGATTTAGCAAAAACTGCCCTAAGGATGATGGTAAAAAAAATATGTTTATTCTCAAAGTCCCATGTGCTATGGGATCATAACAGCAGGTTAGAGTTTTCTAACCTGCAGTTAGTTTCCCTTTAATAGCAAAGCCAGAATCTCTCTCTGGCCATGTTCAGCCAGGGTAAGACAACAGTCGTTATTTGACACGACCATTGTCTTACATGTGTCACCATTACGATACTGTAGTATCAGCCGGATGAACATCAATTAGAATGCAGGCACATTCGGGTGTGCCTACGCTACAATTTGCCATAGCCCACAATGTAAAGTACGGCCGGGAGCCATACTTTACAATGTGAGTACAGGCTATCTTGTACGGCCACTGTTCACTGAATAGTGGCCGCACAAAATAGACCTGTCGTATACGCCGTGATTCCATACATTGTAATGTAATTAATCACAGTCATTAAACAGTGGCCATTGTTGCGAAAGTCCATTATGAAGAAGTCGTCCATTATGAAGAGGAAGGTAACAGCATCCACAAGGTGATACATTTGCAGAAAAATCGGCTGTATTCAATCATGGCATCCATAAAAGTGACGTTTCAACCAACGTTTTTTTTCTTAAGCTCAGAAAAAACAATTGGTTGAAACATCGCTTATATGGATGCCATGATGGAATAAAGCAGATTTTTTGCAACTGTACCACCTTGTGGATGCTGTTACCTTCTTCTTCATAATGGACTCTTTAGCCCCAATGAGACACTGGGACTGATAACATTTGCATCTTTATGAAAATACATCTTTTTTAAAAATGAGTACAGCCTAGGTGCCGACTAGAGAAATGCTTTGGTTACTATTGTTTCCTGTAAGTAGAAAGGCTTTAGAAGGGATATTGCCATCTCATGATGTTATCCCCTATCCACAGAGGATAACAATCCTAAATTCTACTATTGATGTTTCGGTTTTGTTTGTAGAGTGCTTGCCATTTGTGTTTTTTATTATTTAAACTTTTACTTTGTATGCTTTTTGCAATATTTATTAGTCTTATAAATGGATCATATCATGTGGTCCTTTGATCGCTTAAATGAAACGTCGGGATTCTAATGTGGTGCAGTGCTCTCCTCCTGCCTGACAGCTTCCTTATGACAGGCAGCTTATTAGAACCTAATAGACTTCTGTACGGGGAAGAACTGGAAGCTGTTGTCAGTGCTCTGCCTTCCATAGTACCCTGCAATTACATCACAAATGTCTGTGTGTGACTGCAGCCATAACTGTGCTAGACTATAGACACATATGTCTATCTGAATTTTGTGTCCATTCCATTTCTTTATCTTGATTTTTTTTAAGCTATTACTTTAATTCTACTTTTTATAAGAATCTAGGCAGAAATATAAACCCTATTAAAATATTACTATTATTCATGCAGAATCAATTCTCCTTGAGGCCACAGTGGATCAAAATCTTTTTTTATCATAATATTTGACTGTCTAAGTTGGTAACGTTAAAGGTTTAAGCCAAAAGGCAATATTCAGCATAAAGCGCTTTGCTACATTTCTCAGATTTATTTTCTACATCTGGATTTCCATATCAAGATGAAAGACGTTCAATTCCACTGCTTATTTTCATGCTGGGAATGCTGAATATACCAATTTCCACATCAAACCCATCGGTCTGTATAATTTGTGTGTTTCTAAAGCAACGTTCCCTTTTTATCTGAAATCAGTTTTGCTCATGGCATATCTGTAGTTCATTTTCATATTTCACTGCCCATCTAGTTGATCATATACATTTAGTTTTTACAAATTAGCTCAGTTATTTCCTTGGCATTTGTCTCTATACTGGTTATTTAGATGCCTGCCTTCCCTAACTCCTTCATAGCTCTCTTAGGCCATTTTCACACCTAGTTTAGTGTGTGTGCAGGGAAAGCTCCCAGTATGCATCATAAACATATCCATAGACCCCAGGGTTATCTGTAAGGAGTGGTGCAGAGAGATGTGCTATTTATCAGAGCCACATACAGTAAATTTTTTTTGAAAAGTTTACCACAAAAAATATGTTGGGGGGGGGGGGGCTGTGTCCGGAAAAGGGACTGAGGGGGGTCAGTGCTGTCGATGAAAGAGGTGCTGAGGGGGTCATTGATGCTGGAAAAGGTATTGAGAGGGTCGCTGCTAAGGGGATCAGTGCTTCAATTAGAAAAGGTACTTAGGGGTTCAGTGGTGTCGTTGGAAGAGGTTTTGGGGGTCAGTGTTGCTATTAAGAGAGATATTATGTGCACTGTGTGGTGGTATATGGTTGGAGTTATATGTTTTCTGTGCGGTGGTATTTGGTGGTGTAATATAGGTAGAGCCCTGAGTAGAAGAAGTCTAAGAAGCCCTGCCCTAGACTGACTCAGTAGCGGACTCAGCTGGCCAATGAGCAGAAATGTTTTGCTGTTGGTGCTGTTTCACTGGTCAGCAGCCTCTCACATGCCGTGTATACTGTGCACATGACTGAGGTGCTGCAGCTCTGCCTCCTCTGCAGTCTGCACGCACTGCTCCCTGCCTCTCCCTGACAAGCGGTCCAGCACTCCAACAAAAAACAGACCAGGGCATGTATAGGAGAGGGGGGCTTAGTTTAGAGTTTTGCTATGGGGCTCCATGAATTTCGTATAGGCCACGGTTCCTTATGGATTTTCTACCAATTTTTCTGCCATGTGCATGAGATTTCAAAACTCTCGCCCCCTGTACTCTTACTGTTAATGAGCAAGTTAATCCTCCTCAGTGGCTCTGCAGGTGGCCACCTTCTTTATCTTTGTCCCGACTTCCTATACTAAATATATTACAAAGTATGAGATAATTTGATTTATCTTTATTTATGCAAACCTGGAAAGCTCTCTCGAGTTCATGCATTACACTTAATACGTTCTGAAATGGTGTAGTAGTTGTTTATTTAACCACTGGCAAAGAATGAGAAACTTAAGTGGATCAGTTAATACATCTACAGTACTTTCTACAATTCTACTCTCTCCATTTTGATTGTAATAGCCAAAAACACGGAACTTGTTAATTGTACGGCAGTTGAGACATGAGGCTGTTAACAACAGTTCAGACAATATATAACTATCCAGCGCCCTCTGCTGGATGTATAAAAAGTGTTGCTACAGCAAAAAAATGTTGAATTATCTACTTCTGGGATATTGTATGCACACTGCATCAGACTCTCCTAAAGCTATGTTCCCACAACATCTTTTTTAGGTTAAAAAAAAAAACAGCTATTATTTTATAATAACTACTGTAAGTATTGATCGTGATCATTATTAACAAAAAAAACGGCTAGCCTAAGTATGTTTTATTAAATTATGAATTATTAAATTTATAAACATGACATGTACCGCCTACTCACTAATTATGCAAATTTTAGACAAGAGGGTTCTGCACATAAATATTATTATTATTATCATCATCATCATCATCATTATTATTACTACATGTATTATTTTGCCAATCACAGTTATAGCTTATCCATCCAAGAAACACTTTGAATCCCCCCAAACCCCTATACCCAGAAAAGAATTAGTTATGCTGTGCACAGTGGCCCACCATCTTGCAGCACCTGCAATTAATATAGATCAAACTGATACATTACAGCATACAATCAAAGATTTACAGTATATCTATACCCAGAACATACAAATACATTAACTAGGCATGCACCATTTATAGTGACCTGCAATTGTTCATAGAAGAATACTGTCCTGAAGAATTGACTGTGTAGCCCACCACCACCACCACCACCTATATAAATGAAAATTAATAAGAAATAGCAAATTCAAGCGAAGAATCTGCAGTTGAAGGGCTTTTTTTCTATTACTAGATATTGTATCATATATATATATATATATATATATATATATATATATATATATATATAGTAGATTTGTGTTTACTTACCCTAATGAGGTGCTCTCCATACTCTGTTAATGATTTTCCAAGAATACTAGCGCCTCATCAATTGGCAGCCAGGGGCGGGGGATGGGGGGACCAGGTGAGCTGGGAGAATGCACAGGCAACACAGGCCCTGGGAAGACTAGAGCAGGTAGTGCACTTGACAATGTGAATATGGTGTAGCTTGATATTTTCAGCCCCAGCAGGGTGAGGCATGTATTGTTACATATTGAGAAACATGCACACAGAGAGGATATTAGATGAAGGAACTGGAAATTATGCTGCTTCCACTCTATGATAAGTGGTGTCCATCGGACATACTGTAAATGTCAGGGAAATACCAGACATATATACAATCATGGCATCAGGGCAGTTTCTAGGGCATTTTGGCAACAGGGCGAATCTTGATAAAAGTGCCCCCCCTCCCCCTCCAGATCCCCCACTTCCCCCCCCCCCCCCCCCCCCCCCCCCCCCCCCCCCCCCCCCCCCCCCCCCGCCCGCATCACTCAGTTCAGCCCTGGGGAAGGAAGGGTGGCTTTTATCAAGATTCGGATTACTAGGAAAAAGCTGTGTGTGTACTGCGGCATAGAGCAGTGTTGCACTCCTAACAGATAAAGTTCTACTGAACACGAAATATACAAAAACATCATTCAGGGACTTACAGGTGATATAGGGCCTATATACTATCCTATACTATCCTAAACACAGTCCTGTGTATAGGATAGTATATAGGACTGTGTATAGGATAGTATATAGGGCTGTGTATAGGATAGTATATAGGACTGTGTGTAGGGTAGTGTATAGGACTGTGTATAGGATAGTATATAGGTCTGTATTATACAGCCCGATATACTATCCTCTACACAGTCCTATACACTACCCTACACACAGTCCTATATACTATCCTATACAAAGTCCTATATACAGCCCTTTATACTATCCTATACACAGTCCTATATACTATCCTATATACAGCCCTATATACTATCCTATACACAGTACTATATGCAGCCCTATATACTATCATATACACAGTCCTATATACTATCTTATACACAGTCCTATATACTATCCTATACACAGTACTATATACAGCCCTATATACTATCCTATACACAGTCCTATATACAGCCCTATATACTATCCTTTACACAGTACTATATACAGCCCTATATACTATCCTATACACAGTCCTATATACTATCCTATACACAGTCCTATATACAGCCCTATATACTATCCTATACACAGTCCTATATACTATGCTATACACAGTCCTATATACAGCCCTATATACAATCCTATACACAGTCCTATATACTATCCTATACACATTCCTATATACAGCCCAATATACTATCTTATACAGTCCTATATACTATCCTATACACAGTCCTATATACAGCCCTATATACTATCCTATACACAGTCCTATATACTATCTATACACAGTCCTATATACAGCCCTATATACTATCCTATACACAGTCCTATATACTATCCTATACACATTCCTATATACAGCCCAATATACTATCTTATACACAGTCCTATATACTATCCTATACACAGTCCTATATACAGCCCTATATACTATCCTATACACAGTCCTATATACAGCCCTATATACTATCCTATCCTATATACAGCCCTATATACTATCTTATACACAGTCCTATATACTATCCTATACACAGTCCTATATACAGCCTGTATATAGGACTGTGTATAGGACTGTGTATAGGGCTGTATATAGGACTGTGTATAGGGCTGTATATAGGACTGTGTATAGGGCTGTATATAGGACTGTGTATAGGATAGTGTATAGGACTGTGTATAGGGCTGTATATAGGATAGTGTATAGGACTGTGTATAGGGCTGTATATAGGACTGTGTATAGGGCTGTATATAGGACTGTGTATAGGGCTGTATATAGGATAGTGTATAGGACTGTGTATAGGGCTGTATATAGGACTGTGTATAGGATAGTGTATAGGACTGTGTATAGGGCTGTATATAGGACTGTGTATAGGGCTGTATATAGGACTGTGTATAGGGCTGTATATAGGACTGTGTATAGGGCTGTATATAGGACTGTGTATAGGGCTGTATATAGGACTGTGTATAGGGCTGTATATAGGACTGTGTATAGGATAGTGTATAGGACTGTGTATAGGGCTGTATATAGGACTGTGTATAGGATAGTGTATAGGACTGTGTATAGGATAGTGTATAGGGCTGTATATAGGACTGTGTATAGGGCTGTATATAGGATAGTGTATAGGACTGTGTATAGGGCTGTATATAGGACTGTGTATAGGGCTGTATATAGGACTGTGTATAGGGCTGTATATAGGACTGTGTATAGGACTGTGTATAGGGCTGTATATAGGACTGTGTATAGGATAGTGTATAGGACTGTGTATAGGGCTGTATATAGGACTGTGTATAGGGCTGTATATAGGACTGTGTATAGGGCTGTATATAGGACTGTGTATAGGGCTGTATATAGGACTGTGTATAGGGCTGTATATAGGACTGTGTATAGGGCTGTATATAGGACTGTGTATAGGGCTGTATATAGGACTGTGTATAGGATAGTGTATAGGACTGTGTATAGGGCTGTATATAGGACTGT
The DNA here is from genome assembly GCF_027789765.1 of Dendropsophus ebraccatus. NCBI lineage: Eukaryota > Metazoa > Chordata > Amphibia > Anura > Hylidae > Dendropsophus > Dendropsophus ebraccatus. The sequence continues at coordinate 86,316,725 of NC_091459.1, forward strand.
GTATAGGATAGTGTATAGGACTGTGTATAGGGCTGTATATAGGACTGTGTATAGGGCTGTATATAGGACTGTGTATAGGGCTGTATATAGGACTGTGTATAGGATAGTGTATAGGACTGTGTATAGGGCTGTATATAGGACTTCAGCCACATAACCCAACCCCTTCCCCCCCTCCGGGAAAAAAACAACAACAGCATTATACTTACCTAATCCAATCCTGGCATGGAGCAGGCCTGTCTCTTCTACCCTCTTCACCTTGTCGGAGGCCGGAGGGATCCCCCAGGATGCCCGATGACGTAATTCCTGCGCCTGCTGCGGGATCCGTCATCAGCTGCAGAGACACGGGGCCGCGCTGAGGACATCAGTGAGGGGTGGAGGGAGGCTAGTGCCCGGAGCCCCGTGGTGTCCAGGGTAAGAGGTCCTGGTTGGGCAGGGAGCAGGGGGGTTGCTGGTAACATCGCCGATGCCATGAGTGCGCAGGGGCCGGGCGCGGTCGGGCGCCGCCGGGTGCCCCCTAGCTGTCAGCGCCCCGTGCAGTTGCCCGGCCCGCCCGTTTCTAGAAACGGCCCTGCATCTTTCATAATGTATAATGGTTTCAATAATAAAGAGTATACTTATTTTTTAACAGATTCAACTAGAGAATGGTAGAATGGTAATAGTGTGAATTATTTCATCCATCAATACCACCTGAACAGAGCCAAATGCCACATTTCTGGCCTCCTTATGCTGTGTTTACACGGAACGATTATCATGCGAATTTCCACGATAACGATTGAATTAGAACAATAATCGTACGTGTAAACGCAGCGAACGATCAAGCGACGAGCGAGAAATCGTTCATTTTGATCTTTGAACATGTTCTCAAATTGTCGTTGGTCGTTCGCAAAAAATTCACAGATCCGTGTAAACATTCGATCACCGATTTAACCTATGTGCGAGATAGGCTTAAGCAATCGCAAAACGATCGTAAAAAGATTTTTCCGTACGATATATCGTTCCGTCTAAACGCTGATCTTTATTAAAAAAAATTGTTACTTCGAAATCGTTAATCGTACAATCGGGCGAATTATCGCTCTGTGTAAACCCAGCATTAGGGTCTATAGATCTGTATTACACATATGCCAGGTGTTTTTGTTCAATGGATACTGGTTATCAGTGCGTGTGAAACCAGCCTTAAACTTACTAGATGTAATTCTTCTTGTGTGTACACAGACAGTACAGGAAGAATGAAACTGTACTGTCATTACATAGAGGATTTTTGGCCACATAAGCGTCTGAATCACTTAATTGCCACCATTTATAATAGAAATTCATTGTACCATTTATAATAGAAAGCCATCAATCGCATATATATAATTATCCATTAGAACAAAGAATATGTATTAAGACCGATGTCTTAGTGTCAGAGGTGGATTTATGATATGAACTGTATTATGTATCTTATCAAGTGTAGAAGATCATTAGAAGAATCCTGAAAGGTTTAATTAAGTTCATCCTCTACCTTATTTAGCCTCTTCCTGAACTGCAGTTTGTGTAGATCCTCTAGGGAACGGCTCTTGCAGAAGGAAATGTTCCCTAATGGATGTAATATCTTCATAGACTCACATGCTGGAGCTGCTTGACAGGAGGAGGGCAAAGCTGAGGCAGCAGATAATTCATTTATCCTTCTGTTACACATGTTAACTAACAGCAGCTCTAATATTTGTAAGAAGTCAGAGAATCAATTCTACTTTGTAGAAAGGAAGTTAAAGGAGCGCCCCCAAGAAAAAAAACAATACACTGTGTAATGTCTAGTGCAGGGCCTTAGGGGCACTGCACAGCTCTCAGATCTGAGAACTCAATGGAAAGAATACTTGCAACATCCTCTCTGGCCCTAAACTAAGATGGCATGCACACATCCACAAAAAACTGTTTGCGCACAATGTTCTGCGGAGTGGTGCTCCCCATGGCCCCTCCCACTGCTCCCACGCACTGTTTGTGTGTGTATTAGCGTTGGCACTCGCTTCCACCTCAATATCGCGCTGTGTAATATGGACTTAAGGCTGTGTTCCCACACTCAGGTTTTGGTTGTGTAGCGTCCCACTACGGGTGGTTTTCTGTGTTTACACACCCAGGTAAAACTAGTTCATTCAGATGCCACAGCTAGAGTACTTAATTGCTGTGCCCTACTCCAGCCACTAGGTGTCTCATTCCCCCTGTGCAAAGCTGCAGTCTAAAAAGGAAGCTTTAGCTTACACTCTCTCGCACACACACTTCCTTAGTTGGGTGGAGTTGGAGTCTAGACAGGGAAGAGACAACACCAGTTCCAGAGAGAGACTACAGCAGCTATGCACTGCTGAATTTACACCCGGGTTACCCAGACAAATAGGAACACCCCTTGCCTATGCTGTGGATTCTTCACTTCAGGACAGTAGCCCCCTAGGAAGGGGAGGCAGTGGGACTGATCCGCAGTAGAGCACAGATGCAAGTTAGCCGCTCTGTACTGACTATGCTCCACTATGTGGGAAAACTTCCACTAGTTAGCTTCACCAAGAGACAGAGGCCTGGGACTCGTACTACCTTGCAGGGCAGTCACCGATACTATGTAGGCAGAAGGCAGTCATATAACATTGACTTATCTAAACATGAGTACGAGGAGTTCTTCAAGATAGGGCAATTAAGCAAGGGCTCCTATCTGGCCCCTATCTACTGCTACAGTTTATTCCTACTTTATCCTTACTTCAAGCTACTGTGAAGATTTCTACTGTTTATTGCACTTTACCAAAGCACTGTTATATTTTTGTATTGCACTGAAGATTTTTTTCAAGTAAAGTTTAAGCCTGTTTTATCCTAATTGACTGCCTGGGCTTTGTCACATGACAAAGACCAGACAGTCACATAATCATGTAAGTTATAGTTATGTGAACACTCAAAAATTACCAGTAACATTGTGTGGCGATTGGTGACTACATTGAGGGTATGGATTCACCCCCATGCAGGGTCTGCAGTGTGGGAATGCTTCCTAAGTACAACAGTGTAACTTCTTTTCTTGTAGTGTTCCTTTGAGAAAAACTAGGTTTTGAAAATATGAGTGGATAGGCTCTTCATGGTCAGAAAACAGCAGTCATGTGTGCTCTTAATCAGTGTTGAGGATATTCCAGAGAAAGAACACATGTGGTGATGCCTGATGCCCTGGCTATAACTATACTACCTGTGAAATACTAAGGAAATACTCAAAACTTGACTTGCTGGAGAAAAGTGAGGTCAGTATTTAAGGCCATATTACACAGTGCGATTTTCTGAGGGAAGTGAGTTCCAAACTGCCAGCTAAGCACTTACCTCCCTTCTTTCCCTGCCCACTGCCTGTGCTATTACACGCTCAGACAGAGAGCGGGGAGCACTCCAATGATCCTTAGGGTACTATTCTACGAAGCGATTTTATAATTAACAATAAACTATCTCAAACGACCGCTATGGGGAACGACCTAAAATCCTTCACCCAATTACACGGAACAATGATCATTAATTATGATCCTTCTTGCCGTCGTCCTGTCATCGCTACTGCGTTCGTCGCTACTGCGTTCGTCGCTACTGCGAGCGACAATACAACGTTTTATTACATGCGAACAATTTGCAAACGATCAATGATAAAAATAGATCCCAATTCTATCAAACGACCAATGATGTCTGCTATTACATTTAATGATTATCGTTCAAATCCGAACGATCTAACGATTTTTCTAACGAAAAACGTTCTGTTTAATAGGGCCCTTAGATTGATCGGGCGGGCCATTGAAGTCAGTGGCGGTCTGCTGCTGCCACTTCTATTTCACAGAATGACATGCAGTCCGTCAGAAATCTAGAAGAACAAGGAGTGACGTCAGCGGCAGATCAGAGTGATGGTCGTTTCACACAAAGCGCAGAGCTTACTGTCTCATAGCATGCAGTCTCACAGAGTCCCTGCCTCAAGAGTAGTGTGAATGGCGCCTATCTATCTTGAAGACATAATATGGGTGACGTCCCCACTGAATAGCTAACAAAAGCTTGTTATCACAATGTCCCAGATACCAATTATCTCTTCTATTTATGTTTCTAGTTTTATCATGTATCATTCATGTATCCGTGTGTTTACCAGAAATTGTTTAGGGCCTGACTTTAAATTGTGATTTACCAGGTTTCCAGGTTGTATACAATGTTGCCCCTCTAGATGTTGCATTCTATCTGCTATTCATAGGTAAATGTGTAATGTCCACAGATAGGGATAACATGATTTATGTCCCTGACAGCTGTCTACCTGGCATTGTAGTCAGCAGGGATGTCACAATGTATAAAAAGCTGTAACAATACAGACACTAGACTTAGAGGTTAATCAGCCTTCTGCCAGAAGTCCCAGAGTGCACTGCTGCTCTACAATAGGTAAGGATTACATGTTTGTTGTAATGATTTATTCAGGCATACAAGGAAACTCATGTCGCTTTAACAATAGCAATAGCCAGAATTTAGTTACATCAGAAAGAGGAATCCATAGTGATGCAGCTAAAGACAATGCAGCGTCGGCAAATACTAGAGATCAGAAACCTACACTGCAGGGTTCATTTATAAAGGTGAGAAAACTGCAGCATAAAGAAAGAGGTCGCCAGCTACAGCATGGCTTTTGCAAAATTCTCATATCACCCCCAGATGCTAAGAATACAGTTTAGGCATATGTTACAGCTGGACCACTGCTGATTTAGCCATCATTATAGCTTCTACAGAGGTCAGCACTTGGTTTTCCCACACTTCTACAGTAAATGAAAACTTGTCCTAATAATAAAACTCTGATGTGCTATATGACCAGGCAATTGTGGCATTCAGGTCTATAGAAGAGCTTTGGGTGCTCTTAACAGATATACCAAAAAATTGGCTAAATGGACATAAAAATTTGATAGAAGAAGAAACTCAAGGGACTATACTTCCAGCGAATTTTTACCTCCATCCAAAGGTACAGGGTGCAGATTTACCATTAGTAGCTACTTTTTGCTTCTCCTGTTTTAGTGCAAGTTATTTTGTAATTGAGCTTGATATATCTGGAGTGTGCCTGCTAGTAAATCTAGTGCAATTAATCCCGGCCGATGTTGCTGATTCACAAAAACGTCCGTGATTAATTCAAAAGTTACGTGCCCTGTAGTGCCATAGGGAATTACAGCACACAGTATCACAGCGGATTTCAGAGACAAATTTAATCCATGCCCTCATCTACTGATCAGGTGGTGGTCAAACCACCAAACATTTTAGCACTAAACAATGCTCAGTGGTCCTATAGAGGATTAACAGAGCGCTGGGCACATCATTCATTTTGGGAATAATGTGGTTCCCATACTCTGAATTGTTGGAAGCCCTGCAGTCAGACCCCCACAAATGAGCTTGCATGCCATCTCCTCCCCCCCCCCCCCCCCCCCCCCCCCCCCACTGCTTGATTTGGAAGGGGGGGTACAGCTTGCTGCTCCTTAGGAGCTTGGGAAATCCTCTTTGACTCTTCTTACTAAATAATAAAATCATTTGGCTAGGTTCTAGAATCACTGACAGATGTATGAAAGGTATTGTGTGTCTCCCTGATCTAACAGCTTTCCAGCAGTGTCATGGGTTGGAACATGAATTGCAGCTGAGTTCCTTTAAGTTTACAATGGTGTATTGGGTATTGGGGGTAAGTGGATACTCTAGGGTCTACTCTTTGAGAAATAGTAGGCTGTCTATGTTTGGGTTTTTAATGGCTATTATTTGCCTTCAACCTCTGTCAATCAAATAGGATGAAGGGGATTTAGTGAAGACATTTATAGTATATCCCTAGGATATGCACTTATTTTCTGATCAGTGAGGGTCTCATCCCTAGATACCTCACAATCCTGAATATAAAGTGGCCTCCATACTGGTCCATGTACAATGGCACTCTAGGCCACCTGCTCTACAGGGAACTACAGCACAGCTTCATTCAACTCCTATAAGCACATCCCTAGACAAGTGATTTTATATACTGTAAATTGTGTTTTATTTGATTTTCCACCATTCAGGCTGTGTGCAGTTTATGATTATCCTGGTGATTTCAGGACAGAACTGCTGTATCATATAATTATGCTGTCTGCTGAAAACAATTGCATTGTGTACTGATGACTGCATCATTTTCTTCATTGTTCTGCCTTTTACATCCTTGCAAAGTTTTAATCACAAGAATTTGTTTCTGGGTCTTATTAAAGATCCTAAATAGCAATGTTAAGGTAATACAGTATAGAACAATTGCAGGTATTGTCTTGTGTTACTATCCTTTATTTACAGTTGGTGGCACCATTAAAGGAGATTTTACAATATTAGGCTATGTTCACACTACGTATGTTCCGCAGAAATCAATTTCTGCGGTACTTACGTAGTGCTGCAGGCTGAGGGAATCCCGGCCCGAGTGTATACACATAAAATACACTCCGTCCGGGATCCCTGGCGGCATTGTAGAAAACTGACAATGTCAGTTTTCTGTGGCCACTTTTCATTGAATAGCGTCCGCAGAAAACCCTGTCAGTTCACACAATGGAGCGAACAGCTCTGGCCGCACGCTTCATTGTGTGCTGTGGGGAGTTCTAATGCGGGCGCACACGGATGCGCCCGCATCAGAGCTCAGCGGCGCTAAAGATCATCCGGCCGGTACTGCAGTACCGGTCGGGATGATCTTCTTTGAGACTGGCCATTCCGTGACCCCGCCGGGTCATGGAACGGACGGTCTCTTACTATGTGTGACCATAGACTAAGGGTACTATTACACGGAACGATAAGCGGCCGAATCAGCCCTATCCGGTCGACTATCGCTCCGTGTAATAAACACAACGATCAGCCGATGAAAACGATCATTGGCTAATCGTTGATATAGGTTTGAACCTACAGTATAATTGTCGGGCGCCGACTGCACATCGCTATGTGTAATAGCGGTGCGCGGCCGGCGGCTGACGATATGAAAAGTGCATACATTACCTGTCCATGCTGTAAGGACCACCGCAGCCAGTGATTGGCTGAGTGGCCTGTCAGCTGAGACAGGCCGCTCTGAGGCTGCAGCGCGCAGGACCCAGGGAGAAGAGGAGCCCTGCAGCATGGACAGGTAATGTATGCAGTTTAAGCAAAGGCTGCAAGGACACGGTAACGATGTCCATGCAGCCCTTGTTAAACAATTATCGGGCCGTGTAATAGGCCCAGTAAACGAGCGTCGATCTAGCAGATTGGCGCTCGTTTACAGTTATTATCAGGCCCCCATCAGCCTGTGTAATACCACCCTTACACTGTAGGTACTTTACTTAGTGCCTGTGGTAACAGAGACATCTCAGATACAAAACTTCAGCTGATCCCTTATTTATTCTCTGAAGATTGTAGAAAGACATATTGGGGGCCCATATGAGGGCAGTGGCAGGGAGTCAGAAAATAGTCATAGTAGTATAAAATTGTCATATAAAGCTTTATGGCATAACTTGCTCTGGATTTATAGTTTTACAGTTTGTGGCTGTGGGTCAAACGGGCTCCAGATGTATAGAGCATGTGCTACATTATTGGCCATTTCATACCCAGTCAGACTAGTCCAACACAAACAAAAAAAAAAATCATAGATGTCATCTTATTTTACAGTTTAGGCTTTTGTGGGCATGCCTTCAGAAACAAATTTACACACAAGTCTGCAATACTTTAGCAAATCTGGCACATGTCTAGTAATCTATGTGCCATCATTACCAACAATAAAATAGTTGGTACAAAGTCACTTTTCAGACGTGATCAAGTAAGTTCCTTTATAAACAGGGTTACATTAAGCACAATTATACACTTGAACAACAATTGGAGGTATTTATCATTACTGCTTCCTCTATATTTTTTATAGCATACTTACTATGCATTTGAGCCATTTTTGTTTCTCACTTGTTTTGCTTCCTGACATCTTATGGGGCTGTGCCTTAGGGGCCTTAGGGGCGCCTTAGGGGCAGTAAGGCTTTATGAGGGGATGAGAAAATTTACAGTACTAGCAAAGCGATTTGCTAGGCTCGGCGGTCAGCTTGTCAGCTGGCTGCCTTTTAATTCTGTGCTGCTCCTCTCCAGGTGCCTGGGAAGGCTGGATCCAGTCCTGGGAAACTGGGAGAAGTTTCTTAGGACTGAATTCAGCTTTCCATGTACCTGGAGCTTAGAGGAATGGAGTTCTAAGGCAGGCAGCTACCAAAGTGCTTTGCTAGTACTAAAAATTCACTCATCCCTAGTTTTTGAGCATGTGTATTATTTTCAACTTTTTTGTAACAATCCCTAAGTTTATATAATGCTTTTTATATCACAGATATATAAATTCTTTCAAGCAACCCTGCTTTCAATTTTGTAGTTCCTAAAAAATTGTAGAGGGGAATGCTCCAAACTCATTGTGCATCAAGTGACAATATAATGAATCTGACGCATTTAAATTTGGCACAAGGAGCAAGCTAGAAAAGTGGGGACATGATATCTTCTGCTTAGAATCTGCAGCCTTGAGGGTATGTTCTCACATGTTGAAGTTTTGTTGCATTAATGCAATAAGGGGAAATGCAGTAACATAATGAAATGAACAATTACTGCAACACAACTTAAATATATTGCATGAAATCTGTAACAGACATATGAATGTACCCTTATGTTGCCCCTCAAGGTTACTAGCAAGCCTATAAACTAGATCATATTAGTTGTCACCCACCAAAGGTTACAAATTAGCTTTAAACCCCATAATTTCCTCACATTTACTCCAGTGACTTAGACAAACTATAAAGTTCATCTACCTGTAGAGCATTCCAGTTTCCGCCTTGACTGTTTCCTTCAGGGACAGCCCATGAACATAAGCAAACCTCTCCAGGTTCTTCTGCTCCATGCTTGCATTCAGTGTCATTGCATAACGTCGTAGTGGAAGGCAGTTTTTGGAGACTGCATTTGGCTTTTTCCCCCTTGCAGTTTCATTCCCTTTCTGCCCAGCAATTTTAGGGTTTGGTATATCAGTGTAGGTTGGCTTATACAGATGCATTTTCCTTGGAAGGCCTCTGCACTTAGCTTTTATTCCTCTTGTCTTGCATGGAAGGAGAGTGTTGTGTCTAGATTCTGCCTTAACAGATCTAAATGTAGGGAAGCAAAGCTCCTATAATAAATATCATGGGAATATGCTGCTCTCTGCCTTTCCCAGTGGAGCTGGTTGTCACTGTTACATTTTTATTAAAGCTATCATGTTGTGGACCTCAGCCAGACAGTAACTTATTTTCTATGTTCAGATTATCCCTAGTCTAGTTTTGACAATGGGGATAAAGTTGATCCCCTCTGGGTACACTGGTTTTCCCACGTCCTTATATTTAGGTAAAGCACAAACATTTTTGCGGGATACAATCCAAATGCTTGTTCTCATAGCATCTATTTAAGGCACTGACTCAAACAAGCCATTTAAAGGGCAGATAACTTTTGCAAGGGCAGTCTGCATGGCAGATGGAAAAAAACAAGCTGTCCTTGGCCAGTGGTATTTTATTTCTACAACACAAAGGGTTTGATGCTTATGATTACACTTGTGGCTGGCTTTACAAATGGAAAGAGGTGCAGTATTAAAACACAAGAGCACAGATGAGAGGTGGACGTCAAATCCAGTCTCAGTTGGATTACATTTGGAACCAACAGTTGAGCACAGGCCACCTTTATTGGATTGGGCATATATTATTAGGACATTGTGCTGCTGCGATTATGCAGAACTCAACAACCTGTTACATTACACAAATAATGCTTAAATAATATGCTTAACTCTTTGTATGAAGGCAATAATAAAAGTATGAGCAGTTACCTATAGAAATAATAGAAACAGAAGATTGTCAGCAGAAAAACACTTCCCTCCGGAACCTTATTTAGTCCTTTAACATACCAAAAGGTTTCAATAATGTCCCCCTTTCCCTTCTTTCCTCCAGACTATACAGATTCAAATCCTTATTTTTTTTCCGATATATTTTATGCCTGGTCAATTAAATCACTGTCACTGTACCTTTAATTTTATTTCAACCACAGCATTAGATGTATATACTAGATGTATCATTATTTAGATTTGTTAACTCTGGTGAATTGGGCTCTGTAAATCCATTTATAAGATGCACTGGGACTTAACAGAGGCTGCTGAATTATTGCCAACCACAGTGTCAACCTAGCCTTGGAAACACAAGGATGCTATACCACTGAATAGTCACTATAGATCCAGTCACTAAAAATACCACTATACAACCAGAAAATATTATCACCATACATATTACCATCACACTGCTACTGACCAAGTCCAGTATATCAAGACCAACATTACCAATAATACCAGTACACAAGAGGTACATAATCCAGCCATTTTATGATTACCATACAGCGACTGTTGGACAAACATCTTAGGTTCTGCACTTTTTCCAACAGCAACATCACCAAAAGTGCCCCAAATGGTAATAATGCCCCTCTTACTAGGTATCTGCCCCTCGGTAGTTTGCTGCTGCCCCCCTCTGTGCCCCCAGTGGGTATATATGCCCTTAGTAGGTAGATGGGTGCCTCTCCTAGTAGGTTGTGTAGCACACCTGTGGGTGGAGCTTGATTAGAGTATGTGATGTGACCCCTGCCTGAAACCTCGGTGACACCCCCAAATATTTCCCAACTCTCTGACACAATTTTTCTTTGACAGCAGAAAAAACACATTTATTGGAACAGGTTAGTAGAACTGTCCTTAAAGCAGTTAACATATTATTAGTTACTCACGCATGCATCTAATCACACAATAAACTGTAATTCTATGATCCAACTGCTTATAAAATGGCCTCAGAGGTTTTTGTGTGCGGTGAAAGAAAAAAAACAGGTTTAGGGTGCCTTCACACACACCGGATCCGCAGCAGATTTCACGCTGTGAGTTTGCACCGAAATCCGCTGTGTATCCAGTGCTCGTTCATCCCAATGATTATCCATACTCGCAGCGGGATTGATATCTCCGGCCCAGATAATACATTACCTGCTCCGCGATCCAGCTTGCTTAGGGGGTTCTCGGCTGGAAGTCCCGCTCAGCCAATCAGTGCGCTGCCCCGCCCTGCAGCCATAGTCCTCTAGTACCAAAAGCAAAAGGAAGTTCAATATATCCACGACTGTGAATCAAGTAGCTCCCAAATAACAAGTAGCTTCCAGATAACAGTGCTGATGTACTGATAGGCTTCAGCTGTAGTCTCACTCTTTACAGGCAGGTGGGGAAGCCTCAATCTGCCGGCTCTCGCTTATTCTCCTTACTTGTTCCGATACACTTCAGAGCACTGGCCTTTATTCTACAGTACTCCAATACTTTCTCTCCAGTCTGCAAATTTATATTTGAGACACTGGGGCTGTATCTGATGTGGCTCCTGCAGGTATGTGTTACTGTTCTTTCTGTGAAATGTCCGACTGCTTTACACTTCCATCATGTGTCCTGCCTGAAATGGTGGCAGCCTCACACCATGTTTTGTCTCGTCCCATTACCTAGGCATGTTCACAAACTGTGACTGGTTGTACTCATGGCCTGGTCACGTGTCTGTTAACAGGCAGGTTCTTTGCACGATCTTACTGGGGTGATCTCAGCGTCTTTTCTCTTGTTTCCAGTAGCTCCCAAAACCTGTGCCACAACCCCCAGCACCCTCTTCCCTTCTCCTTCCTCTCCTTCCCAGCTCCTCCCACAGCTAACCCTGAAGGATTGTGGGTCTTATAGTTTAATTATCATTCTCTGCACTGGATAGCTCTAAATGTAATCCCACCCCAGAGCACAGCAATAACTGTTTGTTTGCGGAAGAATTTCGTTAGCAGAGGGACTCTACAGTTGTTACCCCTCCAGTAAGTAGATATGTGCCCTCTGAAGGTATATGTCACCTAGTATACCTATTGGCCCACTGTAGGTAGCCATGTGATCACCAGTAGGTAGCTGCCACCAAAAGGTACAGTATTGGCCCCCCAATAGGTAGTTGCCACCCTTCTGGTAGATAGGTTTCCCAGTGAGCACAGTCTCCCCAGTACCTAATTGCTCCCTTGTAGGTAGCCAGGTGCTCCACCACCACCACTACCAAATGTTGATAGGAGCCCCCCAGTGGTTAGCCAACACCCAGTAGGTATTTGACCCTTAGTAGGTGGTTGCTCCATTGTAGGTAGCCATTTCCCCTATCCCTATAGGTAGATAGGTCCCCTCCATGGAGGAAGGTGGTGCCTCTAGTAGGTCAGCGTAGAGGATTATAATACTTCCATTTTGGATGGTAGCGTCATTGTCCCAAGATGGCGGCCGGGGGTCGACAGTAATGCGGTGAGTATAATGCACCACACGGGGTGGGGGGGAACACGGGGAAGGGGGACATTCACTTACATAACACACATTATGCCGCACTACCCCTTTAACCCCTAAGCGACCCTGGGTGTACCTGTACGTCCTGGGCCGCCTAGGGATGTTCAGAGCGGTGCTACGTGGCGGCCCCGCTCTGTACCGCTGCGGTCCCGGGTGCCGCTCGTTGCAGCAGCCGGAAGGAATCCAGTGCCTATTTCATTAATCTATGCTGTATAACTATACAGCATAGATCTCAATGAGAGATAAGTGTGCTTATACTAGAAGTTCCCCAGAGGGGCTTCTAGTATAAGTGTAAAAGTTTGAAAAAAAAGTGTCATTAATAATAAAAAAAAGTGCAAAATTGCTCATTTTTGGTCGCATCAAATCCAGAAAAATTATAATAAAAAGCAATCAAAAAGTCGCATATGCGCAATCAAGGTACCGATAGAAAGTAATGATAATGGCACAAAAAAATGACACCTCACATAGACCAAAGAATAAAAGCGTTATAAGCCTGGGAATAGAACGATTTTAAGGAACATATATTTGTTAACAATGGTTTGAATTTTTTACCGGCCATCAGATAAAAGAATAAATATACATGTTACATATCGTTGTAATCGTAACAACTTGAAGAACATATATAACAAGTCAGTTTTACCCCAGGGCGAGCGGCGTAAAAACAAATATCCCCCAAATAAATAAAATGTTTGTTTTTTTTTTTCAATTTCACCACACATTAAATTTTTTTCTGGTTTTGCTGTGTACTTCAGCCTGTCATTGCAAAGTACAATTAGTGGTGCAAAAAATAAGGGCTTATGTGGGTCTCTAGGTGAAAAAAATGCAACTGCTATGGCCTTTTAAGCACAAGGAGGTTCTCTAAGGGTTAATACTGGAGGCCACAGGGCAAGCGAGAGATTGGGAACCAGCAGGCTTTTTCCTGCAAATACTGCGCAATAGCATCAGTGATCCAGGGAAAGTACAGAGGATTCCTGTATAATAGATATATACTGTAGCTATATAGATTTTTTTTCTGGATAATAGAAGATTCAATCTAGCATTTGATTTGGAAAGGGTGAAGGACACATATAAAAAGGTTATTTCAAGCTGCAAACTTTGGGGATGCGGCAATACCAAATTTTAGGGATTAATAAGCCTGACAAAAACCCTGTGGGTTGGAAAGCTGCTTTCGTGCATGATGCTTGCTAAATAAAATTCACATAACTTCACGCTACTGAATGCTGTGAGATTACCTAATGTTTCATGTCCTAAAGATATATAAATATATATGAAGATATAAAGTTTTGTCATTCAGACCCAACCAATCGTAAGAGTAAGGAGAAGAACTTGGCTCAGTGCTTCACTCCCGCTTACAGCCTTTTCCATCTCGGTGCTGGAGATAGGCTCTATTGTAAGGGTACTATTACACCAAGCAATTTTCCGACGACTAACGATTAACGATAAACGATCTTAAACGACCGCTAAGGCAAACAACCCGAAATCGTTCGCCCAAGTACACGAAACGATGATCGTTATTTATGATCGTTCTTGCGGTCGTTTAGTCATCGCTATTGCGTATGTTTCAGCTGTGAATTCTTATTCCACCGAACGATATGCGAACGATGTGCGAACGATGAGCGAACGATCAAACAATAAAAATAGGTCCGGATCCTATTAAATGATCAACGATTTCTCATTAGTCGTTTAATCGTTGCCTGCTATTACACGAAATGATTATCGTTCAAATCCGAACGATTTAACAATTTTTCGAACGATAATCGTTCCGTGTAATACCACCCTAAGTCTATTGAGCCCACTCTTGCAGTAAGATGGGAATAGCTGCAAGAAGGTAAGGAAGGTGCTCAGCACTCCAAGTTCTATGTAATAGTCATGGGGACCCCAGCACCTAGACTCTAACCAATGTAAACTTTTATATGTCTCTAGGACTGTCAAAGCTTTTTTAAAGTTACAGACACTTAAGACAGGTATATTTAGAAAGAGAATTTAGGATAGAGTAAAAAGAAATTAAGGGTTAGAAAGGTTTTCAGTTTTACACCAATATGAGATCATATAAATTATGAAGTACGTACAATAGAAACTGGGATGTTTTGGAGATGCATCAATTATTTACAAAGTTAAGATTGAAAAGAATTCAAGAAGTTTAAAAATGAGTTGTTTTTGACCAACAGTGATTTTGTGTTCTATAGTCCATAGAGAATTCTTTCATGCAAGAAGATTGTGATTTCTTTAATATACTGAATTCATGTATAACTGAGAAGGATACAGTTTCTAACATGAATAATAATAATTGCATACAGAGTAATGATAGGTGGACTGGTTTACACATTGGAGCAGTGTGAGTCTTTAGGATGACTCCTAGAGTGGTTTAATAGATTAAAGTAGTATTGATTCATTTTCAAGTTTTGTTAAAAGCAAGCTGCATTACTTTTATATGGATTTTTCAAGATACCAACTTGCAAGAGGATTGGATTAATAGGATGAACTAGATATATAGTAAATAGAGACTAAAAAGGTGAGAAGAAAAGATCCTCTCCAGCTCAAATAGTATTGAATGCTTTATTGGACATACATATATTATCCCGACGCGTTTCAGACCCCACTGGGTCCTTAGTCATGGTTTTCTGTAATATATTTGTTTGCTGTATGCATGACGTCCATATAAGGGACACGTGAGATAATTTACTGTTTCAACATCTCATAAGGAGCATATAAGTGGTGCCAGGCAGAGCCAGAGGCGTCCTAAAAAGGTGAACCAAGTACAGGAAGAGTGTTGGTCAGCAAGGCTGCTTAACCCCTTCAAGACAGAGCCCTTTAATGCACAAAAGTGTGGGTCAAATAAATGCAATGTTCCTCCTCCCCGTCTTCTAAGAGCCATAGCGCTTTTATTTTTCCACCTACAGGGCTGATTGGGATGACAGCTGCCTCCGATTACCGGATTCAGCCGTTCCCTGGTGTCTAGTGGGGGAGATCGATCTCCGTTACTGAAGCCGGCCGGGGACCTCTCCAAGATGGCGCCGTCCCCAGCTCGGCACTCGTTTGTTTTCGCCTGCAGCAGCCGAAAGCAAACGAGTGCCGATCTCATTGATCTTTGCTGAATAACTATACAGCAAAGATCTCAATGAGAGAACAAAGTGTATATACTAGAAGTCCCCTAGGGGGGGCTTCTAGTATATGTGTTAAAAAATAAATAGAGTGTTGTTATCAATAAAAAGCCCCCTCCCCTAATAAAAGTCTGAATCACCCCCCTTTTCCCAGGTTATAAATAAAAGTAAATAAATAAATAAACAAACATGTTTGGTATCGCCGCGTGTGTAATCGCCCGAACTATTAATTAATCACATTCCTGATCTCGTACGGTAAACGGCGTCAGCGCAAAAATATCCTAAAGTGCAAAATTGCGCATTTTTGGTCGCATCAAATCCATAAAAATTGTAATAAAAAGAGATCAAAAAGTCGCATATGCGCAATCAAGGTACAGATAGAAAGAACACACCATGGCGCAAAAAATGACACCTCATACAGCCCCATAGACCAAAGGATAAAAGCGTTATAAGCCTGGGAAGGGAGCGATTTTAAGGGACATATATTTGTTAAGAATGGTTTGAATTTTTTACAGGCCATCAGATAAAAGAAAAGTTATACATGTTATATATCGTTTTAATCGTAACGACTTGAGGAACATATACAACATTTCAGTTTTTCCATAAGACACACGGTGTAAAAACACAGTCCCCCCAAAGAAAAAGAATTGTGTTTTTTTTTCAATTTCACTTCGCATATAATTTTTTTCTGGTTTCGCAGCATATTTTATGCAAAAGTTCAGCCTGTCATTGCAAAGTACAATTAGTGACGCAAAAAAAAGGACCTATGTGGGTCTGTAGGTGTAAAAATGCAAGTGCTATGGCCTTTTAAGCACAAGGAGGAAAAAACGAAAACGCAAAAAACGAAAATTAGCCTGGTCCCGAAGGGGTTAAAATAGCATTCTCTGTATAGCATGCTTGTATTGCCTGTATAGTGACATTTGATTATGATAACAGCATAGGCTTACTTTGTAACAATAGTCCTACTGATTTGTTTGGGGATTTACCTGGGTTGGTAGCAGGCCCGCTCCTGCCATGAGGCAGACTGAGGCTTCAGCCTCAGGCGGCAGCTCCTGTGATCCTGCAGGGGGCGGCACAATCTTCTCTGCCACTGTCATTTTAGTGAAGTTTAACTTCACTAAAATGACAGCAGTCCTGACCCCTATCAGTGCTGAGTGCCTGGCCGCCCCCTGCCGCCCTCCCCAGGAACTGCCGGGCTACGTCTCTGATGTGTGACGTCACCTGGCAGTCTTCCTGAGGATTGGGTAGGAGCCTGCACAGCCGGCCACAGCGGCTCCACATGCTGATCCCTCCTCCTCCCCAGTACTAGTGAGTATAACAACGAGGGAAAGGGGGGAGGCTGGTGGCTGAGGGTCATGATTGTTTGTAAGGGGGAAGGGGGGAGGGTCTGGAGGGGGGGTCCCGACAATTGGGGTTGGGGTTGGGGGTGGGGGTGGGGGTGGGGGAGCAGGTCTCAGACCCAGGAGGGAGCCATGTGCCAGGTCTGTAGCTCTGGGATTACAACTGTGTGGTGCTCTGTGTGGATGTGTGAGCTACAGGCAGTGCAGTGTGCTTATAGGAGAGTGTGCACACTGAAGAAAGCACATAATCCGTCTTTGTGACAACAGACTGATAACAGCAGCAAACACAAGACTCGGCTCCTCCAGCAAGTTGTATCCTGTCAGTGTGTGCTCCTCCTCCTCCTGCCTGTGCTGGACTCCAGCCCCTTCATTACTATAGTGTACAGACTGGGGCATAGTGCTGGAGGTGGTGGTATATAGCAGCACATGTGATATATACTGTATATGTACACTGGGGCATAGTGCTGGAGGTGGTGGTATATACTGTATATGTACACTGGGGCATAGTGCTGGAGGTGGTGGTATATACTGTATATGTACACTGGGGCATAGTGCTGGAGGTGGTGGTATATAGCAGCACATGTGATATATACTGTATATGTACAGACTGGGCCATAGTGCTGGAGGTGGTGGTATATACTGTATATGTACACTGGGGCATAGTGCTGGAGGTGGTGGTATATACTGTATATGTACACTGGGGCATAGTGCTGGAGGTGGTGGTATATAGCAGCACATGTGATATATACTGTATATGTACAGACTGGGGCATAGTGCTGGAGGTGGTGGTATATACTGTATATGTACACTGGGGCATAGTGCTGGAGGAGGTGGTATATAGCAGCACATGTGATATATACTGTATATGTACACTGGGGCATAGTGCTGGAGGTGGTAGTATACAGCAGCACATGTGATATATACTGTATATGTACACTGGGGCATAGTGCTGGAGGTGGTGGTATATACTGTATATGTACACTGGGGCATAGTGCTGGAGGTGGTGGTATATAGCAGCACATGTGATATATACTGTATATGTACTCTGGGGCATAGTGCTGGAGGTGGTGGTATATACTGTATATGTACACTGGGGCATAGTGCTGGAGGTGGTGGTATATAGCAGCACATGTGATATATACTGTATATGTACTCTGGGGCATAGTGCTGGAGGTGGTGGTATATACTGTATATGTACACTGGGGCATAGTGCTGGAGGTGGTGGTATATACTGTATATGTACACTGGGGCATAGTGCTGGAGGTGGTAGTATATAGCAGCACATGTGATATATACTGTATATGTACACTGGGGCATAGTGCTGGAGGTGGTAGTATATAGCAGCACATGTGATATATACTGTATATGTACTCTGGGGCATAGTGCTGGAGGTGGTGGTATATACTGTATATGTACACTGGGGCATAGTGCTGGAGGTGGTGGTATATAGCAGCACATGTGATATATACTGTATATGTACAGACTGGGGCATAGTGCTGGAGGAGGTGGTATATAGCAGCACATGTGATATATACTGTATATGTACACTGGGGCATAGTGCTGGAGGTGGTGGTATATAGCAGCACATGTGATATATACTGTATATGTACACTGGGGCATAGTGCTGGAGGTGGTGGTATATAGCAGCACATGTGATATATACTGTATATGTACTCTGGGGCATAGTGCTGGAGGTGGTGGTATATAGTAGCACATGTGATATATACTGTATATGTACAGATTGGGGCATAGTGTACATGTATATCCACTTGTGCTGCTATATATCACCTGAGAAGCTGAGGTGTGTATGATGAGGTCCTGCAGCAGCTGAGGTGTGTATGATGAGGTTCTGCAGCAGCTGAGGTGTGTATGATGAGGTCCTGCAGCAGCTGAGGTGTGTATGATGAGGTCCTGCAGCAGCTGAGGTGTGTATGATGAGGTTCTGCAGCAGCTGAGGTGTGTATGATGAGGTTCTGCAGCAGCTGAGGTGTAGTATGAGGTCCTGCAGCAGATTGGGTGTAGTATGATGTTCTGCAGCAGCTGAGGTGTATTATGATGTTCTGCCGCAGATGGGGTGTATGATGAGGTTCTGCAGACCATCATAATACACAATGTGAAAATAATTAATTTACCAATAGTACACAATTGATGAATTGATGGGGGGGGCGCCATTTATTTTTTTTGCCTCAGGCAGCAGAAAAGCTAGAAACGGCCCTGGTTGGTAGATAAGTTCATCATTGCTTTATGGTCCTAGAAACCGACATTGGCATTATCCTGTGTTTATTTGGGACACACCTGTGTCTTCGACCTACTCCTCAACACCATCCAGCAATCCACTGGAGGTAGTGTAGGTGGCTCTGCTTTGTTTATTTATTCACTACGTTTCTTTTTGGTATTGTACCTGTATGTTGTGCACCATTGTATCCCTGATGATCATGTTGTTATTGTACAGGTTAAACACGTTGGTTTTGTTTCTGTTCATTTTTGATGTGGTAACCTATTTTTGTGATTCACATTTTGTGTTTGTTTGTGACCTGTCCTGCACTTAGAGTAGAGAAGGGAACGTCTCCGTGGTTGGGGCCACCCTGTTAAGTAGGTGGGTCACCCCAAAAGGCAGGGAAAGCATCATATGACTAGGAGTGGACAGAGTGCACCTTGTCCCTCTGTGTGTTCCCTTGTCTAGTAAAATACATTCCCACTCTTCTATAGCTATTGTCTATAGTGCAGTAACTGAGACTCACATTGGTGATTCTGTGTATTTGTGTTTGTATAGGCTCTTTTTACATTAAAAGTTATGTTTTAGGTTCCCAAGTGCTTCTTTTTTGATAATTTAAACAGTTGATGCTCTACAGTAGCACGGGAGTGTGTATATCAGTACAGAGGACGTGACCTCCTCCTTCATTGGATCTGGTTCACTGTGGACTTTGTTGAGACGGAACAGAGCCGCAGCCAGTGATTGGCTGAGTAGCCTGTCACTGCAGAGTTCGCTTCAGAAGCTTCAGCAGTGGCAGAGGTGACCCTGCAAGCCGGAAGGACACCAGGGAGCGTGGAAAGCAGAAGCAAAATTAGGGGGGTGCAAATGGGGCAGTGGCCCCTGGGCCCACACAGGCAGGGGCCCACTGAGGTCCCAGATGGTTATTGCTGTCTGTAGAAGCTATTGCTTTTGCAGACAGCCTTAACACGTCTGTAGGGCCCCCCTGCTCCTGGGGGCCCCACTCAGTCACCTGATGCTGCCCCTGGCCAGGGATGTTCTGCTCTCTCCTCTCTTCCTGTTTCCTCACATGTTGCACAGCATGCTGTAGCTCCTCCCCCTCTGCTACACACTGCTCTGCATAGTGCTGTGTGTGAGGAGGGGAGGAGGGGCAGCCATGTGAGGGGAGGAGCCGAGGGATCCTGCTACTGGATGGCTGCCAGCAGGTGTATGGCTGACTGAAGAGAAGCAGCAGCAGCTGACAGTGAGTGATCATCATCATCTGTGTGTCTGTCAGGCTGCTGTTGTGTGCAGTAGGTGGTAGAGAGCAGACTGAGTGAGGGGTAGTACAGAGAGCCCTCGTCCTGATTCTGGAGCCTGGACATCTCTGTACAGGCAGCTGCTTCACTCAACTGGTTCTAAGTTTATTTGTTTCTGCCAATAACTTTGCCCCCCTCCCCTGTGCAGAGCTCAGTGCAGCATGGTGGTTCCTTTTATTATCTACCCCCTAAACAGCAACAGACAATGTGTCCTATCTGTGCCCCAACAGTGCCACCTCCAGTGTGTTATCTCCCTCTTTTACCTCCCCTTAGGCTATGTTCACACTACGTAAGTTCCATGGAAATCACGGCCATTGTTACAACGGCCGTGATTTCCACGGAACTTATGTAGTGCTGCAGGCTGAAGGGATCCTGGCCAGAGTGTATACACATCATATACGCTCCGGCCGGGATCTCTCTCGGCGCCATAAAAAAACTGACATGTCAGTTTTCCGCAGCAGCTATTCACTGAATAGCGGCTGCAGAAAACCCTGTCAGTGCACACTATTGAGCACCTGGCTCTGGCCGCACGCTTCATAGTGTGCTGTGGAGAGTTCTGATGCGGGCGCGCACTGATGCGCCCGAATCAGAACTCTGCAGCGCTGAAGATCATCCAGGATGTACCTTTCAGAGACCGGCCGCTCCGTGTCCCAGCCGGGTATATGGCAGCCTCCCAACTGTCCAACAGCAGATAAAGTAGGTAGAGATAAGGATTGGGTGTGCTGGATTTTGCCACCCACTATTTTATATAGATAGATAGATAGATAGATAGATAGATAGGAAATAAATAGATAGATAGATAGATAGATAGATAGATAGGAAATAAATAGATAGATAGATAGATAGATAGATTGTAGAAATCTCCACGGCACTCCGATATAGTCAAAATAAACGTGATTTATTTCATAATGAAACAGCACAGCAAAGTGTCAAATAGCGACGTTTCAACGACCTCCGTCGTCTTTTTCAAGCGTGACAACACTCCAAACATCAGATCCTCTTATACAGGTGAGTGAATGAATACAAAACAGTGATTGATGCACTGGTGCACGTGACATGGGTTTGACAAACATACATCTTATTAGTGTAAAATAAATTCATGTGTTTAAGGTACATAATTCATTGTACAAGTGTTCAGTGTGAATTAAAAAATGAAAAAATAAAAAAGAAGCTCGAGCCAGACGGCAAGTCATTCATAAAGTTCATCATTAAGTCCATATTATTGTAGTAAACAAACATATTGATTGTAGCGGTTGCGGCTCACCACCAATTAAGTCAGATCAGGAACCTCGGCAGCTATGCGCAGACTGCGCTGTGTAACTCATGATCACACCCATCAGGTATGAAAGCCGGTATGCATATTGAGAGTAGTAGTGTTTAGGGAACAAGGTACTTCAGACAGCTCTGTGTGGGATCGCATCACCCCAGAGCTGTCTGAAGTACCTTGTTCCCTAAACACTACTACTCTCAATATGCATACCGGCTTTCATACCTGATGGGTGTGATCATGAGTTACACAGCGCAGTCTGCGCATAGCTGCCGAGGTTCCTGATCTGACTTAATTGGTGGTGAGCCGCAACCGCTACAATCAATATGTTTGTTTACTACAATAATATGGACTTATTGATGAACTTTATGAATGTCTCGCCGTCTGGCTTTTTTCATTTTTTAATTCACACTGAACACTTGTACAATGAATTATGTACCTTAAACACATGAATTTATTTTACACTAATAAGATGTTTGTTTGTCAAACCCATGTCATGTGCACCAGTGCACCAATCACTGTTTTGTATTCATTCACACACCTGTATAAGAGGATCTGATGTTTGGAGTGTTGTCACGCTTGAAAAAGACGACGGAGGTCGTTGAAACGTCGCTATTTGACACTTTATGAAATAAATCACGTTTATTTTGACTATATCGGAGTGCCGTGGAGATTTCTACAATCAGGGCCGCCGATAGGGCAGTACAACTGGTACTGCCGTATGGGGCCCGGTCCCTAATAGACACGGGGGGGGGGGGCCCGGCGGGCCCGCCGGACGCCGCCCCCCGACCGCTACGCTAGGGGGGCCCGCACGGCCCCCCTTGCCACCTGTTTTTGAGCATCCCGAGAAGCTGCGGCCACGCAGCTTCTCGGGATGCACTGATCGCTTTAATGTTCCGCCCGCACAGCGGGCGGAACATTAAAGCGATCAGAATACAGGAGAAGGACCTGTCAGCGTCCTCCTCCTGTATTCTCTCCCATAGGCTGCCGGCACTTCATACCAGCAGCCTATGGGAGGCCGGGCCGTGATCATGTGCCCCTCCGGCAGGCGTGATGATGTGACTTCATCACGTCTGCCGGAAGTCCCGTCCCTGCGGCTCGCAAGATGGAGCCCGAAGAGGAGGAGGAAGAGTTGCTGCCTGCACAGCGCGGATTAGGTGAGTAGGATGTTTGTTTTTTTTAGGGGCACCTCTGGGGGCGTTATTAGTGTATGGGGGCACCTTTGGGGGCATTATTAGTGTATGGGGGCACCTCTGGGGGCATTATTAGTGTATGGGGGCACCTCTGGGGGCATTATTAGTATATGGGGGCACCTCTGGGGGCATTATTAGCTCATGGGGGCACCTCTGGGGGCATTATTAGTGTATGGGGGCACCTCTGGGGGCATTATTGGTGTATGGGGGCACCTCTGAGGGCATTATTAGTGTATGGGGGCACCTCTGGGGGCATTATTAGTGTATGGGGGCACCTCTGGGGCATTATTGGTGTATGGGGGCACCTCTGGGGGCATTATTGGTGTATGGGGGCACCTCTGGGGGCATTATTGGTGTATGGGGGCACCTCTGGGGGCATTATTAGTATATGGGGGCACCTCTGGGGGCATTATTAGTATATGGGGGCACCTCTGGGGGCATTATTAGTGTATGGGGGCACATCTGGGGGCATTATTAGTGTATGGGGGCACATCTGGGGGCATTATTAGTATATGGGGGCACCTCTGGGGGCATTATTAGTATATGGGGGCACCTCTGGGGGCATTATTAGTGTATAGGGGCACCTCTGGGGGCATTATTAGTTCATGGGGGCACCTCTGGGGGCATTATTAGTTCATAGGGGCACCTCTGGGGGCATTATTAGTTCATGGGGGCACCTCTGGGGGCATTATTAGTATATGGGGGCATTATTAATTCATGGGGGCACCTCTGGGGGCATTATTAGTGTATGGGGGCACCTCTGGGGGCATTATTAGTGTATGGGGGCACCTCTGGGGGCATTATTAGTATATGGGGGCACCTCTGGGGGCATTATTAGCTCATGGGGGCACCTCTGGGGGCATTATTAGTATATGGGGGCACCTCTGTGGGCATTATTAGTATATGGGGGCACCTCTGTTGGCATTATTAGTTCATGGGGGCACCTCTGGGGGCATTATTAACTCATGGGGGCATCTCTGGGGGCATTATTAGTGCATGGTGGTACCTCTGGGGGCATTATTAGTTCATGGGGGCCACCTCTAGGGGCATTATTAGCTCATGGGGGCACAGCTGGGAATCCTACATACAGGGGGCACAGCAGGGGATCTTACATACAGGGGGCATCCCAAACAGCGCAGTTACTATGGGAACCTACAGGAGGGAGAAAGGGAAGGAAGTTGCTAGAAATGTGCGGAGCCTAAATTGTTTGTCTCGCAGGTTCTGAAAAGATTAAACATATCTGGAAGGAATCATCATGGAGGTCTGGGCCGGATGGAGAGGAAAAGGGAAAGTGACGCCTCAGATCAAAGAAGACGTCACCTGTGAGTCCCTGTATGACACTTTTCTTATTTTGTAGAACATCATTTAGTAGGGGCGCCCCGAGGTGACAGCTACTACATTATCTGTACTCAGAGATATCACTGTGTTATCTGTTGTGTTACATAGGACTGCAGGTGACTACTACATTATCTGTACTCAGAGATATCACTGTTATCTGTGGTGTTACATAGGACTGCAGGTGACAGCTACTACATTATCTGTACTCTGAGATATCGCTGTGTTATCTGTGGTGTTACATAGGACTGCAGGTGACTACTACATTATCTGTACTCAGAGATATCACTGTGTTATCTGTGGTGTTACATAGGACTGCAGGTGACATCTACATTATCTGTACTCAGAGGGATATCACTGTGTTATCTGTGCTGTTACATAGGACTGCAGGTGACATCTACTACATGATCTATACTCAGAGATATCACTGTGTTATCTGTGCTGTTACATAGGACTGCAGGTGAAATCTACTACATTATCTGTACTCAGAGATACCACTGTGTTATGTGGTGTTACATAGGACTGCAGGTGATATCAGGTGATTTCTCCAGGTTGCAGAAGTTCAAACTTCATCGTGCCCTGGTGTGCTGGTGTCTGTATGTCTGTATACACGTGTGCTGGTGTCTGTATACATGTGTGCTGGTGTCTGTGTGTGAGATCAATTCTAGAGAACTGGCTTATATACCCCATTTTCCCCAGTGGCTTAAAATGTAACCTCTGTTATACAGTTATAAAATTGTAGAACCTAAATGTGAACAAGGTGCAATTCAAATAGACACTTACTTGTATAGCTGTCTCTTGTGCTCTGTATGCAGTGCATTATATTCACCCTTGCAACGTACAATTTATAGCGTGTCTACAAGCCCAGCGGGGCTCATTATGATGGAGACTAAAACTTATACAAGAGTGGGGTAGGGGTTCCCCTGTATTCAGGCCCGGATTGGTAATCTGGCGGGCCGGGCAAATGCCCGCTGGGCCGCCAGATTACCAGTCAGTGGGGCCGCTGGTCCTGCTGTAAACTTGAATCGGCCCTCTGCAGTGGCTGAGAGAACAGTGTGGCCGGCCGCCGCGCTGTTCTCTCAGCCTCTGGCAGTGTGACTGGGCCGGAATATTCCTCCCCTGCTCCCCCCTCCCCTCTGCCTACTTCCCTATACCTCAGCATAACGGAGGTGCCGCACAGGCCGTCTGCTTCAACTTCCTCTCTCACATCTGACGTCATTTCCTGCAGGGGATCAGCTTCCTGGAGGAGAGAGGAGAAGAAGTTGCCCCAGGCTGCAGCACTGAGAGGCTGCCGAGGTGTCAGTCAGAGGGGGGCCCGGGCCTGTCATCTGCCCCCTGCTGGGCTGTGTGAGGAGGCAACCAAGTCTCCCTCCCCCTCACAGTGATTTCATCATCTCCTTCCTGCTCTGCAGTCGGAGGGGCAGGGGAGAACCATGCTGGCTGTGAGGGAGGAGGACCTGCCAGGACCAGAGAACTAAGGAGCTTAGTGATGAGAAGTAAGTGATTGTATGTGTAAGTGTGTTACTATATGGAGTGTGTTCAAGTGTGTAATGTACACAGTATATGTGTGTTCAGTATATAGTGTATGCATGCCTCTAGTATGTGTATGATGTATGTATATGTGTGTACAGTATATAGTGTATGCATGCCTCTAGTATGTGTATGATGTATGTATATGTGTGTACAGTATATAGTGTATGCATGCCTCTAGTATGCTTATGATGTATGTATATGTGTGTACAGTATATAGTGTATGCATGCCTCTAGTATGCTTATGATGTATGTATATGTGTGTACAGTATATAGTGTATGCATGCCTCTAGTATGTTTATGATGTATGTATATGTGTGTACAGTATATAGTGTATGCATGCCTCTAGTATGTTTATGATGTATGTATATGTGTGTACAGTATATAGTGTATACATGCCTCTGTAGTATGTGTATGATGTATGTATATGTGTGTACAGTATATAGTGTATGCATGCCTCTAGTATGTGTATGATGTATGTATATGTGTGTACAGTATATAGTGTATGCATGCCTCTAGTATGTGTATGATGTATGTATATGTGTGTACAGTATATAGTGTATGCATGCCTCTAGTATGTTTATGATGTATGTATATGTGTGTACAGTATATAGTGTATGCATGCCTCTAGTATGCTTATGATGTATGTATATGTGTGTACAGTATATAGTGTATGCATGCCTCTAGTATGCTTATGATGTATGTATATGTGTGTACAGTATATAGTGTATGCATGCCTCTAGTATGCTTATGATGTATGTATATGTGTGTACAGTATATAGTGTATGCATGCCTCTAGTATGTTTATGATGTATGTATATGTGTGTACAGTATATAGTGTATACATGCCTCTGTAGTATGTTTATGATGTATGAATATATGTATAGTGTGTGTGTGTGTGTGTGTAGATGTGTGAATAGTGTATACATGCCTCTGTAGTATGTTTATGATGTATGAATATATGTATAGTGTGTTTGTGTATTTGTATGTACAGTTTATAGTGTATACATGCTTCTGTAGTATGCTTATGATATATTGTATGCATGTATGTGCAGTAGGCATATGTGTATATAATTTTATGTTTGTACAGAATGTTCTCATATATGATATGCATGTGTATAATAAAATTGTGCCTTCTTATTCTGACATATTGCACATACAGTATTACATATTTTTTGTATATGCAATATGGCAGAATATGAAAACACATTTTTTGTATGAAGGAGATGCTGTCCTAGTTTATAGTCTCCATTGTGTGACAGGGATGCCATGGGTTGGTTGTAGTGTGCCCATCCCAGGGTATCGGCAGTACACAGCGCTACAGAAAGTGTATGCTGCCAGTGTTAGACACATTGCGCTGACATGTGACCATACCTGAACTGTAGCGTCAGCACAATCTGTTTAATGCCGGCTACATGTGTACGTACGTATGTATATATATATATGTATGTATGCACAGTGTGTGCTGGGTGTTTACACCACTGGAATAATCTGTAATAATCTGTAGTTAAAGGGGTAGTGCGGCGGTAAACAATTATTCACAGAATAACACACATTACAAAGTAATACAACTTTGTAATGTATGTTATGTCTGTGAATGGCCCCCTTCCCCGTGTCCCACCACCCCCACCTGTGTACCCGGAAGTGTGGTGCGCTATACATACCTGTCACGTGCCGACTCGTCTCCGATCTTCAGTCATCAGATGCTCAGCAGCGATTGGCTGAGCACAGTTATGCTCCGCCAATCGCGCTGAGCATCTGGTGACACTGAAGAGGGTGGCCGGCACTCAGGACGGTCGGAGGGATTCGGCCCGGCCGTCCGAAGACGACATCGCTGACTGAAGATCGGAGACGAGTCGGCACGTGACAGGTATGTATAGCGCACCACACTTCCGGGTACACGGGTGGTGGTGGTGGGACACGGGAAAATGGGCCATTCACAGACATAACATACATTACAAAGTTGTATAACTTTGTAATGTGTGTTATTCTGTGAATAATTGTTTACCGCCACACTACCCCTTTAAATGTGACTGTAAATATATGTAGGATTCCATAGACAAAAGTCCAGCACTTTCTTCCTATGTAATTATATTCACATCTTTATTGTAACTCCCTGATAGATACAAGACGCCATCACCATCACATGATGCAGTTGTTGGTAACAAGGGTGTCTTACATTATGGATCTGTTATGAAGCTGTGAATTCTAATACACCAGAACGAGGTGCTGGACTTTTGTCTGTCAGGCTATGTTCACACACACTTTTTTGAGCCATAAGCCGCATTCACACGTTCCGTGTTCTGCACGGAACATGAATGTGGAATGCCTGTAATGGACTCTCCCCCGCCCGGACAGCATCTGTGATAAGATGCTGGGAGCGGGGGAACTGTACAGATATGCGCCGCACTGTAATGACAAAGCCGCACGGCTGCTTCATTACAGCATATCTGTACAGTTCCCCCGCTCCCAGCATCTTATCACAGATGCTGTCCGGGCGGGGGAGAGTCCGTTACAGGCATTTCACGTCCGTGTTCTGCACAGAACACGGACGTGTGAATGCGACCATACAGTAGCTGCTCATAAAGTCCTAAAAGGTCCATAACAGTTTATTATGTTCAATTAAACTTGATATTAAAATGGCTGTTTGCGCACACATGTAGTGACTTTATGGTCATAATCATCACTACAGAATTTAAAAGGATAATCCAGAATTAGAAAAACATGGTTGTTTTCTTCCAAAAACAGCGCCACCCTGTCCTCAGGTTGTGTGTGTTATTGTATTAGAACTCAGCTCCATTCACTTCTCTGGAAATAAGCTCCCTCTTTGCAAAGTGACACTAGTTGAGGGGCTATGCAGCTTTTAATATATCATCTGGTCATCAGTATTGTTCTATGGATAGTAGTCTGCAGCTACTACAGTATAAGCAGGGCCTGTGTGGGCCGCCATATCCATACACTTCATATATTGGTGACCTGGAGTGTATTTTTAATAGTGTCACCTTCATCTTCATGTTAAATTTATTATTTTATTAGGTATTAACAAACACAAATTTTTAATAATAGGGTCACGTCCAAGGTGTGAGTGGGGCATTGGCCCTTTTGTTAGGGAGGCCCCAGACACTTTGGCAAAGGTTACTTTGTGAAGCAATACACTTGGGTATGATGCTGGAACAAGGATCCTAAAATGTTTGTCTGGTAGATCCTACAGAGGGAAGTCACGGCCGGAGAAGTCTTCATGATAGGTGAGCAAGAAAAAGAGAACAACTTTAGCAAAAACGTCACTTGCAATTCATGCAGAGAAGACGCCTCCTGTAAGTCACTGGATGTAATTGCACTATAAGCACTCCTTTTATAATCATCCTTTTTATTACCAGCTGAAGTGTCACAGTGACAGCCGCAGCACCGCCATGTATGTAAATCAGTCAGAGCAGGAAGGCTCCTCCTCTGTGACACTTCAGCTGGTAACGAAAAAGGATGATTATTAAAGTTTACACTGGACTAAAAGTCCTGTCACTGATACTGTATCTCCCCCGCACCTTTCTACAGCTCTGTACCTAGTATGGACCTCACAGATTCCCGTACATACCTAATCTATTGCGGATTTGGTGCTGCTGAAATACATAAATATGCACAAAAGATTTTTTCTTTTTTATGTGTTGATGGTAGGGTTCAATATTTAAGGAAGTAGTGAGTAGTGAGTAGAATTCGCTACAGCATGTATAGTACAATGTTATCTCTAATTTATAAGGAAGGATATGGTATGTGGGCTGCTGAGGTTTGAGTGCCAGGGCTGATTTTAAGTCCCAGTCCGGCCCTGCCTGTATTCAGAATGCTGTTGAGTGCTAGGCAATGCCCCGTTTGGGATTATTGAATTTCGAGGGTCTATGCAGAGCAGGATAAAGACACCTCTGCTGCCCAAACAGGATCTCCTAGAAAGCGTTCTCACCGCCATGTATTCGCTATCACTTGCTTGGGTGAGCTAAACTAGTCTGCCTGGGGGGGGGGTTATTTGTATATGCTCACTAACATGGAACAGCCTCATTATATTAGCCTTATCAACATATTCTATGTTAGTAAGCATACCGGGGGGGGGGGGGGGGGATATTGGTGAACATATACAAATCAAACAGCCCCCCCAGACCCTCGAAATTCAATAACCCCAAACCGGGCATTGCCTAGTACTCAACAGCATTCTGAATACAGGGGAACCCCTACCCCACTCTTGTATAAGTTTTAGTCTCCATCATAATGAGCCCCGCTGGGCTTGTAGACACTCTATAAATTGTACGTTGCAAGGGTGAGTATAATGCACTGCATACAGAGCACAAGAGGCAGCTATACAAGTAAGTGTCTATTTGAATTGCACCTTGTTCACATTTAGTTTCTACAATTTTATAACTGTATAACAGAGGTTACATTTTAAGCCACTGGGGAAAATGGAGTATATGAGCCAGTTCTCTAGAATTGATCTGAACCAAATTATACCTCCCAGCAAGGCGTGGGGCGAACACACAATTTTTTTTTTTTTATTAATGTGGGGGGCCCAGACACTTTGGTTGTATGGGGCCCCGAAATTCCTGATGGCGGCCCTGTCTACAATATACAAGTCAAGTCTTGGTCTCGACTTCCCGCAGGCACCCAAACATACCCCGGGTGGTGCTGCTCCAAGATACAGATTATCTAGATAGATAGATAAAATTCAAGAAATCGCAGCACATCCAAATTGTGCAAAATCCGTGTATTTATTTCATGGTAACAAAATTAGCCAGTGCAATGTTTCAGTCTCGCTTCGTTTCTTTTGAGACTGAAACGTTGCACTGGCTAATTTTGTTACCATGAAATAAATACACGGATTTTGCACGATTTGGATTTGCTGCGACCTCTTGAATTTTATTGAAGAGGAGACATTTTATCCTATCTCCGTTGCTGGCACTCCTACACTTAGAGTGCACTCCAGACTGAGGCTTAGATAGATAGATAGATAGATAGATAGATAGATAGATAGATAGATAGATAGATAGATGCTAAGAGATGGATTGATTGATTGATAGATAGATAGATATTCAAAAGGATCGCCCACAGCACTCCACTTCGTATCTCAAATAAAGTGATTTATTATAGCATAATGGTGCAGCACAGCACAACTGTGCTGTGCTGCACCATTATGTTATAATAAATCACTTTATTTAAGACACGAAGTGGAGTGCTGTGGGTGATCCTTTTGAATATTGTGAAGAGTCCTGGTCAAGACTACCTGCAGGCACCCTGGACTTTACATTGAAGTAGTGCTGCTCAGAGATTTGAAATACTAGATAGATAGATAGATAGATAGATAGATAGATAGATAGAATCACTGACGTTCAAGGAAATGTAAAATATACCTTTTATTTCTTTTTCTTTAAAATTGTATCAAGAAAAACGTGTATTCAAAAATATTCAAAAAAACACACAAAAGATTAAAGGACGGCCAAAGAAAAACAACATACAAAAGTTCATGTGTGCTCTATTCCACTATACTCTTCACGACCATCATCTCGCTGCCTATTGATTGCAGATAGTGAGAGAACGTCATATCACTGTAGTCTGGTACGTTATACACACTTAGCTTGCACCAAGACACAGTATATTGCTTAATGTCTCTATTGCACTGTTGTTTATTGCACTTTTGTATTTTTTCTTATTGCACATCTAGTTATTGCACTTATTTTCTGTTTTTCTTATTGCACATAACCTCTTTTTTTCATTGCAACACTTGCATAATCCATCTTGCATATTTTGCACTTTTCAATACAAACAAAAAATTATAAAAATCCAAAAAGACTTCCCTTATTGATTTCATTGGAGTCCATTCAGCCGTTTTTTTTATATCCCTACGCGTTTCTTATGCGATAAATCTTCAGGGGCTAGTTGCGCTTTGTATCAGATGGATACACTTGTGAACAGCTCTGATGATGGCCGCACACTGACTTCTGTTTCACAGCCTCCTTTTATATTGTCCATGATACCGCCTCTCCTTTTGATTGACGTTCTATTCAGCCACTCCGCAATTACACACTGCTCTAGTCAGAAGAGGACGTAACAAGATTTATGGCATTCATTAAAGAAAGGAAACATCAGCAATACAAAAGAGATTAAAGAAAAAAGAGTATATGAGGCAATAAAGTATACTGTGGATCAAGCCGAAACTGAACCATCAACATCGGAAACTGGTTTCTCTGATACAGAGCAACAAGTAAATTGTGGGCGAATAAGAGGCAGAAGTGCAGGAAGAGGACAGCCTCGTGGTCGTGGAAGAGGAAGGGGACGGGGTTTTTTAGACGGGACTCCATCAATGTCCCACTATGTGCTGAGGGAGCGCAAATAGGAGAACAAAAAGACACAGATTCACTACAAATAATAAATTTAACATCTAAGACACTGACTGAAACAGAAATGCAGGTCCTCGCGAAAGGTTTATCCTATGTCCCTACAACTAAATATAATGCCTTCATGTGGGTTAAAGATTTGAATATGTTCTCTAGGAACTTAAAATGGAAAAGATACTTTGAAATAAAAAATTAAAAAACAAGTTTGGAACTTGGCCTGGCTGAAGAAGATATAAGCGTGTACAGAGATATGATGGAATTAACACATTCAGCCAACAGACAGGAAGGCGAAGGTCCTTTCACGAATCTCAAACCCATTAATACTAAAACACCACCAATTGGTGACTATGGTTATATTGATGCGTTTGTTGAGGTGGTAACAAGAGAATTGAGAGAATTGGAAGAGAAAACCGTAAAAACACAAAATTTTTCGGCTGCAGAAAGGCAAGCACTCCTACAATTAGAGCGCGATTCCTCCCTGGTCATCAAGCCGTCTGATAAAGGGGGCAATATTGTATTGATGACCAGGGAGGAATATGATGCTATGTGCTTTGACCTATTAAATGATAAAAACTGTTATAAGAAACTGAGATCAGATCCGACTGACATGTACAAAGAAAAGCAGAAAAAACTTATTGATGAAAATGAATTCAAGTATCTAAAATCTAATAACCCCAAAATTGCGAGTTTCTATAGCATCCCAAAAATTCACAAGGGGTACCCCCCCCCAAGAGGACGTCCCATAGTGGCGGGGATAGGTAATGTTACCCAGAATGCTAGCCAGTATGTGGACGTCGTCTTGAGACCATTTTGTCATATATAAGGGATACTACTGATGTACTCAGGAGAATTGAGGGAGTACAAGTGGATGGAGGAGTGTATCTGGCCTCGTTGGACGTAGAGGCGTTGTACTCCTCCATTCCACATGAAGGGGGAAAGCAGGCTGTGAAATTTTTTCTGAATTCTAGAGGCACACAATATGTGGCCCACAATGAGTTTGTCTGTGAACTATTAGACTTCATACTTACCAGCAATTATTTCCTCTTCGGAGACGACCTTTTCCACCAGCAGCAGGGTACAGCGATGGGGAGTCCCTGCGCCCCTTCTTATGCAAATCTGTACCTCGGCTGCTGGGAGGATCGGGTCGTCTTCGGAGAGGAAATGCTGGAATGGCCACGTCATATAGGCCTCTGGTTAAGGTTTATAGATGACATTCTACTAATTTGGATGTCTACGGTGGAGAAATTTCATGAATTTGTGGGACGCCTCAATGTGAACCAACTGGGACTGAGATTCACCCAGACCATCAGCGAAAGAGAACTGATTTTCCTGGATCTTAAAATCTGGATCGGAGAGGGGGGTGACCTTATGAGTACGGTCTACAGGAAAGAAACTGCCACCAATTCCATCCTTAAATGGGACAGCTGCCACCCCAGGTCTCAAAAAACCGGCATACCGGTGGGGCAGTATTTGCGCGTAAGGCGAAACTGCTCCACGGTGGCTGAGTTTAAGGAAAAAGCAGGGGAGCTAAGAAATAGATTATTGAGGAGGGGGTACCCTAAAAAGGTGCTAAGATCAGCGTATTGGAAGGCACTAACAAGGGACAGGAATCAACTGTTGTTGCCCTCAAGGACAGAGGACACAAATCAGGAGGTAGCAACAAGAATAATTAGTACATATGATGAAAAGTCAGTACAGGTCAGACAGATACTGTCACGGTACTGGCCATTGCT
Source organism: Dendropsophus ebraccatus (assembly GCF_027789765.1). Taxonomy (NCBI): domain Eukaryota; kingdom Metazoa; phylum Chordata; class Amphibia; order Anura; family Hylidae; genus Dendropsophus; species Dendropsophus ebraccatus. The sequence continues at coordinate 86,350,436 of NC_091459.1, forward strand.
GAAATCAGACAGGATAATTTCTCACCTCATCCCTGAATATCCTCAAATCACGTACAGGAGAGGGAGAAATTTGAGAGACAGACTTGTTCACAGCTACCTACCCAGCAAAGAGAGTGAACAAAGAAATGAAGTAAAATTGAGAGGAACCTATAAGTGTGGCCACTGCACTATGTGCAAATTTGTCAGTCAGAGCAAAACATTTTCATGCACCAAAACAGGTGAAACATATATGATGCGGACACAGGCGGAACTACCGCCGTAGCAGCCGTAGCGGCTGCTACGGGGCCCCGCCGCATCAGGGGGCCCGTGACGTGGGCCCCTGGAGCTTACATATCCTGCAGCACCCGGCGGCTGAGCATGCCTCCCGGGTGCTGTAGCCGGGGGCCAGTCCCGTGCTCCTCCCGACTCGGAGACTCCTTTCCCCAACCATAGGGAAAAGGAGTCACTGGGCCAGGAGGAGCACTGGACCGGTCCACAGCGCTCCTGTCACCCCGTCTGATGCGCGGCTGCCGTCTGATGCCGCGTCCTAGCCCCGGCAGCGCGCGTATCATAGAGTTCTGTGTGGGCTTGTGCTGCGGTCGCGACTTCCGGCACAGAGACGTGTGCCGGAAGTCGCGGCCACAAGCCCACACAGAACTCTATGATACGCTCGCTGCCGGGGCTAGGACGCGGCATCAGACAGCAGCCGCACATCAGACGGGGTGACAGAAAAAAGGCTTGACGGGGGAGCGTGTTGTTAGGTGAGTTTTTTTTCTTTTTTTAAACTTGCTTTCCTCGGGGGGGGGGAAGAGAAGGGGGCATCTATAAGGAAGGGGGGAAGAAGAGAAGGGGGCATCTATAAGGAAGGGGGGAAGAAGAGAAGGGGGCATCTATAAGGAAGGGGGGGAAGAGAAGGGGGCATCTATAAGGAAGGGGGGGGGGGAGAAGAGAAGGGGGCATCTATAAGGAAGGGGGGGTGGGAGAAGGGGGCATCTGCAGGGAAGGGGGGGGAGAAGAGAAGGGGGCATCTATAAGGAAGGGGGGGAGAAGGGGGCATCTATAAGGAAGGGGGGGAGAAAAGGGGGCATCTATAAGGAAGGGGGGGAGAGAAGGGGGCATCTATAAGGAAGGGGGGGGGGAAGAGAAGGGGGCATCTATAAGGAAGGGGGGAAGAAGAGAAGGGGGCATCTATAAGGAAGGGGGGGAAGAGAAGGGGGCATCTATAAGGAAGGGGGGGGGGAGAAGAGAAGGGGGCATCTATAAGGAAGGGGGGGTGGGAGAAGGGGGCATCTGCAGGGAAGGGGGGGAGAAGAGAAGGGGGCATCTATAAGGAAGGGGGGGAGAAGGGGGCATCTATAAGGAAGGGGGGGAGAAAAGGGGGCATCTATAAGGAAGGGGGGGAGAGAAGGGGGCATCTATAAGGAAGGGGGGGGAGAAGAGAAGGGGGCATCTATAAGGAAGGGGGGAGAGAAGGGGCATCTATAAGGAAGGGGGGAGAAGAGGAGGGGGCATCTATAAGGAAGGGGGGAGAAGAGAAGGGGGCATCTATAAGGAAGGGGGGGAGAAGGGGGCATCTATAGGGAAGGGGGGGAGAAGAGAAGGGGGCATCTATAAGGAAGGGGGGGGAAGAGAAGGGGGCATCTATAAGGAAGGGGGGAGAAGAGAAGGGGGCATCTATAAGGAAGGGGGGGAAAGAGAAGAGGGGATCTTTAAGGAAGGGGGGGGGGGAGAAGAGAAGGGGGCATCTATAAGGAAGGGGGGGTGGGAGAAGGGGGCATCTGTAAGGAAGGGGGGGGGAGAAGAGAAGGGGGCATCTATAAGGAAGGGGGGGAGAAGGGGGCATCTATAAGGAAGGGGGGGGAGAGAAGGGGGCATCTATAAGGAAGGGGGGAGAAAAGGGGGCAGTTTTTTTTCTTTTTTTTAAACTTGCTTTCCTCGGGGGGGGGGGAAGAGAAGGGGGCATCTATAAGGAAGGGGGGGGGGGAAGAGAAGGGGGCATCTATAAGGAAGGGGGGGGGAAGAGAAGGGGGCATCTATAAGGAAGGGGGGGAAGAGAAGGGGGCATCTATAAGGAAGGGGGGGGAGAAGAGAAGGGGGCATCTATAAGGAAGGGGGGTGGGAGAAGGGGGCATCTGTAAGGAAGGGGGGGGAGAAGAGAAGGGGCATCTATAAGGAAGGGGGGGAGAAGGGGGCATCTATAAGGAAGGGGGGGGGAGAGAAGGGGGCATCTATAAGGAAGGGGGGGGAGAGAAGGGGGCATCTATAAGGAAGGGGGGAGAAGAGGAGGGGGCATCTATAAGGAAGGGGGGGAGAGAAGGGGGCATCTATAAGGAAGGGGGGGAGAAGAGGAGGGGGCATCTATAAGGAAGGGGGGAGAAGAGAAGGGGGCATCTATAAGGAAGGGGGGGAGAAGGGGGCATCTATAAGGAAGGGGGGGGAGAAGAGAAGGGGGCATCTATAAGGAAGGGGGGGAGAAGAGAAGGGGGCATCTATAAGGAAGGGGGGGGGAGAGAAGGGGGCATCTATAAGGAAGGGGGGAGAAGAGAAGGGGGCATCTATAAGGGGGGGGAGAGAGGGCCATCTATAAGGGGGGGGACACCATAGTGGGAGAGCAGGCCATCTATAAGGGGAGAACATAGGGGGAGAGGGGGATATAAACGTACAACATTGGGGGAGAGGGGAACATCTATAAGGGGACAATAAAGGGGGAAAGGGGGCCATCTATAAGGGGACAATATAGGGGAAGAGGGGGCCATCTATAGGGGGGGCAACATAGGGGACCATCTATAAGGGGACAACATGGGGGGCATCTATAAGGGGGACAGCGGGGGGGGGGCAACATAAGGAAGCTATCTATAAGGAGGGGCGACAGAGAGGAGGGCCATATACTAAAATGGGATCACATAGAATCAGCCTACCCACTTAATGTGGGTGTAAAGGGGCAAATACAGATGTGCAGTATAGAGAGATGAGGATGGTGCCAGAGTGAGGAGACTAATATGTCTGTCTGGCAGATTCTGTGGATTCGTGGCCCGGAGAAGTTCTCATAACGGCCCAGGGCAGATGGAGAAGAAAATGAAAAGGGTAGAACTCCGATCAGAGAAGACGTCTCCTGTAAGTCACCTGATGTAACTGTACTGTAATTTATATGGTGTACAGAACCTGTGTAGAGCTGAGTGTGTTGATGGCATAGTGGTCGATCGAGAGGGGGTGGGTCGGGGGGGCCCCAATCAAAAGTTTGCTATGGGGCCCAGCCATTTCTAGTTACGCCCCTGGATGCGGAACTTTGCAAATTGCTCCACAGAAGGAGTGGTGTACTTGCTCACGTGCCCGTGCCCGAAGGGATATGTGGGCAAGACATTTAGGTCTCTAAGGAAAAGACTCAGTGAGCATATTGGAGACATTAAAAACAAAAGAGAGACACCAGTTGCACTACACTTCCTGGAGGCACACGCGGGAAAAGCAGACGGATTAAAGTGTCAGGTGCTGGAAGTTATTGTTATATAGTTTATATCTTATATGTGTTTCAAGTGAGATGTGTCAAAAGGCGCTTCGCAACAGTGATGCTATTGAAACTTTAAATCATCTAATGGACACAAAGAAACTGTGGATGTTGTGTGGTAATAAAGTAATTACACTGAGAAGTCTTACCTCACTGGTTAACCATGACCTATCCAAATGAAAGAAGTAGGAAGTCGTAAGCGGAACTTGGAACGCAAATAGCGTTCCAGGGTGAAGTCATATGATCGCAAACACGTAATAGCCACATGATCGGGACCCAGGACGTAAAATTAACGTCGCTCTGATGTGTTCACGCTGACTAGAGCAGTGTGTAATTGCGGAGTGGCTGAATAGAACGTCAATCAAAAGGAGAGGCGGTATCATGGACAATATAAAAGGAGGCTGTGAAACAGAAGTCAGTGTGCGGCCATCATCAGAGCTGTTCACAAGTGTATCCATCTGATACAAAGCGCAACTAGCCCCTGAAGATTTATCGCATAAGAAACGCGTAGGGCTATCAAAAAAACGGCTGAATGGACTCCAATGAAATCAATAAGGGAAGTCTTTTTGGATTTTTATAATTTTTTGTTTGTATTGAAAAGTGAAAATATGCAAGATGGATTATGCACCTTACTAAAATAATTGTTGCAATGAAAAAAGAGGTTATGTGCAATAAGAAAAACTGAAAATAAGTGCAATAACTAGATGTGCAATAAGAAAAAATACAAAAGTGCAATAAACAACAGTGCAATAGAGACATTAAGCAATATACTGTGTCTTGGTGCAAGCTAAGTGTGTATAACATACCAGACTACAGTGATATGACGTTCTCTCACTATCTGCAATCAATAGGCAGCGAGATGATGGTCGTGAAGAGTATAGTGGAATAGAGCACACATGAACTTTTGTATGTTGTTTTTCTTTGGCCGTCCTTTAAACTTTTGTGTGTTTTTTTGAATATTTTTGAATACACGTTTTTCTTGATACAATTTTAAAGAAAAAGAAATAAAAGGTATATTTTACATTTCCTTGAACGTCAGTGATTATATCATTAATAGGAAAGCAGTAAGGACTCTTATAGTGTCAGTACACATAGATAGATAGATAGATACAGAGGAGAAAGGAGCCGCACTTCTTCACAGGTGTAGCGGGTGCAATAGGATGTAAATCCCTTGGCTGGGGGGATCGCCAAGTATCACACGAAAATCCAAAGCACTCCAGCATAAGGTGAAAAAAGGTAGTGGTTTATTACAAAAATGTGCAAAAACACAGGATGCACCGTTTCAGTTCTCTCACAGAACCATGCTTAAAAATGGTTCTTTGAGAGAACTGAAACGGTGCATCCTGTGTTTTTGCACATTTTTGTAATAAACCACTACCTTTTTTCACCTTATGCTGGAGTGCTTTGGATTTTCGTGTGATAGATAGATAGATAGATAGATAGATAGATAGATAGATAGATAGATAGATAGATAGATAGATAGATATATAGATAGGAAATAGATAGATAGGAGATAGATAGATAGATAGATAAATAGATAGATAGATAGATAGATAGATAGATAGATAGATAGATAGATAGATAGGTAGTGGTGCTGTTTCTGGAAGAAAGCAGCTATGTTTTTCTAACCTTAGATAACCCTTTTAATTTTTACATGGTTCTATATATGAAATGTAGAAGCCTCTATAACTTTTCTCAATCCTTATTCACTATGAGTAATGTAGTAGAATATAGCCTTTGTTATTCAGAAAACATTGTTGTCTGCCAAGGTTCCCTATGGGTAACATAATCAGTTGGGGGCCCACTCAGACTCACTCGCCCCCCCTAGGCTGAACCCCTAGCTACGCCAAGGGTGGAAAGGTAAAGTATAGCTTTATTATTTGCTCTACACTGTATTCTGCTGCCAGTCGTGCATCTCCTATTACACTGAGCAATGCGCAGTTGGCCGACAATGATTTTTAAACCTGCTGAAAGACAATGATCAGCCGATGATCAGGTCATAAACTGATCGCTGTCTATATTACATGGAAGAATATCTGCCCAAGTCAGCCTGATAATCGTCCCGGATAATAGGCCTGTAATGATGAGGCGTTCGGAGCTATTGTTTCCTAGTAATATATAGATTACATACAAATATACTGTATAAAACACTTTATGTTCTATATGTCAGTCATGCCCCTTTACCCCTTTCTCCCCTGTGATTACTACATAAGGTCTAAGCACAATTACACTGAGATAGGAAGGCCCAAATGACAGCCCTCATACATTTTACAAGCTCAGTTTCCTTTGGGCTTTCTATAAATTCTCTTGGAAGCTTTCTAGTGCAAACTTTAAAGGTAAAAAAAGACAAAGTTTTATCTCTATAAGAAACTTATTAGAGTATGCTCGCTGTGTTGTAGAGGTGTGTCCAGCCATATACTAATTGTTACTGCACAGAAATTAGTCTGGCAATGGAAATCACGGTGGCCCAGTGGTTAGCACTGTAGCCTTGCCAACATCTGCAAAGAGTTTGCATGTTCTCTCTGTGTTTGTGTGGGTTTCCTCCGGGTACATCGGTTTCCACCCACACCCAAAAACATACAGATAGGTGAAGCCCTGCGGAATCTGTGTGTGCTATACAAATAAACAATTAAAACAATTAATCAATCTAACTAGCCTCTGAATGTCAGCACATCGCATAAAAGCAGACGGGGCAGTTTGTTTCTTGCTGGATCTGTCACTTTAATACTTTTTCCAGTTAAAATGCTCTTTATCATAGTTCATGATAAATTAACAGATGCTTATTTCATGATTTATGGAATGGTGTGAACATTGTCTGCAGTAAATCCTGTTTAAAGTCAAGGTCTGTACAGAGAGGCTTGTCTTTAGAATCTACTGTGTAACAGCAACAGTCCGCACACCCAAAATCGTATTGTCGGGTGCTAGTACAGAGGGATTCCTCAATCCCTTAGTGCACATAAACAGAGGTACTGCACTCTCAGAAGCGTTTATGCTGATGAAATTTTATTCAGAAGAAAATCATATCACAATCCAACCAGATCAAGTAATATGGATGAAAGAAAAGAAGTCATGCTACAGGCCTGTAGCATGACTTCTTTTCTTTCATCCATATTACTTGATCTGGTTGGATTGTGATATGATTTTCTTCTGAATAAAATTTCATCAGCATAAACGCTTCTGAGAGTGCAGTACCTCTGTTTATGTGTCTTTAGAATCTACTGATAAATGTTCTGTCATTGATCCAGGTCTAATGAGGAGCTTCTGATCGCATTCACTATCTCAGTTTTTCTGATAACTATGTTTCCTGGTAATTTAGTAATGGAGCTGAAAGATTATATATATATATATATATATATATATATATATATATATATATATATATATGATTGTTTTCAACATCTGGAAATGTCACCACACTCTGTATGGTTAAATAAAGATCCTAAAAATTACACTCCTCTTCTGTCGGCATATAAACAGGGCCGCTTTAACCAGAGGGCAAATGGTGCATGAATGTACAATGTATGTTCGCTACACCCTACTATGGAATTGGAAAGTGTTGGAGGATATATACTCTGAGTGCACTACTATTCTAACACCCAAGAATACTTATAAAATGAAATCGTATGTAGGCTCTCTAGGAGTAAGTCCTATATATCTGATGTTTGTGGAGGCAAATTAATTATATCCTATATATCTGATGCTTGTGAAGGCGAATTAATTACAGGAGATATTTAAAATATATCACAATCTTATAAAAAACAACAATTAAAATTTCATAAATTCATAGTAATATATATAATTATATGGGATAAATCAAAACAAATAAATGGTTCAATTCATAGGTAAAATAAACAGTAAAATTAAACGTTTTGTAATGTAGTTTGCTGAAGATAGAACGTCAGCGCAGGGCCCTTGCGCTGGTTGTTCTCTCAGTATAAATCGCAATTTACATATGGAATAAATGTTCTTATGGCATTTGAACTCTCTGGCCTCTTGCCCCGTACTGCTTTGGAACTAGATGATATTAGTTGTAATTCCGTAGTCTTGTTGTAATGTATAGATGGGGCTTAATTTATTTGCCCTTTATCTGGTTGTACACTGTGTCCGCAAATGTATCTTGGTTGCAAATTATGCTGTGTCCCACATATATATCCCAGTTTCGTGGTGCATGAGCTATGGCCCATCCATGGCGCCCCCTGCAGGGCCTAGCCCTCCCCCCCTCCGTGACTGCTGCTGCGCTCTGCACTGTAACTTTGAGCGCTCATAAAAAGCGCTCATAGATACATACAGCAGCACTGACAAAGGAAGAGCCATTGGCTCACTCCCTGTCACTCTTATGGCTGTAGGCAGTGTTTTGCCCGCAACCAGAAGAGGCCACTCTCTCCTTGTGATCCTAAACTCCAGTGACTTCACTTAAGCGCCAGGACCAAGAGAGTGGCCTCTCTTGACCGTGGGCAAAACACTGCCTGTGGCCACACGAGTTGAGAGAAGAGGAGACGCGCGGATCCAGGTAAGGATAAGTGGTTTTTTTTATTATCTACTATATAAAACTGGGGGAGCACACAGGGGGTCCATATACAAGTGGGGGAGCACACAGGGGTCTATATACAAGTGGGGCAGCACACAGAGGGTCTATATACAACTGGGGGAGTACACAGGGGTCTATATACAACTGGGGGAGCACACGGGTCTAAATACAACTGGGGGAGCACACGGGTCTATATACAACTGGGGGAGCACACAGGGGTCTATACACAACTAGGGAATTACACAGGGGTCTATATACAACTTGTCGAGCACACAGGGGGTCTATATACTACTGGAGGCAGCACACAGGGGTCTATATACTACTGGGAGAGCACACAGGGGGTCTATATATATTACTGGGGGCAGCACATGGGGGTCTATATACTACTTGGGGCAGCACACAGGGGGTCTATAGGGGCAGCACATAAAAGGTATATACTACTGGGGGCAGCACACAAGGGGTATATACAACTGGGGCAGCACACAAGGGATATTTACTACTGGGGCAGCACACAAGGGGTATATACTACTGGGGCAGCACACAAGGTGTCTATACTACTGGGGGGCAAAACACAAGCTGTCTATACTACTGGAGGCATCACACAGGGGTCTATATTACATTGGGGCTGCACAGAGGGGCCTATATCATATAGGCACCTAACTACTATACAGGGGCACAGAACATACCTAATTATTAAGTGGGGGCACAGGGACACCTTAAAACTATGGGGACACAGAGGGGTGTAACTACTATATAGGGTTACAGGGGTCTTAACTACTCTATGTGTTGGAGTTTGAGTGTTTCGCTGGCAGATTCAGGAAAAGACTTCCAGGTGGGCGAGGCTGGATAGTGAGAAAAGAAAGTGAAATACTCTGATACTCTGATCAAAGAAGGTGCCACCTGTGAGTCACTGGATGTAACTGCACTCTGTTATAGGGTTGTAATGATAGGGGTCATGGTGTTCCGGTATTATGTAATGAAATCATTGGTGATATATTTTTGTTTTGTTCAGAGCAGTTTTGAGGCAATGTGTAATATGTAATCATTGGCTCTTAATACAGTGTGATGTACACTTTCAGGGCATTATACTAACTGTGGAGCACTGGTTCTGATAACACTGGGTTCGGGGGGGGGGGCACCAAACTGGGGAGGGCCCACTCTTGAGGGCTTTGTACCGGGCCCTGCATATAAAATATACTGTATATCAATAAACAATAAAGGTAATACAAGACAGGGTGCCTGGCTTACCAGTCTGTTTTGTGTGGGCACCACTATTAAATCAGAAACATCAATAGTACAGCTACATCTTTCAAAGCAAAGGATGGAGTGCCATTGTCTCATGGAAGTATTGGCCAAAGTCTGGTTGGCACTTTTATGGGTGGGCATTGTCTAACAGACATGGGCAGTATTTGGTTGGCAGCAGAGATGAGCGCTGCGAGATGGAGTTCACAGACTTTACGTAACTTTGCTCCACCCGGATCAGTTCCTAGCTCTTTGGCTCTCTTGGGGATACTGTCCTGCACTGTAGTTACTCCTTGTCCTCGCCGTGGGTTGAGGTGATCTATTGGCTAGTCCTTTCTTGAAGGGCTTAACAGTGCATCACACAGCGTGTGTGATGCTTCAAGAAAAAGGTTTGTAAGCACTGACTGTTCTGCATCCTACCCATGTGGGGTACTGTCAGCTGTGCAGCTTCTAGACCTTAGTTATACAATACAGCGACATCTAGGGGTCATCTCTGGTAACACTTCAGCAGTGACAAGATCACAAACAAGTACAGACTTTTACGAGGGGTGTAAAGGATAGCAATATGCACAGTGGGATACAACACGTGTCCTATTGGTCACATGACTGTGATCTCTATTTGTTCTTTTTTTGTTGCCATCATGTAAACTATGTGCAGCCTGAAGTGCAGTGTACCAGTATATCACCTCTTATACTGATACAACCAGCAGAGGTGGCATACTGGCACACTGCACAGCACTGCAGGCTGCACATATGGAGGTCACTATTATGTGATCAATAGCACACTTGTTTTACTTTAGTCTTCCTCCATCTGTGCACTCTGCAGGACAGGGCACTCATGGGTGGGGAAGGGAGAGGGGGAGATCACTATTCTGTATTCCTGTATGAGGGAAACCTGACAGGCCTCCCTGCTGCACTCACCTCTTGCTGGGCTCTTACTTTGCTCCAAGGCCATATGCCCCGCCCCTTCCCGGGAACCAGCACTGCTGCTCCTCCTTCTTCTCCTCTTCTCAGTCAGACTTATAGAGGTGCTCATTGGACATATACACAGGATACCCTTGTCCCAGCCACCCTGCTGGCGACCCCGACCTTGTGCCCAGGGCAGATAACCCCCAGCCTCCCCCCCCCCTCCCTATGCCCCTGTATTGTCCTATCAGTATAAGTTTCAGAAATGGAACCCCCAAATATTAGATATGTATGGCATATATTGTTGAATACAGTATATCATATTGTTAAATCGTGTGGCAGAAACACAAGGGGTCAAAGTGTTATTGCTGTACCCTATGAGCATGTGAACATGGCCGAAGCAAAGTTTCAGATAACGATGGAAAACAGCAGCTTGGCAATCTAGTTTATTGCTTACATGTTCTGCAATAGATTGTCTCTTCCAGGAGATTTTTACATGTTGACACCTTCATTTTTGGCCACATATGTCTAAAACATGCCATGTAGTATTGTGGTACCCACAAGAGGGTCAATTATATAAGTGCAAGGTAGGGAAATAGTAGACCCTCTAGCAAATTCCCTTGTGTCATGGTACCATTGTGGTCTGTCTGGACCCTGTATGTCTTCCTGTGGACTTACACAACTTTTGTAACTGGGAATCTGCACAAGAAGAAGAAGAAAAGAAAGGTATGGTGTCTGGACACAGGTGTACCCATGGTGGTATGTGCAATAGTGTGACCCAGACACAAATGTGAAAGCAAGAATAACTTTACTGAAGATTCACTGTGCACACCAACAGAATCCAGACTCCTTACAGCTCAGGGTAGTGAGATGTTTATACAGTTCTAGGCTTAATACATAAGACGTACAATCTGCCGAGGAGGGTCTTCCCAGCTTGGCTCAATGTGCATACTAAAAATACTTTATTAACAGGCCCTATTACATGGAGAGATAATCTGCCCAGACAGGTCAATTTGGCAGATTATTGCTTCGTGTAATAAAGACAATGATCAGCTGAAAAATGAACATTGGTTGATCACGGTCTTTCAACATGCTGAAAAATCTTCCATCACCAACTGTGCATCGCTACGTGTAATAGCAATGCTCAGCTGACAGCTGATGACTGTGTAAAAAAATCCTTATACATACCTGCCCACGCTCCCCAATGTTCTTCTAGCTTCCGCCCACTGCCTGCAGCAGCTGCTGGAACTTCAGAGGCGGTATCTGAAGTAACCAGCCACTCAGCCAATCACTGGCTGAGAGGAGACAGGTATGTATAAAGTTCACACTTAAAGGCAAAGGCTGCACAGACATCACTAACTATATATACACAGCCCTTGCTGCATGATCGTCGAGCTGTGTAATAGGCTCTGAAAACGAGTGCTGATCTAGCAGATCAGCGCTCGCGTAGGGTATGTTCTCACTGAGCAAGTACGGCGGAATACCGCCATGCTCAGTGTCCCACTGTTAGTGAATGAGAGGGTGTGTGCTTCTCAGCTGCCGCCGCTCTCCGCTCAAAGAAGTGACATGTCACACACGTAATTCCGCGGTGGAGAGTTACACCGCCGAATTGCGCCTATTTTACTCCGTGTGAACATACCCGTATCCAGCATATCGGGTTATATAACAGGGGCTTTCAGGTGAAAATAGTTGTGACTTGTAAGCCACGGCATTGACTCTAATAAGAAGATAAATCTAGTTGTATATATTATATGTTTTTTGTTATGTTGATAAATGAATATATTTGTTGCTCCCAAAATGACTTGTCTTTTTGGTCTGCAGCTGGGATCTGAAACCACAATGAACACTAGTAATAACAATAGAGTACTTTCTAGACCACTTTTATCTATTTTATCCATTTGTATAATGTAATCACATTTTGATTTCAAAAGAACCAAATCACAAATCTGTCCATGTATGTGACGCGGTCGAAACCAATTGTGTGCACTACCATATTATGGCTCTTAACAACCTCCCAGTTGTACAGACTGTCATACAGAACATAGCAATCTGTAGGGTCATAATGAATTTTAAGGTCCCCATACACCTTAGACTTTGATTGTCCAAACCCTCCACCCACGGGGGGATTTAGCTATCAGTCAAACTTGTACAGGGCTATCTAGAACCACCACCGCCAAATGATGGCGCTCTCACAGCGGCTTACAATCCCCTCCCCATAGAGAACATGTGAATGGTGTGGTGACCCACCATGGGTGTTGCTATTGGTTACACCCTTCGCAAAAGCCTGTACTCTTTGTAAGCAAGTGGTGATGTAATAGTGATAAAGTTTCGCTATAAGATGTCGCTATTGTAAGTATATGTACTTAGATGCTGCACAGCTGTAGGATTTAATAGGGTTTCTGTTTGTTTATATGTCACATGGCTCTGTGGACCAATGAGAGTACTTTCTTCTTCTATCCTATCATCTCCTTCTTTACTTCTTCTGTATGCATTCTTCACCCATTCACAGCACACCTTACGGGGGCTGTAGATAGGAAGTCACGTGGGTAGAGGAAGTGTAGTGGTTCTTTGATGTTGGACTCTGTAGAGACAAGACGCAGCCTACAGTTTTTCTTCAAGTAATTTCACTCAGCACTATGCAGGTTAAACCCTTTACTAGAGAGGACAAGTCAGAGATCATCTCAACCCACGCCGTGGACAAGGAGAGTCACAGTGCAGGACAGTATCCACAAGAAAGCAGAAAGCTAGGAACTGATCTGGATAGAGCAAAGTTGCTAGAAGCCTATGAACTCTATCTCGCAGTGCGGATGTGGACAGGGAACCCCTAGCATTCCGCTCATCCCAGGTAACAAGGTCTGGGGCTTGGGTCACCCACTAGGACAGGTCCCCCGACACTGGTAGGGCAATAGGTGGTTCATTCCGACAAGAGTTGATGCATGGGCACAAGTATTCTCTCTCAAGTCTTCTTCTATTTCTACCTCCAACAGCAGAGCACAGTACTACTTAAGTTGGGACTCTCACGACAGCCTCCTCTCTGCTCCTCTGATTCTTCTTTGTACCTTTCAAGATGCAACCCAGTTGGCACGACTGTACCACTTTCCATACTCTCATCACAGATTTGGATCCCGAACTATTGAGTGTCTTATCAAGTGTAAAGTATTCTGTCAATGCAAAGCTGTATGTTCTGCTGCATATGAGTATCTTCAGAGTAAACAAGATTTAATTTATGATTAAGAGACTCTGTAATTCCTCATCTCGCACCAACACAGCACAAGAACACCCCTTGAGACATTTTCCCTTTCTGTGGGTGGCAGTACCAATAGTGAGTGGGTCACTACTCCACTCCTGACCACTGTGAAAACAGCCCAAGGGACCCCGCTATAACCCAGCAGGTCACTGTCCACAGAGGAACAAGGTGTTACTGGCCCTTTAAAATAAAAGCAGGTGTGCCACCATACCTTTGTGCCCAACCGGCATCGGCGTCACGACATAACATCCTAGGGTCCAGCTACATTTCAGCCAACCACCATAGAACTGACGTCACACCTTACCATCTAACAAGTGACCGGCCTTACCTCTGCCATAACACTGCGCGGGCACACCACACTGAACACTTTTGTATATTATGGGGAGGGAGGGTGGCAGATGTGAGAGATAACTGGCTAAATGATCGTTTGGCCATCAGTTATTGAAAGTGTATAGGGGCCTTTTCAGTTCATATCTCTACCATCAGATGGTTAAAGGAATATTCTGTTCAAACATAATGTTTCATATGTTGCTGCCCAATTCTTTCCATACTTGTTATTATCTATTCAGTTTCTTTCCCACAACTCTGAGCTGCTGTTTTCTGCTGAAGACACAAAAAACTGTGTGTGAGTTTTTCTCTCCATCTCCCCCTCATCCCCACTCCCTTCTGAGAAGGCTGATGTAAACAAGTCCTTATCTGCAATTTTGTAGCAACTTTGTAATGCCAGCAGGGATAATCACATTGAGCTCATCAGCAACTTGACCTCGGATTTACCCTCCCAGCATTACAAAGAAGTTGCAGATTTTGCCAGGGACTTTTACATTAACCGTCTCAGACGGAGAGAAAAGCTTACATGCAGTTTTCCTTGTCTTCAACGGAAAGCAGCCGCTCAGAACTGGGAGAAGGAAACAAGTATGAAATGAATTGTTAGTCTCACCATGGGCAGCAACATATCTAAAGTTATGTTTGAGTGGAATACCTCTTTAATTAAATGAGAGCAATATGAGCTAAATGTGAGCTACAACTATACTAGGCCATATTCTTGGTCAGTATTTAGTTAATATTTTAGTCAACATTTTTAGACAACTCCCATAGCCACATATCCATGCCAGCAACAGAGTTTACATAACCGTGCCACATTTTTCAAGTAAGTTCCAGCTTTACAGTGCCCATGATTGATAGTCACACCATTCACTTAACGTTCTCAGATTTCTTGCATATCCCCTCACCAATAAACAGAAATTGCATATAGCTTTATGTAACTTTTTATAGATTTTATTACAGAAAAGAAAGGATGCCTTCAGGTGAGAGTGCTGTTATCCTACCTGTGAGGCAATGCTGTCCCACTAAGCAGGGGTGCAGCTGCACCTTAGATGCCTGCCCCTACTACTCTTGGCGCACACCTGTATTACTACAAGTAACACCCACTAAGGGTCCATTTACACAGAAAGATTATCTGACAGATTATCTGCCAAAGATTTAAAGCCAAAGCCAAGAATGGAGGAGGAATCTCGGGCTTTCCTTTATTACCTGTTCCCTGTTTATAGTCTGTTTCTGGCTTTGGCTTCAAATCTTTGGCAGATAATCTGTCAGATAATCTTTCTGTGTAAATGAACCCGGAGGCTAAATACAGCTCACAGATGAAATACACCATGGTTATGAACATAACATTAATTATACTTCTAAAGGAAGGAAAAGCTGTACACAGTCAATCACATAACCTCCTTATTCATTACAACATAGTGAAATACTAGACACAAATATTCAGAGGCAGCTGTCAAAGGGATGGATGGCGTGTCTGCTTTATTAAAACTGGAGGATGGGATTTTCTGAAATGTAGGTTACTGACAATATGACAAAGGGCCCATCATCAAATTTGTGTCATCTGTACACTGAAGTTGCTGCTATGAGTTATCTTCGCAAAGGTCACAATCAATCGAGAAAAGCTGTTGGTGAATATTTTACATGTCCCACTTACTGATGGGGGATTGCAGTTCCCGGAGTATGCGAAAAGCAAAATGCTGGGCTTTACTAAATCCCCAGGAAGCAGATGATTAACATACATTGCAGATTAGCATGTTGAAGCAGGTCTCCTATTACTCTGCTTTTATTTCATGCTATTGAAGGTATTCATAACAAGTTTATTTTAGATAGGCTTTTATCTCAAAGCGCTGGAAATCATAACCTTCTGTGCAGGACTGATAACAGTCCATGGTTTTATTGGGACCTGACCCTAAGCCTGCACACTATAGAACTATACATAGTATTCTTGTAAATATGGTATCTGGAATAATATCACAATATGGTTCAGCGCATGCATTTATATGTTCACATGACAGTGTCTCTCTATAAAGTACAATTATAGAAATATGTTAGAAAGCTCACCAGTAAGTCCTTAGTATGTATATTTTTCAATATTTATCACTGCTCATGGATGACTATGAATATTACATCCCCCCAGGGGTAGTCACAAAACTGCGTATGTATGCATTAATACAGCCCCTGCTCCCAAGTTATTGCTTAACCGTGAAGTTTTTCCCTTCATGGCTATGGAAGATGAAAATAATACGATATAACATACAGCTTTCCTGAACAGGTTAATTTAAAGGGGTATTTTCATCTCAGCTAGCGTGGCTTAACTTGGAGGGCACATTAAGTTAAATATTTTTGCAAACCCATGTAGGTTACCAACCACCACTCTACTCTAAAAGCAGTGGTCGATGTAGTGTATATATAGCTGTAATGTAATCTATAGAGATATTTATTCTATACTCGGTATAGAATATAAAAATGTACAATATATCTATAGACAAACCATCCAGAGCACTGATTTTACAGCAGAGCAGTGGTCTGTAACCTAGACAGCAAGTTGAGGACAATAGGAGGGAAAGGGTGGCATATAAGAGTCACATCCGCGGCCGCGGCACATACCTCTCGCTGCGGTCGCGCTGTCACGTCTGGTCACGGCCACAGTTTCAAGCTGCTCCGGCTCACCTGTCAGCTCGACGGGCGTGTCCCTGTCTCCTAGGAAGCGCGCACGCCAGCTCTGCTTTGATTTAAGGGGTCAGTGTGCCTTTAATTGGCTGCTGCTCTACAGCTCTCCTAAAAATTGCAGCCCTGCCCTACCACATGTGTTGGAGCCTCTACATGCTCCCCATTAGTGTGTGGCCAAGCTCTTGTGTATCCTGCCTGTGTATCCTATCCTTATATTCCTGCCTAGCGGTTCCAGCCATTCTTTGTTCTTGCCATCTGACTGCTGTCTCAGTTCCAGCTGAGACTCCTGCTGAGTTCCAGTCTATCTTCCTCCTTGTCTCCAGCTGCACCTCGCCACTGCCACTAGCAAGCCAAGCCAGAGGTAGCGACCTGGGGATCGCCTGCTGCAGCAAACCCATCCTTCCTTGCAGCGGGCTCTGTGAAGACCAGCGACCCCTCCGCTCCCTGGTGCGGCTTACGTCATCACTAGTGGTGGCACAGCGGATCCACAACTCCCAGCGTTACAATCAGGAGAAGTCAAGCTTGCTAAATGATTGTACTTACAAAAATCTAAACTAGATGAACCCTGCAAGGGTAACCTTGTTAGTTGATATGTGGTCAATCCTATAATTGCTAATTTTTAAATAAAATTTTAAAGGAACGTAAAAACATTTTACCTTGGATGCAAGAATAGGAGGCCAGGCTGCAGAACTGGCGCTTAGAACCACCTGTTCTTATACCCAGCCAATTTTTTTCTGCAGGGAATTGAGGTATTTCTTTTATTTACCCCTTTTCCTATAATCTATGATCATTTTGATTGACCCAAAACTGTGGGTTGCACTTTAGGTACCACCTTACACTGATGCTTAGGATCCCACGTCAATGAGTCAATAAAGCTTTAGCAGTCACAAAATAAATGATATATACACTCCAATAAAGGTCATGTTAATGTGACTGTGATGATCCAGAAGTAGAATTTAATATATTAGTATGAATTATTCCAAGAAAAACAGATATTGCTGTCTGATTGTATATCGCAGATGTGGTGCTCTTTGTGGAAGAGACATGTTTTTCTTATTGTGGACAATCACTTTAAATATTAGGATGATATGTCAGAATGTAGTATGTGTTCCATTATTACATCACAAAGCTTTCAGTGTTAAACATATACAGTGTAATCTCTGTAAAAGGGTGTAAGGTACATTCATAGATTTACTATCCATGAGCCTGAGTTTGTAAAGTCAATGCAAAGTACACTAAATTTGCTTGAACTATACATATAAGGATGTGTACATTGCCTTTTCATGGTGATCATACAGATTTCTCTATTTGATTAATCGCATTACTTTCCTGGACAGTAAGCAGTGAAAGGAGACGATTTCCCTAAATAGCTACATATTGCTGTCTCCAAGGTAAACTATAGACACAGCTGCTGCAGTGTATACTCACAGCCCGAGCTGTTTACTTTTATGTCTTTAGAATCATTTATCTTCCACAGTGTGAACCCAGTTATTAATTTCACAATGGCAGAATCAGTAGGATTTAATAACTTAATAAAGCCTATGGACAACTTTAAATAATTGTTTTTTATTCTTTGCTTTGCAATTATTCTAGAACAAAAAATAGTATATGATTTTTTAATTTGTGTAGTTTTCTATATTTGTGAAGTCACCCCCCCCCCCCCCCCAACTCAGCTAGCCTTGTGTCTTATCCAAATGGTGTTCCTATCCTATGATACACTATATGAACCTCTTAATCAATGAATTTAGGACTTCTGTTCATTCCCATTACCAAACCTGTATAGAATCCAGCACCTACCAATGCACACATTAGTAAAAGAATGGCTCATCCTAAAGACCTAAATTTCATTGTGGTGCTGTATTAGGAGACACCAGTGCAACAAATCAGTTTGCCAAACATTGAGGTTTGTCCAAACCAGAATGCTTGACATTTGCCTCCCACTGTCTGGAGAGCTGGATACAGCCCTAGGAAGTCCTGAAAAACTTGGATCCAGCCATAGGCAAGTTCAGTTATCACTATTTGTGAGATTTATTGCAAACCAGGCCCTCTCATCCAACATTAGTGTCAGACTTCACAAATGTCTTCTGGATAAATGGGGGGGGGGGAATCCCAAAGACACCAAAGTCTAGAAGTAAATCTTACCAGAAGCAGGAAACTTTTAATGACAACTCTATAATAATACCTATCTATTTAGAATGGCATATCCTAAAAAGCTTTTTAACCCCTTCAAGACAAAGCCTATTTGCACCTTAAAGACCAGGCTCATTTTTCAAAATCTGACCTGCCTCACTTATAGCTTATATCTCAGTGATGCTTTAACGTATGCTAGAGATTCTGAGATTGTTTTTTCGTCACATATGGCACTTTATATTAGTGGCAAAATGTGGTCACTACTTTGTGTGTTTTTGGTGAAAAACATCAAAATATCATAAAAAATTTAAAAAATTTGCATTTTATGAACTTTGAAATTCTCTGCTTCTAAAAAAAGAAAGTTGTATCACATAAATTAGTTACTAAGTCACATTACCAATATGTCCTCTTTATTCTGGCTTCATTTCATAAACATATTTTACTTTTTTAGGGTGTTACGGGGCTTAGAAATTTATCAGCAAATTACCATATTTTCATGAAAGTTTCCAAAACTGATTTTTTTTAGGGACCAGTTCTTTTTTTAAGTTGATTTAGGAGGTTTGTATACTGGAAACCCCAATAAGTGACCCCATTTTGGAAACTACACACCTTAAAGAATTAATCAAGGGGTATAATGAGCATTTTAACCCAACAGGGGCTGGAGGAAACTATTCACCATTAGGCCGCAAAAAAATGAAAAATTAAAATTTTCCAATAATATATACGTTTAGATTAAAGTTTCTCATTTTCAAAAGGAACATGAGAGAAAAAGCACCCCAACATTTGTAACGCAGGTTCTCTTGAGTACTACGGTACCCCATATGTGGGCGTAAACCACTGAATGGGCACACAGCAGGGCTCAGAAGGAAGGGAGCGCCAATTAGCTTTTCCATTGCAGATTTTGCTGAAGAAGTTTCTGAGCGCCAAGTGCATTTGCAGTGCCCCTGTAGTGCAGGGGAGAAAATCTTGCCATAAGACACCCCATTTTGGAAAGTGCACCCCTCAAAGAATTAATTTTGGGGTGTGGTGAGCATTTTGAACCCACAGGTATTAGAGGAAAGTATTCAAAAGTAGACAGTAAAAATGAAAAATTTTTCATTTTTCCAATAATTTTTCCAATAATATGTTCCTTTAGTTTGAAATTTCTCAATTTCACGAGGAACAGGAGAGAAAATTCCCCCCAAAATCTGTAACGCAGGTTCTCCTGAGTAGAACGGTACCCCATATATGAGTCTAATCCACTGTATGGGCACACAGCCGGGCTCAGAAGGAAGGGAGCGCCAATTAGCATTTTTCGTGCAGATTTTTCTGAAGAAGTTTCTGAGCGCCAGGTGCGTTTGAAGCGCCCCTGTAATGTTTACAGAATAGAACTCCCCCAAAAGTCACCCCATTTTGGAAATTACACCCCTCAAAGAATTCATCTTGGGGTAGGATGAGCATTTTGGCCCCACAGGTATTAGAGGAAAGTATTCAAAATTGGCAAGTAAAAATGAAAAACTTTTTTTCCAATAATATGTTGGTTTAGTTTGAAATTTCTAAATTTCACAAGGAACAGGAGAAAAAATGTCCCCCAAAATCTGTAACGCAGGTTCTCCTGAGTACAACGGTACCCCATATGTGGGCATAAACCACTGTATGGGCACACAGCAGGGCTCAGAAGGGAAGGAGCGCCAATTTGCTGGAGCAAAACCGCAGCTAGTAATAGTTATTAGAATAGGGCAGTTACTAAAATAAAATAAAAAAATTAGATGACATGTAATGTCACGGGACATGGATATAATATTACCGCTCTATAAAGCCTTGGTGCGGCCTCATCTGGAGTATGCTTTCCAGTTTTGGAACCCGATTCATAAAAAGGATGTTCTAGAGCTGGAGAGGGTACAAAGACGGGCAACTAAACTAATAAGGGGAATGGAGCATCTTAGTTATGAGAAGAGATTAAAAGAATTACATTTGTTTAGTCTGGAGAAGAGATGTTTAAGGGGAGATATGATTAATTTATTTAAATATATAAATGGCCCCTACAAGAAATATGGGGAAAAGATGTTCCAGGTTAAACCCCCTCAAAGGACAAGGGGGCACTGCCTCCGCCTGGAGAAAAAAAGGTTCAACCTCCGGAGGCGACAAGCCTTCTTTACCATGAGAACTGTGAATCTGTGGAACAGTCTACCACAGGATCTGGTCACAGCAAAAACAGTAGAGGGCTTCAAAACAGGGCTAGACAAGTTCTTAGACCAAAATAATATAAATGCATATGTATAGAACCTATCACCCCTCCCCCTTCCCTGTATCCATCCCCTCCTTGGTTGAACTTGATGGACATGTGTCTTTTTTCAACCGTATTAACTATGTAACTATGTAACTATGTAACTATGTAATCTGGAGGTGGTTACGGACAGTCTGAGGTGGCTCCGGGTAATCTGGAGGTGGTTACGGGCAACCTGGGGTGGTTACGGGTAATCTGGGGTGGATACGGTCAACATGGGGTGGTCACGGGCAACCTGCTGTGGTTACGGCAACCTGGGGTGGTTAGAGGCAACCTGGGGTGGTTACAGGCAATCTTGGGTTGTTACGGATAAACTGAAGTGCTTATAGGTAAACTGAGGTGGGCACCTGTAATCTGCAAGGTGCGGTGGTCAGAGGCAAGGCGCGGTGGTCAGAGCAAGGTGCGGTGGTCAGAGGCAACGTGCGGTGGTTAGAGGCAAGGTGCGGTGGTCAGAGGCAACCTGCGGTGGTTGCATGCAATCTGAGGGGTTACATGTAACCTGGCATGATTACGGGCAACCTGGGGTGGTTATGCGCAACCTGCGGTGGTTACGGGCAACCTGGAGGGGTTACAGACAATCTAGAATTGTTATGGATAGACTGAAGTGCTTATAGGTAATCTGGGGTGGGTACATGTAATTTGGGGTGGTTACAGGCAATCTGGGGTGATTACGGACAATCTGGAGGGGGTCACTGGCAACGTGCGGTGGTTACGGGCAACGTGCGGTTGTTACGTGTAATCTGGGGGGTTACGTGCAATCTGACGTGATTAAGGACAACCTGGGGTGGTTATGGGCAACCTGCAGTGATTACGGGGAACGTTTGGTTGTTACGGACAACCTGTGGTGGTTACGGGCAACCTGCGGTGATTACAGGTAATCTGGGGGGTTAGGGGTAATTTGGGAGTAAACTGCAATTATTACTATAATAAAAAGGACAAGGAGCCATTGCCTCTGCCCCCCCCCCCCCCAGCGCTATGGCATACAAGTGACATCACTTGTGCACTTGCAGAGCTGGAGGAGAGCACCGCTGCAGCCTGTAGAAGGTGAGTATGTTCTTTTTTTAACTTCAGTTTTTACAGTCGTAAGACACTGATCATTTCTTAAAGCCTCCTTAAAGATTTCTTGATCAGTATTTCCCGACCGTAAAAATGGCCACAGATGTGTGCAGGGGGCCCTAAATCTTTTATTATCTCCTCCTTATGAGGAGGAGAGATCTGACACAGGAGCACAGAAAAAATGCGGAAATCAAATCACCTGTGAATCAATAAGTACAGGCTGCTGTTTCTGCCATACTGTATTCTGCTTATAAAATAGCAGCTACAGACTGTCATACAATAGTGTTTGAAGATGAGTTGGTGAAAGCTGAATCTTTTGTAAATTTATGTTTCCCATTATGCAGTATTCAAAGGATTCCCTTATGTAAAGGATGTGAATCTGATCCTATGTGGGGGTAATGCCCTTTTCATTATACATTTTCAGGCTATGTTTATACTACGTAATTTTTGTAAAATTACAGCCGTTGTTATGAAGTGCTGCCTTCTAAGGAATCCCGGACAGAGTGTATACACTCCAGCCGGGATCCCTGGTGGCACCACAAGAAACTGACATGTCAGTTTTCTGCGGCCGCTATTCAGTGAATGGCAGCCACAGAAAACATGTCAGTGCACACAGTGGAGAGTGCGGCTCCGCACCGCACCCGAATTCAGCGGCAGTGAAGATCATCTGGCCGGTACTGCAGTACACGGAACAGCTGGTGTCTTACTACGTGGGAACATGGCCTCATGCTGCGGCTGCTGAAGGATTTAGTTTTAAAAAAAATAGTTGCTACAGTGAAAGGAGTTTTCTACCAAACCAAACTAAACCACTGCGCTACCTAGCCATCAGGTTCTGATACCACAATGTTCAATGGAATACATACAACATGTCTTTTATAGGTATATTATGATGTTTTTGTAGGCGGTAGGATTTAGTTAACATGTATATGTAAGTTAATTTTAGATTTTTCTCATTGAATATTTGTCCCTAGAAAAACTGATGTTACATAAGAAGTTATCATTCCTTATGTAACACTGGAACAATAAAGTATCATAACATAAAGATTTTATTTTTTCAGTCCCCCTTTACTATATACAGTTAACCATAACCGCATGATTGAAAAAAAAAATGTAACTTTATCATTTGTAGATATAGGAATATCTACTAGTAATGAAAAGGTTAATATGATGTGAGTTATTGTCAGGGGCTTAATCCAGCAGTTGGAATGCAGTATTATCAGCAGCACCCGCTCTGGGGTATGGAGTGACAGATTACATGCTGCTTTATGACTCATGTGACCCTGTGTCTAGTGACAGTGACTTCTGTTGGTAATAATAAATTTCATTCCCGCTGCAGGTTAAAGGTCGGTTACCTATACTCCTTCTGTTTCCTGTGCCTGCAGTGCCTTGTATTACCTGGTAACTTGGTATGCTGCTTCTTTGCTTGCAAATTTAAAGGTTTTAGAGGGACTCATTTCAACCATGTGTACAAGTTATATGAAAATGAAGGACGGATTATAGGTGATGGAATCCGACCTCTTTATGCCCTGTAGTGACATTTGCAGGCTACTGAATTTACTATGCACAATATATGTGATTTATTGAATTGGATCATTTTTGGATTTGGCAACATTAAAACCCTTTATCTACAAGGTGATACATCACATATTATGCTCTTATTTGCAGTCTACCATAAAATAGTCAAAATCTATCAGATAATGTCTGGGCTAAATCATCCCTTAAAGATGACAACACTCCCGGTAAGCTATTGCCCCTTTTCTGGGTGCCTACAGTAGTAGATTCATTAAACCATCTGTACAGTGTTAATGTAGTGTTCATAGTAGTCTGTGGTGTAACTATGATTTCTATGCATGACTAGACATTACCGTTTCTATCAAGGGCTTACTTAGAAGTGTTACATTTACAAAAAATGGAAGAAGAATAACAAATGACTATATGCTTCTATACACCGAAGATACCTTCTCACTTACCTGTAGGGCATCCCAGTCCTGCAGGCAACAGTATGTTCATATGATAACTCACAGACTCTTAGGTACCAGTTCATCTCCAGCTCATATAGGAGAGCAGTCTTCCCAGTCCTTGGCTGGACTTGTCCTGCTGCGCTGTGCCTCTTGCCTTTGCCATTTTCCGCCACACTTTTTGGAGCTTTATTTCCCAAAGAAACAACAGAGTACTTCCTCAGTTTGGCACTGTCATCCTGAATTTTACCCCCAACAGCCCCAGTACGTGCTGCCAGCATTGTGCCCTTTTTACCACCCAAACACTATGTCACTGTCATCAGATATATTGTGGTTGTGTTTTCCCACTGCTGGTCCTCCCTTATAGCTTTACGCTGATCATGGAAAGGTAACTAGATCCCTCCAGATTCAGCTTAACCACTTCAGTCCTGAAGGGGCCAGCAATGCATTGCAAAGCAAATGCATTGCAGGCCCCTTCAGATGAAGAGGGGTTAACAAGAGCAAAGACCTGAAAGTCCCCTTTTCTTTCAACTGCTGAGAAGAGCGGTCCACCTGGTGCAGGTAAGCTGTGCAAAGCTGAGAGAAGCTACAGCTAAGCTTGTCATTCATACAATCCCGTTCTGGAGAGTCTCACTTCTGTCTGTATCAACTAAGCCTAAAAAAAAAGAAAAGAAAACATGCAATGAAGGCTTCTTAATCTGGGGATTGTTCTACCACTGCTGTGCATGTACTGTTGTGCCTTTGCTTTTTTTTTTTTTTTTTATTTCGGTAGAGTGAGAGCTGTCTTTACTTTGTAATCATGAGTGTACGCTAGAGTGGGATTAAATGTACTTAAATCAACAGTGATAAAAAAAAAAAGCCTGATCCGTTCCTACATCCTCTTTGTATATTGGAGTCTCAATGGAATTAATGTTATTGGAATAGGAAATGGAGTCAAATACATAATGTACTATGACAGTTAGGTTTATAATACAAGAACGCCTGTTTACACACATTAATATTTTAAGAACATTTCTTCAGTTGATATATAGAACATATCTATGAATGTAGAATTGAGATTTGGGATATTTTATTATTCTTTTTAGCTCAACAGATTTACCTTGGCCTCCTATATGACTACTATTCATTGCTTTGCCAGCTAAGAGATAACATTAAAAGATTTATTTTGTAAATTTACCAAAATTAATTATTAGATAAGTAAATCCAAATGGCTGTTTCATTGTAACCTGTGTCATCAATTGGAAATAAGGGGGTTGAAAGATTTCTTCACTTTTACTTGACTCCCAAGTTTATGTGAATCTAAAATGACACACAAATCATGGTTGTTCTGCACAGCAAATTGAGCCATACAAGCTAAAGTAGGCCTAATCTACTGATTTCAGCAGGATTGACCAACTATTGAATGTGTATGACGGCCTTATGACTTCCCCGATGGCAGATGAAAAGAGAGAGAATGACTGGGCATGTTGAACTTGGACTGCCTGATCCTTTAGTTTTAAGAGAGATAGGCCAGTGTTGGGTGCTGCTAGATATTGGTTTAATTTTGCATCAAAACAAAAAAGAAACAGTACGGCAGTATGCGCACATGGTGTGTAGAGAAGGTCCGAACCTGCCGAGGTTCGGGTTTGTACCGAACCTCATGGAGAGGGTGGAAAAAGCAGGAAGACCTGGGAAAACTGGTATACAGCCTATGGCTGTGGCTGTATCCCGGTTTTCCAGGCGGTCCTCCCGCTGTATCCACCCTCTGCACGGAGGTTTAAGACAGCCGGAATCATTGCCGAGAGTCTGGGTTCGTACGAACCCGAACCTCGGCAGGTTCAGACCATCCTTAATGGTGTGCTATGCTCTTGTGTATGGGCCTGTTTACAGAACACAATAATGTGTTACCAAATAAAAAGGGAAAAAAATCTATAATACTGACTGACTGCAGCTTTATACTAGACTGTAGACCAGCAGCAGCTCACTAGCTTTCTGTGGGTGACGGAACTTGGTGATGCTGATAGGGGAAGGACTGAGTCACAGCATTACCGCACAGGGTGTACGCTCTACCCTGCAGCTGCCAGAATGGGGAGCGGGGTCCAGCCAGGGCTTGAAGCAGATCCACTGTGGCGGCCACCAGCCAATGGCATCCAGAAGGGGCTGGAAGAAGGTCAGCGACTGCCTGGTGAGCGGTCCTTGGTGGTTCGGTAGGCCGGTGGATGTGAGCCCTGCTAGAGCCCCAGGAGGGTTAGTCCCACAAACTGCAACCCGTCACTGGCCCGATTCTCTGGAACAGGCTGGACCCCACTCAAATTAGCCCCCCTTTCCATGTAGTGTCCCAACACAAGTGTGCCACAAAGTTTCCTATGCACCTGTGCAAAGTAACTCACTGAGGTTCCCACAGTGGGATGAAGGAGAAGTGTGTTGTTTGTTTTTCCCCACTTGGTGTCGCTGTTGTATTCTTTGTATGTTTTATAAATGAAGGAAGCAATGGGTTAATTGTTTTGTATCACATGGTTGTTCTTCTCGTCACAGGTACATGCCTGTTTCACTCTTCATGCTATCCTATCGCTTCTCCTCTCTCTTTTGCACACAGCCCCACCAATCCCACACTAGATAAGGGAACCCTATAAAAAAGGAGCTAGTTCCTGGTGGGAGGGTCTTTTCTTAGTGGTCTTCTAGTTAAGTCATTGGAGAGAACAAGACATAGACAGAGAGGTTTCTCATGCTGTTAACTATCGCTAGCATGCAGTGCTAGACCCCTCAGGTGGGAGGACATCCTCTGAGGCAAACCTTGTCCACGCCAGGAATACCTTCTACACTGGACAGAGCAGTCACCTGGAGTTAGGTACTGACCCCAGTAGGACAAAGCTACAGTTAAAGCCTACATATCCTACTGCAACGCACGGCTATTCTGGAAAGTCTTGGAAAGTCTGCTCAACACAGCGCAGGGACGTGGGACCTTGTACTATCCTAGCAGGATGAGTAACCCGACACTATAGGGCATAAGGCGGTCAGATCACAGGGATCTATACGTGAGTACCAGTATCTTCTTCTTCAGTTATTTCTACCTTCTACCAGGATATCCCGACAGAATACACTGCTACATTGGACAGGGCCCTCAATACATTACTACCTCCTGCCTGCACCTGCAGTTACCAAAAGTGTATTATTCTGTATTGCACTGAAGTTCCTACAAGTAAACCAAGTTGTTGTGGTTAGGCCACTGGGCTGTGGTCTGTCATTTCGCGCCTGCACCCAGTGGTGGATAATAATGTGGGTGGTTTGGGTGGCCGCCCGGGGCCCGAGGCTCCAGGGGGGTGCCCATGCCACGCTGCCCACATTATAATCCGCCACTGCACTCTCTTGTGACCGCAAGCATTGTTTTGCTTGCGGTCACAAGAGTCCGTCAGTCCCCGGCTGATGCACGGCTGCCGGGGGTGTCCCGTCCTATCCCCATTAGCGCTCGAATCAGAGAGCTCCCCGTGCGCCTGTGGCTGTGACTTCCAGGGCACGAGGAGCTCTCTGATGCGCGCGCTGATGGGGATAGGACGGGACACGCCTGGCAGCTGCACATCAGCCGGGGACAGACCAGGAGGCGAGAGACTCGACGGGGGAACGGATGGCAGGTGAGTTGTGTTGGGGGTTTTTTTGTGTGTGTTATCTGCACAGGGGGGGAGGAGGGGGACCATCTATAAGGGGGGGAGAGAGAAGAGGGGGACCATCTATGAGGGGGCCAGCTATAAGGGGGGAAGAGGGGGACCATCTATATGGGGGGGAGAGGGAAGAGGGGGACCATCTATAAGGGGGGGAGAGGGGGACCATCTATAAGTGGGGAAGAAGGGGACCATCTATAGGTGGGGAAGAGGGGGCCAGCTGACATCCTCTGTGCTGCTGTGACCTCCCCTATAAGATCAGCACCCTCCTCTCCTGACATACTCTGTGCTGCTGGGACCCTGCAACTTCCCCTATAAGATCAGCACCCTCCTCTCCTAACATCCTCTTTGCTGCTGGGACTCTGAGACTTCCCCTATAAGATCAGCACCCTCCTCTCCTGACATCCTCTGTGCTGCTGGGACCCTGCGACTGCCCCTATAAGATCAGCACCCTCCTCTCCTGACATCCTCTGTGCTGCTGGGACCCTGCGACTTCCCCTATAAGATCAGCACCCTCCTCTACTGACATCCTATGTGCTGCTGGAACCCTGCGACTTTCCCTATAAGATCAGCACCCTCCTCTCCTGACATTCTCTGTGCTGCTGTGACCCTGTGACTTCCCCTATAAGATCAGTGCCCTCCTCTCCTAACATCCTCTGTGCTGCTCGGACCTCTCCTATAGATCAGCGCCCTCCTCTCCTGACATCCTCTGTGCTGCTGTGACCTCCCCTATAAGATCAGCACCCTCCTCTCCTGACATCCTCTGTGCTGCTGGGACCTCTCCTATAGGATTAGCATCCTCCTCTCCTGACATCCTCTGTGCTGCTCGGACCTCTCCTATAGATCAGCGCCCTCCTCTCCTGACATCCTCTGTGCTGCTGTGACCTCCCCTATAAGATCAGCACCCTCCTCTCCTGACATCCTCTGTGCTGCTAGGACCCTGCGACTTCCCCTATAAGATCAGCACTCTCCTCTCCTGACATCCTCTGTGCTGCTGTGACCTCCCCTATAAGATCAGCACCCTCCTCTCCTGACATCCTCTGTGCTGCTGGGACCTCCCCTATAAGATCAGCACCCTCCTCTCTTGACATCCCCTATAAGATCAGTGCCCTCCTCTCCTAACATCCTCTGTGCTGCTCGGACCTCTCCTATAGATCAGCGCCCTCCTCTCCTGACATCCTCTGTGCTGCTGTGACCTCCCCTATAAGATCAGCACCCTCCTCTCCTGACATCCTCTGTGCTGCTGGGACCTCTCCTATAGGATTAGCACCCTCCTCTCCTGACATCCTCTGTGCTGCTGTGACCTCCCCTATAAGATCAGTACGCTCCTCTCCTGACATCCTCTGTGCTGCTGTGACCCTGTGAACTCCCCTATAAGATCAGCCCCCTCCTCTCCTGACAACCTCTGTGCAGCTGTGACCTTGGGCGGGGGGCAACAGCAGGAAACCAGGTGGCAATATGTTTATTAGAGGCAACAGCAGGTGAACAAGTGGCAATATGTTTATTGGGGGCAGCGGAGGTGGACAATGCTTACTGGGGGTAGCAGCAAGGGACCAAACATTATGTTTATTGGGGCCAGCAGGGAGGGGAGGCAGGCAGTGTTTATTGGGGACAGCGTGGGGGGGGGGGGGGGCAGTAGCGGATTATGTGGGTGGATTGACCGGGGGGGGCCAGGTTGGGTGGACAGCCCGGGGCCCAGGGTACATTTAATCTGCCTGCACCTACACACCAGGTTACACTTGGGCTATCCAAACCTTAAAGGGGTTATCCAGCGCTACAAAAACATGGCCACTTTCCCCTTACTGTTGTCTCCAGTTTGGGTGAGGTTTTGAAACTTAGTTCCATTGAAGTAAATGGAGCTTAATTGCAAACCGCACCTGAACTGGAGACAATAGTAGGGGGAAAAATGGCCATGTTTTTGTAGCGCTGGATAACCCCTTTAAGTGCAGTGCCCGTTTGTCCGGGGGTGGGTTGCAACATCACTCCTAACCCCCGTGACACGTGCCCAAGTGACCCTACAGCCATAGAGCTGCCACAACACCTCACAAAAACACAGTGTGATCCCAGCCCGCATATCTTGCCTCGGTGAGGAATAGGAGCATGGTTCCCAGCTGCTGGTCTCCAAGCTAGCCAGAGAACTACTAATATTGGTGGAGGAGGATGTTGGCAGCAGACATGCAGCTTAGGGAAATCTTCCCTAACTTATTTCTCTATGCAACCCCTCCCCCCCCCCCCCCCCCTCCATACACACACACATTTAGCTATATCCTAGAATTTCAACCTGGGTCAAGCTGCCTCATCCTTAAAACGTGAAATCAGTCAGGGATCTGTGCAATTCTAGCCCTTGCACTGTCTTCACCTGAGATCAGGTGTCACAGCGTCCCCTGTTACATAGTGTCACAGTGTCAAATGTCACAGTCACCTGTTATGCAATGCTCAGCCAAGCTGGACATTAGCCCCTGTAATACAACATTAGAGATGGAAATTACTGTTAGGACTGAGTCTATAAATGCACAAAGCAAAGGACCTGAGCCCCACCTAAATACACTGTCACTAAGTACAGTGAGCCTGTATAGCAAAAGTCAATTCCCCTTCTATGAAATGGTTGGGACTGGTCACCACCCTGTTCTATAAAATTGACTTTGCTTTGGTTGCAGTCATATTAGGCTATTATTATCCGTTCATACAGCAGAAAAAGAAAATAAACTTGCAGTACTCACCATCTTCATACAAATGCTTTTATTCCACAAAGGCGTGAGGTGTGGATAGAGCTAGGGCGACGGTCCATTTTCCGCACTGCTGTGCGCTTCCTCTCGACCCTATTACAATTATTCCTAAAATAAAATTTTACCTGGTCATTGTCTCCAGAAGCTGCTAAAGCGATACCTCATATATACATACTGTACTTGCTTGCTTGGCTGGTGTCTGCAGGCTACACATGTTCTGGTTCCAGTTCAGTGTGCAGGTGTTTCTCCTAAAAGCTGCATTACTTCAAACATTGCTGCTCAAAGTGTTGCGGTCAATAAAAAAAAAAAAATTCATTTCATAGAGACGTGTTAACATTTTGAGCAGTCAAGTGGCCTTGGTGCTGACACCTTCACTGATCGTTGGAACGAGCAGGAGAAGCACTCAGCAAAGTGTTTCTCTCCCCTTTTCTCTCCTCACATACATAAGACAGACTTTATAGAAAGACGTAAAAATGACCAATCCTCAAAGGTACTTGCCCAAATGGATATATTGTTAGATTAAAAAAGCACAGTGTAATCAAAATCAATACAATAAAAATACATATATATAAACAGTTACCATAGGGCCCTAATGGTATAAAAAATGAAATAAAAACAGTGATTAAATATATAAATGAAGCTCAATGTGGCTCCTAAAATATGGTGTCTCGGTAAAGGAAAGAAAAAGGGGTTCATATAGTGCACCTCTCACCAGACCACGTTGGCTTAGCGATGATGTCGTAATGTTCTGCAACCTGTGGTACGCCAGAGATGTTATCAGTGGTATGTCCAAACAGGTAAAGTGCTTGAAAGAGATCGCTGAATGTTCACTATTTGCGACCTGTAGTGCGCCCGCGGTTTCCACTGTAGATTACCGTCTTGGAACGCTGAATGTCCGCTATGTGCGACCTGTAGTGCGCCCGCGGTTTCCACTATAGATCACCGTCTTGGATCTCCGATCTAAGGTGAAGTTATTTGTCTACTTATGCCGCTTTTAATGCCGGGAGCGCCGGCTGGAGAGTGGCGTCTTCTCCGCTCGCGGTGATGTTGTAGATTCTGATCGTAGCAGTCCAACGCGGGAACTCAACTGTCAATCAGCGTACCGTGGCAGTATACGGTAAAATGTCGTAACTTGTGGTTTGGCCAATTCTCTGTGCTTAGGGTCAGAGATGGTGCACTATCGGTACCAGGTGAGATAGCTATACGCGTTTCAAGGCAACCAGGGCCTCTTCGTCAGTAGCTTATCTAGGAGCCACATTGAGCTTCATTTATATATTTAATCACTGTTTTTATTTCATTTTTTATACCATTAGGGCCCTATGGTAACTGTTTATATATATGTATTTTTATTGTATTGATTTTGATTACACTGTGCTTTTTTAATCTAACAATATATCCATTTGGGCAAGTACCTTTGAGGATTGGTCATTTTTACGTATTCCTTTATCTTGCATTTTTTCCACCCATGGTACTGGGTTGACCTCTGACCTCAGGTATAGAGAGCTCCACTATTTTCTTCTTTTTCTTCTTTTTATAGAAAGACAGCCTATGGAGTGCATCTCCTGCCGCGAGAAGAAAGATGGGGAGAGAAGCGATTAGCCAAGTGCTTCTCCTTGCTTGTTCTAGCGATCAGTAGTGGCCTTAGAATTCAGACTCCAGATCAAAACTTTTCACTTGTCTCTCTATATGTAAAAAAATTTTGTAAGGCAAAAAAGAATACACTAACAAATCCATTATAGTGTCAGAGCCTCGGAACTTACCTAGGGCAGAGCAGAGAGGACCTGTTTCAGCGCTGCGGTCCAGTGCCGAAACAGGCCCTCTCCGCTCTGTCCTCGGTTAGCTCCGAGGCTCTGACACTATAATGTCTACCCAAGTCTTCGATCCCTTGGCTTAGGATCCTGGACTGATCCCTTGGACTGACTGCTGCGGCCCCAGGCTATCTCCATTAATAGCGTTCTGAGGTGTTGTACTCTTTGTACAACACGCAAAGGTGAGCATACCCAATTGTGCTTCTTTTGCTGCCTATGTTTTTATGGTGTTACCCTAAGGTGCCTTTCATATCTTTTTAGCCTTATCTACCTAACAAATCCATTGTCCTGGCTGGATTGTCAGGCTTCCTCGATTACTGGATGCAGTGGTAAATGGAAAGACTTGTGCCAGATTAATAATTGAACAGCAATCCTGTTGTACTCAGTAGTCATGACTCAGGCAGACGTTCACATACAATACATTCCTATTCAACAACATTTTCTATAGAATTTTTTTTACCAAAATGACCCCAGTCTAAGATTGAAGCTGTCTGTAACTAACTGTACAGAGAAGGAAAGTGCGATTTTTTTTTTCATCATCTTAATGAGGTAACATCATCTGAGCTATGAAAAATGTACAAGTTGGACATAGGAGATAGTTTCTTCCCAGAAAACCAAGATCTCTTAAAACATTTATGGTTGAGCTGTCCATATCCTTGCGTTTTAACCCAAGGTTCCCTTGCCTTACTGTTAAGAGTAGGTTTCAGTATGTGTGTCTGTGTATACAGAACAGGTATTTATTACTACTAGTATCATTAGCATGATTAAATAGGTGGTTAAAAAATCCATTCCTGAACACCATATTTCTGACCCTGATCTGTTAGCCAGAAGGAAGAGCTACGACAAAAGGCGTTTATCAATCTGGAGGACCCAGCATGTCTGGCACTAACATAGACATTCCATTTATCTTAATAGTAGCTATTTAATATTTTATTTTGCCTGTGGTGGTGCTGAAGGTTATTGCACACTAATAAATTTCAGCTGCTTGTGAGGGGGTCCCACCACCAGGACACCCTTAGATCACCTTAAAACCCTGCTATATAAATGCTAAAGTTCTGTCCTCTTATTGGACTACACAAATAATGTATAAAACATGTTTATGTAAATGTCCTTTTTTTTCTTTTATTTGTTCTATTCATTTCAGAAGTAAACAGTCATAGTTTTATATCTATTATAAGACTGTTGTAGCTTATAAAAAAATAGATTTTCTGATGGAGCGGATAAAAACCCAGATGTTTAATCCCACACATTTCTGTGTCTGTTATGTTTCTGTTATGTGTATGGATTAAGATAAAAAAAAACTCGCTCTGAGGCTAGTCAGCAGTATAATGCTTGAAATAGGCTGTGAAAAGGAAGCCATGAAGCACACTGAAAAACAACATCTAGCTGGTAGATGAGAAAGGAGAGGAATATACAGGATAACTGTGAAAGAAATACTTTAAAGGAAATCACTCTCACCAAAAGGGAAAAAATACTGCACAGAAGGTTATAGAGCAAAACACAGATAGTGCCACCACTTTAATTTATGAGGCTGTAAGTACTTTTGTCCAGATTTGCTTCGGCTGCTGCACCAGACTTTTTGTGGTGTCCTACCACGGGTGTTGCAGTGTTATACACCCTTCATAAAAGTCTGTACTTATTGTATTTGTATGGTGATGTAGACAGTACTAAAGTTTTGCCACTAGATGTCACTATATTATATATGTGTATTAGAAAGTTGCACAGCTGAAGGATGTAAAGGGTTATTGTTTCTATATATGTCACACGAATCTGTACACCAGTAGAAATCGGTCTTTCTTCTCTCCTATCAGCTCTCTCCTTGTTTCTTCTGTTGCGTAAGTCACATGGGTGGATGAAATGTGAAGGTCTTTCATGTTGGACATTGTGAAGGAAGGACACAAGCTAGATAGCTCTCCACAGTGGTCCTATTTGGACCCTGGTCCTCTGGCAGGTGGCCATACTCTCAAGCTAGAGTCTTAGCTAGGACCCCGTATAGGTAGGACGCAAGACAGTACTCAGCTTTCCTCCTCAGTGACGCTATACAGCACTAAGCACTGTTAAACCCCTCTTAGGAGAGGACAAGCCAGAGACAACCTCAACCCATGCAGTGGACTAGGAGAAGTAACAGAGCATCCAAAGCAGAGTATCCACTAAAGCCAAAGAGCTAGGAACTGATCTAGATAGAGCAAAGTTGCAGTAAGCCTATAAACACTATCTCGTAGTGCAGGTGTAAGCAGAAAATCCTCAGCATTCTGCTCATCCCAGGTAACAGGGTCTGGGGCCTGTGTCACCCTCTAGGAAGGTTCAGCCGAGTCTAGTGGGCATAAGGTGGTGTGAAGACTATTCAAGGTCAATACATGGGCACAGGTGTTCTACTTCTTCATCTAAGTATTTTACCTCATCCTCCAACATCCCGGCAGAGCAGAGTGCTACATGGGTTAAGACTCTCTCTGCATCCTCCATTCTACTACTCTGCTTCCTCGTATCACTCAGAACACTACTCAGTCAACACGACTATATCTTGTCTTACATTCCTACTACAGATTCAGCTACGATATTGTCAAATATTTGTCCGGAACTATTGTGAAGTGTATTATCAAGTGCTTTATCAAGAGTAACGTCAGAATTGTGTGACCTTGCCTCAAGCACATATCTTTAGTAAACAACAAGCCTATTTAAGTGAAAGAGACTTTGTGATTTTTCGTTTTCTACCGACACAGCAGACATCATAACCTTGGCACATTTCCCCTTTATTTGGGTGGCGGTTCCGATAGTCTGGGAGGGTCACTACACCACTCTGGCCATCCATGATCACTCTAACCCAAGGGACCCCGTAGCAACCCGGTGGAACACTACCACAGGGGGAAAAGGTACAACCGGCCTTACAAAATAAAAGCAGACGTGCCATCACACCTGTGTGCCTACCTGGCACTGGCGTCACAAAATAACACCTTAAGGTCTGGCTGTATCTCGGCCAACCACCACAGGAGTGCCCTCACACTTCACCACCTAGCAAGTGACCGTCTGATCCTCCGATATAACATCACACCCGGGGGTACACCAAATTTTGACTTCAAATATGTCGGAATGGTGGAGCAGGGCAGTTTTGATTTTCCTGTGTTTTGATTGATTGACCATTTTCATGTGTTTTGATTTTCCCACTCGCAAGATGGCTGTGGCTATGCAGTGGTGGATTACTTCCAGATCCTGGATCACAAAAGAGGGATAAGCTGGTCCTACCTAGATGGGTTAATATTGTTAGCACCAAATACATACCTTTCCATAGCATCAAACAGACAAACTGCAGTACAACAGTAAATACCTCCTCAAAGCAGCAAACAGACACCGCAGTGCAACACCTTTCCACAGTGTGGAACAGATATCCTATCACAGCATAAAATACTTTACAACACCAGATACCTCAGTGAAGCATTAAATACCTCTTCACAGAAGCATATAGTGCACCAGATACCTATCCATACCATCAGATTCCACATTACAGCACTAAATACCTCTCCAAAACCCCCCTCCAGGCTATGGGAAGGGGATCAGACCTTCAGGAAAAGCGGCTGTGTGTCAAAGGGAAAAATTCTTATGTGCAGCCACTTACCACTGTCAGTACGGAACTTCTAGGGACTCTTCTACACACAGGGCTGTGGCAGTATCTCCTCCCTCTTCAGTATGGAATTCAGTCTTATGTGTAGAAATATGTACGGGAGTACTTTAAAGGTGACATTATCTGGCCTGTGAACTTTGACAGGAATGTCCCTGTGACTCACCTAACACTGAACCGTACCTCACAGCTCCAGAAGCACTGATTTACAGGTTTAAATAGACCAGCTCATAGTTAAAGGGGTTGTCCAGCCAGGACTCCTTTTATGGCAATGGGGAGGTGCAATGGAACTGCCACCCGCATTCTGCTACTCCGGTCCTCAGTCTCTGCGGACACTTCCGGGGTTCTGAGACGTGACGTTGCTGGCCCGCTCAGCCAGTCAGTGAGGTGGGGCATTGCTGCAGCAGAACCAGCCAGACACCACTGGACTGGAGCAGCGGAATGGAGTGCAAGCGAGGGTCGGGGAGGTAAGTGGATATAATTGTTTTCACCCACCCCCTTGTTTGGCATATTCTTAAGCAAAAGGTTCAGATATGTCTTTAAAGAAGGTGACCAATTAAGGTACAACACAATTTTATTAAGCAAATAATTAAAAAGATGATAAGAAATATATAAGAGGATTATATACAGATGGTATGGCATAAATACAATAACCTGGTGTTCTAAGTATGAGATTGCCTACACTTATGTATAGATATAAATACAAAGATTAAGTATTTACAATATCATTAGTGCATAGTTGCATCATCTGTCCTTCAAGCATCAGCCACAAGCAAAGAAGCAAGTGGCCGAAAACAATCATCAGCCGCAAATCGGTGCAGGACAGAGAACAAATCATTACCAGGAACATATCAATACTTCATCTGCCATAAAACTTCAAATCTGACAGAGACCAACTCCTGGGCCTACACTATGGAAGCGTCCTTACCATAGGTCCAAACCTCTCTACCAGATGGCTGCAACTCTGCAAACTATCTCCATTGAATCAGTAAAAGCCGCCTTCAAACTTTTTGGATGACCTAGAAGCAGTAGCGAAATTTGATGGGGGGCAGGGGGGGCGGCCGCCCCCGGGCCCACTCTGGCAGGGGCCCACTCAGATCGCTATTGAATTTTCTCTCCCTAAGTCTATTCCTGAAGATACAGACTGCCTGTGCAGTCTGTATCTTATGCTTTTACCTAATCCTGTATAGCGGAGAAGTACGGCCGGGGGCGGCCATCTTGATGACGTCACAGTGGTGCGTTCCAACGCTGGAACGCAAGGGACGTCATCAAGATGGCGCCCGGCTTTACTGCACCGCTACAGAGGACTGGGTAAAGTATAAGATACAGACTGCAAAGGCAGTCTGTATCTTCATGAAGTTTATTTCTAAAGATACAGACTGCCTGTGCAGTCTGTATCTTATACTTTACCCAGTCCTCTGTAGCGGTGCAGTAAAGCCGGGCGCCATCTTGATGACGTCCCTTGCGTTCCAGCGCTGGAACGCACCACTGACGTCATCAAGATGGCCGCCCCCGGCCTTACTGCTCCGCTACACAGCTATAGGTAAAAGCATAAGATACAGACTGCACAGGCAGTCTGTATCTTTAGGAATAGACTAGAGCTGGACAGGTGGACGCAGGGGGAGCTGGAAATGTGGACGCAGGGGGAGCTGGACATGTGGACGCAGGGGGAGCTGGACATGTGGACATAGGGGGAGCTGGACATGTGGACACAGGGGGAGCTGGACATGTGGACGCAGGGGGAGCTGGACATGTGGAAACAGGGGGAGCTGGACATGTGGACACAGGGGGAGCTGGACATGTGGACACAGGGGGAGCTGGACATGTGGACACGGGGAGCTGGACATGTGGACATAGGGGGAGCTGGACATGTGGACACAGGGGGAGCTGGTAAAGAGGGGGAGCTGGACATGTAGAAACGGGGAGCTGGACTTGTGGAAACAGGGGGAGCTGGACATGTGGAAACAGGGGGAGCTGGACATGTGGACACA
Source organism: Dendropsophus ebraccatus (assembly GCF_027789765.1). Taxonomy (NCBI): domain Eukaryota; kingdom Metazoa; phylum Chordata; class Amphibia; order Anura; family Hylidae; genus Dendropsophus; species Dendropsophus ebraccatus. The sequence continues at coordinate 86,388,017 of NC_091459.1, forward strand.
GGGGGAGCTGGACATGTGGACGCAGGGGGAGCTGGACATGTGGAAGCAGGGGGAGCTGGACATGTGGACATAGGGGGAGCTGGACATGTGGACACAGGGGGAGCTGGACATGTAGAAACGGGGAGCTGGACATGTAGAAACGGGGAGCTGGACATGTAGAAACAGGGGGAGCTGGACATGTGGACACAGGGGGTGCTGGACATGTGGACGCAGGGGGTGCTGGACATGTGGAAACAGGGGGAGCTGGACATGTGGAAACAGGGGGAGCTGGACATGTGGACACAGGGGGAGCTGGACATGTGGAAACAGAGGGAGCTGGACATGTGGACATAGGGGGAGCTGGTAAAGAGGGGGAGCTGGACATGTAGAAACGGGGAGCTGGACATGTGGACACAGGGGGAGCTGGACATGTGGAAACAGGGGGAGCTGGACATGTGGAAACAGGGGGAGCTGGACATGTGGAAACAGGGGGAGCTGGACATGTGGAAACAGAGGGAGCTGGTAAACAGGGGGAGCTGGACATGTGGAAACCAGGGGGAGCTGGACATGTGGAAACAGGGGGAGCTGGTAAACAGGGGGAGCTGGACATGTGGAAACCAGGGGGAGCTGGACATGTGGAAACCAGGGGGAGCTGGACATGTGGAAACCAGGGGGAGCTGGACATGTGGAAACCAGGGGGAGCTGGACATGTGGAAAACAGTGGTTTTCTGATTTAACCCTATTTGGCCCAGTTCTCTCTGGCAGCTTCATAGAGGAGCTGGGGGCTGATCTGGAGATCCTGGGGGAATGGGGGCAGAGGTCCGACCCCTCCACCCCAGTCTCTTACAGGATAAGGGACAAGTATGTTTAAATCAGAAAGCTGTGATTCGGATCACAGAGAGCAGGGTGCAGCAGCCTGTAGTGGCTGCCCGAGTTAGCTAGTGATTGAGCCTGCGGTACCTCCCTGTGAGTGATGCACCTGTCTTAGGCAGAATGCAAATTATCTACCTCTATGGTATATGGGTCAGTCAGTGTATAGGGAAAATAATAGTCTTTGCATAATGGATTTAACTTTTTTTTACAGTTTTAACTACAGATCTCAGGTGAACCTGTTATACTGCCCATACATCCATGACATTGGGATAGTGAGCGACTCCGATGAGAAGACACCCCTTGTAAGTCACTGTTTCATTTTATGTGTCTATATATGTAAATGTAGAAGCCTCTAACACTGCTCTTAATTCACTATGAGTAATGGAGCAGAATATACCCTTTATTATTTAGAAAGCATTGTTGTCAAGCGAGGTTCCCTTTGGGTAACATAATCGGTTGGGGGCCCACTCAGACTTGCTCGCCCCCCCTAGGCTGAACCCCTAGCTACGCCCCTGCCTAGAAGTCTAGTGTATACGGTCATCTGGGGCATTCATTAGTGAAGGACTTTTAAAAATGTGAAATGGAGACTAGCCTATAAATGACACACAAAATAGTGGTTGATATACTTCAAAAGCCCTAATTTAGTCTTGGTTTTACACCCCTCCCCTGACAGACAATCCCTTTAACTCTGATCTTGGCGACTAGAGAGCTACGGAACCTTAATATCTGCACAACATAACAATGTTAACTTGTGACGAAGCAAGACATGGTTTGCAGCTGTGTTCTTTTGCAGCCACATACTTATTCAGAATAGTGTATTAAAATAAAAATAAAAAGAACAGTACTCACCCTACTGATCCCCTATTAGACACTTGAACATTGGAATCAATCAATGCTGCAGCAGTCACATGCCCCATTTTCACAGATGGACCAGGAACCAATACAAAAAATATTGGGGGACCTTTAAAGTGTTGGAATTGTAGCCACAAAGGATCAGTAGGGAGTGTTACTTTTTTCAATACTTTACACCATTCTATGCATTCTATTTTTAAAATACTAATAATTTGAAATGTTTTATTAATTAATTAATTAATTAATTAATTAATTAAAATTTAATTAATCAACAATAATACAGTAGCCGGTCAATTCTTTTAACATAAAAAAAGAAAAAGGCATAGTGTGCAAAATAATCATTTTGTTATTACAATATGATGTTATATAAGGAAAGAAAAAACAAACAAAATAATGAAAATAACACATTGACTGAAGGAATTAAATAACAGATGGTGCATGTACTGTATTATGAGAGTTCAGGACTAAACATTCCGCTCCAAAATAGACTAAAAGCTGCCTCATGTATCAACATTTAGGAAGGTGATTTTTGTAGCTCTTAGATTGCTTTTCAGCTAAAGCTGGGTTCACACTATGTATATTTGAGGCTGTATTTGGTCCTCATGTCAGGTCCTCATAGCAACCAAAACCAGGAGTGGATTGAAAACACAGAAAGGATCTGTTCACACAATGGTGAAATTGAGTGGATGGCCGCCATATAACGGTAAATAACTTCCATTATTTCAATACAACAGCCGTTGTTTTAAAATAACAGCACATATTTGCCATTAAATGACGGCCATCCACTCAATTACAACATTATGTGAACAGAGCCTTTCTGTGTTTTCAATCCACTCCTTGTTTTGGTTGCTATACAGCCTCACAAATACAGCCTCAAATATACGTAGTGTGAACCCATTAAAGGGTAAACTTATTGTTTAAATAACACTTTTATGTTAAACATATTTTTTAAGAATTTTTGTTGAGTTTTTTTCTCATGTTTTCATTTTCCTATATATATTATAAAATTATCCTAAAATCTTGCAGTCTTCATTCTCACCACCAGATTTTCAAAGCCAAAGAATGGAATGATTTAAAGCCAAAGCCAGTATTTGAGAAGAGGAGAAATCTCTGTCTTTCCTTTATGACCAGTTCTCTGTTAATAGTCTGTTCCTGGCTTTGGCTTCAAAAATTTGTCAGAAAAATCTCTCTGTGTAAACACACCCTAAGCTGAGACGTCCTGTTGTGTCTGTAGTGATAGGAGGAGACTGCTATAAAATCATCTGTACAGCATTACAGCGCCCATAAGGCTTGCTGTAAAGCAGGTCACTAAATACTTTTAAAAGCTTAAAGCTCATTCAAGGTGGCAGCCCCCATAACTATGTACAAAAAGATAGAAAGGTAAAATTCCATAATTTCGAGGTAAAAATATAACTATATTTTCGCTCCATTGAAGTCAATGGGAAATTGGTTAGCAGTGAGTACACAGTATAGAATAACAGCCGTAATTGATTAAGATCATCCAAATATTGAACATGCTCATTATTTACCAATTGCTTTTGCATATTGTTTAATTTTCAATCAATATTACAGTCATATTTAGCTTTTATTTTTCAGTATATGAACCTAGCCTAATGCTATAACAGCAGCTCAAAATGAACACCATCATATTTACCAAATTACCTTAAACCTTTTTCTGACACCTTTTTGAAAGGTCACAAATGATATATTGGGCGCTAATCCTGGATTATGCAAATTTTGGGGTGAATACTCAAAACAAGCAGAATTTTAAAAAAGTTGCATCAAAAAAATATTCATAATAATACTGGTTTATAAATAGAACGTCCCAAATCCAATTATTCTCTTAAAAATAGGCACAAAGCCCTTGATAAAGGTCCCCCACTGCTTCTTTGTTGGCTGTTTGACAGCTATCTCTTAGGATGGTCGTCATTTTGATAATTTTATGACGGATGTTATTTGTAAAATCACAGCCATTTTTTGGTCTCAAAATGATGGCAGTGCTAAAAAACGGCCCTCAAATGTCCAAATTTGAGACGATTTGTGAACATAGCCTAACTGTAATAAGAGGGTTTAAAGCAAACCAATCACTAGGAATTACCTTGTAAAGCAACTAACAGCAGCCAATAGATCGGGTAAACCGCTGCCTTACAATGCGTTCTATACTCTCTGTGGTACCTTTATCTGCAGGAAGGGAAAGAGACAGAGACTAGTCACGGCTCTGTGCCTGTTAGCATGCTCTGCGGGGTGATTGACAAGAAAAGCAGGCAGTTAGAAGCCACTTTTCCTGTCAATTACCGCTTTAATCCAGGCTGAAAAGAATGGCTGCTATTTTCATTAAAGACAGTGGCCGTTCTTTTCAAAAATACTACCTTGTGTAAACATGGCCTCAAGATGCTTATTAGCTATAATCTTCTTTTATTGTTTAGAAGTTTTAATGCTGCACAATAGTATGGAGGCAAACAGAGTCTTTGTGTCTGAGAGTCTGTCACAAGCTTGGTAAAGTTCTTTAGAGAGACAAAAAAAAAGTGTTTACATTATTTAAATTCGTAACATAAAAACATTAACAATTTAAAAAAACGTAATTGGTATCACTGGATCTAAAATAATTCAGATTTTTAAAATATCCTTTTCTATACATGCCATAACGAAAATCCTGAGCCAGAATTATTCGTAATGGTAACCTCAGTGTCCAAAACGAATAAAAAGTAATCAAAAAGTCATATACACCCCCACTTTATAAGTCTATGTGACTGTGACATGTCAAAAGTGTTGTTGTTTTTTTAAATTACAGCAAAACTTTAAGCCATGAACAAAGACCTTTTGTCCTCAGGTGGTAAGCCAGTTCTGCTTTAATGAGACATGTAGTAATTCACTCATACCAGGAGATGGTGCTTTTGTAGTACGATATATTTTCAGCAACATGATATATATATATATATATATATATATATATATATATATATATATATATATACACTATCGTTCAAAAGTTTGGGGTCACATTGAAATGTCCTTATTTTTAAAGGAAAAGCACTGTACTTTTCGATGAAGATAACTTTAAACTAGTCCTAACTTTAAAGAAATACATTCTATACATTGCTAATGTGGTAAATGACTATTCTAGCTGCAAATGTCTGGTTTTTGGTGCAATATCTACATAGGTGTATAGAGGCCCCTTTCCAGCAACTATCACTCCAGTGTTCTAATGGTACAATGTGTTTGCTCATCGGCTCAGAAGGCTAATTGATGATTAGAAAACCCTTGTGCAATCATGTTGACACATCTGAAAACAGTCTAGCTCGTTACAGAAGCTACAAAACTGACCTTCTTTGAGCAGATTGCGTTTCTGGAGCATCACATTTGTGGGGTTAATTAAACGCTCAAAATGGCCAGAAAAAAGAGAACTTTCATCTGAAACTCGACAATCTATTCTTGTTCTTAGAAATGAAGGCTATTCCATGCGAGAAATTGCTAAGAAATTGAAGATTTCCTACAACGGTGTGTACTAATCCCTTCAGAGGACAGCACAAACAGGCTCTAACCAGAGTAGAAAAAGAAGTGGAAGGCCGCGTTGCACAACTAAGCAAGAAGATAAGCACATTAGAGTCTCTAGTTTGAGAAACAGACGCCTCACAGGTCCCCAACTGGCATCTTCATTAAATAGTACCCGCAAAACACCAGTGTCAACATCTACAGTGAAGAGGCGGCTGTGGGAATTTGGCATTCAGGGCAGAGTGGCAAAGAAAAAGCCATATCTGAGACTGGCCAATAAAAGAAAAAGATTAAGATGGGCAAAAGAACCCAGACATTGGACAGAGGAAGACTGGAAAAAAGTGTTGTGGACGGATGAATCCAAGTTTGAGGTGTTTGGGTCACAAAGAAGAACGTTTGTGAGACGCAGAAGAATGAAAAGATGCTGGAAGAATGCCTGACGCCATCTGTTAAGCATGGTGGAGGTAATGTGATGGTCTGGGGTTGCTTTGGTGCTGGTAAGGTGGGAGATTTGTACAGGGTAAAAGGGATTCTGAATAAGGAAGGCTATCACTCAACTTTGCAACGCCATGCCATACCCAGTGGACAGCGCTTGATTGGAGCCAATTTCATCCTACAACAGGACAATGACCCTAAACACACCTCCAAATTGTGCAAGAACTATTTACAGCAGAAGCAGGCAGCTGGTATTCTATCGGTAATGGAGTGGCCAGCGCAGTCACCAGATCTGAACCCCATTGAGCTGTTGAGGGAGCAGCTTGACCATATGGTACGCCAGAAGTGCCCATCCAACCAATCCAACTTGTGGGAGCTGCTTCTAGAAGCGTGGGGTGCAATTTCTCCAGCTTACCTCAACAGATTAACAGCTAGAATGCCAAAGGTGTGCAATGCTGTAATTGCTGAAAAAGGTGGATTCTTTGACGAAAGCAAAGTTTGATGTAAAAACAATGTTATTTCAAATACAAATCATTATTTCTAACCTTGTCAATGTCTTGACTCTATTTTCTATTCATTTCACAATGTATGGTGGTGAAGAAATGTGAGTTTTCATGGAAAACACAAAATTGTGTGGGTGACCCTAAACTTTTGAACGGTAGTGTATATATATATATATATATATATATATATATATATATATATATATATACAGTATATATATTTTATATTTGTTGCTAATATCCTAATAGATTCACTTAAAGGAGATGTCCGGGATCCGTCATTTTTTTTAAACATGTTATGTTCAGCCATTTCCTTTCTGGCAGTTTTTTTTTTTTGTTTTTTTTAACCCCTTAAGGGCAGAGCTAACTTGCATTTTTGCATTTCCGTTTTTTTTCCTCCTTGTGCTTAAAAGGCCATAGCACTTGCATTTTTTCACCTAGAGACCCACATGAGCCCTTATTTTTTGCGCCAGTAATTGTACTATACAATGACAGACCGAATTTTTTTAGTAAGTATATATTTGGGAGGTATGTGTTTTTGTGTTGTTCACCCTGGGGTAAATCTAACTTGTTATATATGTTCCTCAAGTCTCTTCGATTAAAACGATATGTAACATGTATAACTTTTCTTTTATCTGATGGCTTGTAAAAAAATTCAAACCATTGTTAACAAATATATGTTCCTTAAAATCCATTCCCAGGCTCATAGCGCTTTTATCCTTTGGTCTATTGGGCTGTGTGAGGTGTCATATTTTGCGCAATGATGTGTTCTTTCTATCGGTACCTTGATTGCGCATATGCGACTTTTTGATCGCTTTTTATTGCAATTCTGGATTTGATGCGACCAAAAGATGCGCAAATTTGCATTTTGGGATTTTTTGCGCTTACGCAGTTTACCGTGCGAGTTCAGGAATGTGGTTAATTAATAGTTGGGGCGATTCCGCACGCGGCGATACCAAACATGTTTGTTTATTTATTTATTTTTATTTATAACATGGGAAAAGGTAATTTAAAACTTTTATTAGGGGAGGGTTTTTTTTACTAATATTAACACTTTTTTTTTTACTTTTACACATATACTAGAAGCCCCCCTAGGGGACTTTTAGTATATGCACTCTGATCTCTCATTAAACTATGTTGTATATATTAATACAGCATAGATCGATGCAGCCGGAAGAAACCGAGTGCCAAGCCGGGATCAGCCATTACGGCGCAGACCCCGGCCGGCAGCAGACAGGGAGATCACTCCTCCGGTACAACATCCCGGGGGGGAGGGGGGGGCGATCTCCGCCACTAGACCACCAGGGATCGGGCTGCATAAGTAATCAGATGCAGCTGTCAACTTTGACAGCTGCATCTGATTACTTTATTAGCAGGCACGGCGATTGGACCATTCCCGCTAAAAGCCGCGGTCCCAGGCTACATGCGGAACCCGGGACCGCAACATGCAACTCAACACTCAACCACAACCAATGTCTATTATGCGCCGGAGCTAGGGAGGGAAGAGGCGGAGGGAGGTATGAGTGATGGTGTTCTCAGTCATAGCTGCAGGACTGTGGAGGGGGGAAGGGTGAAGAGGGGATAGAGAGGGGAGGGGGGAGAAAGAGGACATGGGGAGGGAGAGGAAAGAGAGAGGTCTCTGGGTTGCTGCAGCTTGGGCAGGAGCCGACAGCTGAGGAAAGTGCTGTCATCTGTGAGCGGGGAGGACATATTCAGACCCACCACAGCAGGGGAGACGGGAGGGTGGAAGAGGTTGAGGGGGCACTGTCATTTGTGCACAGCGATGGTGGCAACGGTGCTCTGCAAGGTAGTGGGTGTCTTGTTCAGGTCTGGGGGACTGCCCATTGGGGCGTCCGGGGCCTTTAGGCGGGGTGCCGAACGGGTAATGGGAGATATGATGAGAGGCACAGCCCACTGAAGGTGATGTCGGTGGATCACGTGTCCTCCGTCTCTTCAGTGGGCAGGGTTATAATTGCTAACCCAGCCTATTTAAGAGACGGTAGGACACATGATCTACATCTCGGAAGGTGGAGCCAAGAGGAAGGAAGACACGGAGAGGACGCCCTTTAGCTCAATTTTTGCATCCAGAGGATGAGTCAGGAGAAATAGCCCCAATTGGATCAGAACAGGTAATTACTAGAGATGAGCGAGTAGTGAAATATTTGAATTTTCGAATATCGAATCGACTAGACCCTGATACTCGAATATTCAATCAAATATCGAATCTCATTAAAGTCTACGGGAAAAAAATGCTTGACTCTTGGAAATCTAAATTCAATCACTTGGAGGTCACCAAGTCCACAATGACACCTCAGGAATTGATGCCAATACCTCTGGAATGCAACTTGGAAAGCAGGGGAAGCATGTGATCAGTTTTTACACCCCTCGCAAAAGTCTGTACTTCAGGAAAACATGTTAATGAAGTAGTACCTAAGTTTTACCACAAGATGCCTATATATGCACTTATGTATTACACAGCTGTAGTGAACAAGGGGTTATTGTTTGTTGTGATCTGCGCATCAATGGGAGCCCTCTCTTCTTCTATGCTCGTTTTCTCTTTACACTTTTTTTCTCCACCACTCACAGGGGACCATTACACCTCCTGCAGGAAGTTATCACATGGGGAGAGGAAGTGCACGCCCACACTCTCACACTTAGTGAGGCTTACCCAAGTCTTGGTGGAGAGAGGACACAAGACAGGATGATCCCTGCTGTAGTCCAGCTGGGCCCTGGCTTTTCCAGGTCCCCCCTCCAGTCGGTCCAGTGTAGTCTAGTGTGTGGTAGTGAATAGACGCACATGGGAGACACAGAGACTTTTTCTTCAAAAGTTACACCTATTCCTAATATGCAGTGCTAAGCTACTTGGGAGAGGACAAGTCAGAGAACACCACAACCCACGCCGTGAACATTTCTAAAAGAGCAGAACAGTATCCTGAAACAAGAGGAACTGATCCGGATAGAGCAAAGTTGCTAGAAGCCTACGTACTCTATCTTGCAGTGCAGGTGTAACCAGGTAAACTTGGCCACCTTGCTCAAATCAGGTAACAAGGTCTGGGGCTTTTGTCATCTTAGTAGAATGGGTCACCCGACACTGTGGGGCAACAGGTTGTACAACGACAACAAAGCTTCGAAACACGGGCACAAGTATCTTTCTACTTTCAAGTATTCTTCTGTATTCTACTTCTTCTTCTCCTAAAGTTCCATCAGAGCACATTTCTAACCTGAGTTGGGACTCTTGGCACAAACTCCTCTCCACTTCTCTGAACTTTCAGTACAAACTCCACTCTATTGTTCTCAGCTCACTCTACTTCTCAGCACGCAACCAAGTCAGCTCAGCTCTTCTACTTCAAAGGCTCTTAGTGCAGATTCTGTTCTGTCACGTCTACAGTCCATGATCAGCTATTATGCAAAGTGTTCTTACGGTAAAGAAGATTTTAATTATGACAACAGGACTAAGTTGTTATTGATCCGGCACCTACACATTCACTACCCCATCCTTGGGTCATCTCCCTTTTCTGTGGATTGTGGGTCACAACTCCACTCCGGACCACCGTAATAAGTACCCAAGGGACCCCCTCACAGCCCGGCAGGTCACCGACCACAGGGGAAAGGATATAGCCAGCTCCCTTTAAACTAAAAGCAGGTGTGTCTCCATACCTGTGTGCCCCACTGACACTGGCATCACAACAAACTACCATGTGGCTGAGCTATATCTCAACCAACCACTACATCAGTGGCGTCACACATCACCATCTGGCAAGTGACCGGTCGTTCATAACCAGGCTATACCCCTGTGGACACCACACCTGGGTGCATCTATTACGCCAAAGTTGCAGCATTACGCCACTATCACAGCCTATCAACTATACACTCCAAACACAATATAACCTCTATGTTAAGTGGAAAAAATACATAGAAACCTTCTATGCTTTACAGTATTATGGACAGAAATACACATTTTTTAGTCAAAGAAACATTTTCATGCACCACAATAAATCACGTTGCCTATGACAACCCCAATGGCATAGGTAAGGGGGAAATCAAACAGCATGCTTAGATTTTTTGTCTTGGCGCACAAGGAGTATACAGCTGGATACCCTCACTGATGTATTAGAAGAATGCTCTAGAGCAGGCAACAGGCGTACGACTTTATTATGTGGCGCACAGTATTATGTAACGCAGAACAGTAGCACCACACTTAGATTTTTTGCCTTGGCACATAAGGAGTATACAGCCGTATACCCTATACGGACAGATACACTGCAGCCTATTCCTCACAGTATACTCCAGCTGCCTGCCTTTTTGAACACACTGATATGCTGCTAGCTGGTTTACTATCGGTATATCTTTAGGTAAATAAATTCTTTCTATAATTTTAGCCCTAACAAGGGATTTTGGGGGTCTCTCCTGCCTAAATTCACCTAACACCTGACTGTCCCTGCTACACACTGTCTCCCTGTCTAGCTCCAAGTCTCATCTGAAATCGAATCTCAAATCCACTATTTGATTACTGCCTGTGTGCTCCTAGTGCCTGTCCCCTTCCTGCATAGTTATTGGTTAAAAAAAAGCGCCAGGGAAGGTTACCAGGATTCAAATTTTTACAGCGTTTTTAATCGAATACTCGATCAAAATCGAGTATTTCAAATAGTGTACTACTCAATCAAATAAATACCTACTTGAACGAGTAGTACTCGCACATCTCTAGTAATTACTTGCTTTGAGCAATATATGGAGCTATGGGTGCACTATTTAACAATGCAAAAAAAAGATTTTGGGTGGAATATCCCTTTAAGTTTAAAGCAAAAATTTTAATTAAAAAAAATTAAATAACCTTTCTGTAATTCTAAATATTTTTGTACATACATACTACACTGCACAAGCACGAGCCACATAGAAAACAATGTTAGCGCACTCTTTGTAGTCACTTATATGGTTCAAGTAATCATTATTTACAGCATGACACTGCTCTTCCTCAGGAAATGATTATCCAAATGACAATGAGCCAATAGAAATCGACCACATAGAACAAACTTTGCCAGTGCTCCAATCTCACACAGTCCATGTTATGGAAAAAAAAAACAGATTCATACATCCACTAGCAGAAGTTCACGTCCTGTCCCTTGGGTCCTCATACCCACCGGCTGTTTTTCATGAATGAACCTCTCCAGGGGCAGTGATTATGATTTCACATCTGATCCTGCTACTGAGTAACAGGTATTATATAGCAGATATATATTACCGATTTTCCTAAATTTATGTAATCTTTACTTTTGACTACTGTCTACCTTTTAACAGATTTATGGAATAACACAGCATACTTAACCCAGTATAGGTTTCATTCACATAAAGACAATGACAAGGACATGTTTTTTTTTTACTTTCCTGAAAGACTAAGTGTATTTTTATTGACATGGGTATATCAAGGGTTTTTGCAAGATTAGCAATTTAGTGCTTTTGTATATCAATAAGTGGTTTTCCAGGGAAACCCCCATTAACCGCTTAACACCCAGCACCTACTGTACATTGATCAGCTGTTCAGTTGCAGCCATGGCACCTGGATGTTAACAATATATGTAGTCGAAAGCTTCAGCTCCATACATTGTGTAGTTGTGGTGTTGGGTTACTACAGCACATTAAAGTACATGGGAGCTGTCCTGCAGTAACTTGGTGCCAAAGCTTCACAATGTACAAAGCAAAGCCTTCCAGGTCTGTATATATCGTGGAGCTATTTATGGTCTGTCCTGTGGATAGACCATCAGTGGGTTTTCTGTGGAAAACCCCTATAACAGGATCCTGTCACCACTTCCCCTGGCCTATGCATGTTCTGACACCATACTATAGTTCATAATAAATTGTGTAAATTGACTTCTGTGTCTATTTTTTCCCCAAAAAATGTACTTTAATCATTGATAGTGTCATGGAGGCCAGGCTTAATGTCCATGGTGCCCTCCATCCCTCTATTGAAGCTGGCCTTAATGATGTCAGCCAAACCCAGACCCAGTGAAACTGCTTCTGGTCTTGTCTAACGTCACCAAGCCCAGCATCAGCAGGAGGTGGGTTCATAACACTGGACTGAAACTGGTTAGAGGGCAGAGCTAAGCAGAGAATCTTCGGAACGCATCTCTTATCTGAGCACTTCAGGCCCCTGTTTCTAGCATGTGTTTCCACGCGGCAAGCTAAATAAATTTCGTGCATCAAGAGAGATGACGCCCTGTTACAGTAGGCTTCATGTGAATGTTTTATTCATGTCACAAACAATGTAAATTTGCTGATACATTGTTATGTTGTTACATTTTGAGGAAAGCCCTTCATCACGCTGGAAAATAGCAGTTTCCAATATATGATGGTGCAGGGATACGCTTTCAGAAGCTGGCTCCATACTGCATATGCCATTGAAGTAGTAGACAGAAAAAGAAGATTCAGTTGTTCAGTCATAGTGAGCTGAGGAAGTGCCAGTATAAAGGTAGAGAAACCATGAGAGAGGACTTGTTACAGAAGATGGGTTTTCCCTTTAAAGGGGTACTCCAGCGCTGATAAAAAAAATTTTATTTGTATAGCGCACACAGATTCCACAGCGCTTCACCTATCTCTATGTCTTTGGGTGTGGGAGGGAACCGGTGTACATACAAACTCTTTGCAGATTTTGGTGGGATTTGAACCTAGGACTCCAGCGCTGCAAGTCTATAGTGCTAACCACTGAGCCACCGCTGTTTGCGGGTCCCTGAAGCTCCAGTTGGTGGCTTCCTTTTTTCTTTAAATGAGTATGTACCAATATAGAGGGCTCTCTAGAAGCAGGTGGTGTGTTACAAACACTGTCAAGACATATGATTTGTGCACCTGTATAAATTGTACGTCAACATTTATTGCTTGAATCTATATATCATATTGATAGTAGGTCATCGCTGTAAAAAACCTAGTAAGGTAAACCTAATAGTAGAAAGCAGTCTATATGCATAGGAAATACATAAAAATCACATATAAATGCCTAACTAGTATAAAGATAAAAATGGATAAAATCTATAAGATAAAATAAAAATTGTGTGTATATGGAGCCTAGTGAGGTTGCCTGCGCCGGGCCCAGCGCAGGCAGCTCACCTAGATGTATTTAGCAGTAGTCCCGAATCAAGAAGTCTGGCATAGGCTCGTATCGCTGGATGGCCGTTGGAATAATTATATTAGTGTCCTAGTGAGACAGCTTACTTTTCAGATCATACACTTTGGGTGAGATAAGGTGCTATAAATGACAAATGGTGGAATGTCCACCTCTCACCCTGCCGGCGGTAGCTCCCACGGTCCAATATAGTATTGTAGCGGCGGTCCAAGTCTCAGTCAGTGCGGCTTCTATGCAATCCGTGCAGTTGAGATCTGATTCAGCACAGTGGGTTGTCTCATGCTGTTTGCAGCATCCACATGCATGTGAGCGCGCGCTCTTGTTAACTGCCGCTTGGTTTGAATGTCCAGGCAGATACGGCTTGAGTTCGGGATATAATCAGTAAATGATAAAAAGGCTCTGTTATCCTTGGTTCTTGTACGCGTTTCAGGAGATCTACTCGCTCCTTTCCTCAGCAGAGAACTTGGATAACTCATCCAAGTTATCCAAGAGTTATCCAAGTTCTCTGCTGAGGAAAGGAGCGAGTAGATCTCCTGAAACGCGTACAAGAACCAAGGATAACAGAGCCTTTTTATCATTTACTGATTATATCCCGAACTCAAGCCGTATCTGCCTGGACATTCAAACCAAGCGGCAGTTAACAAGAGCGCGCGCTCACATGCATGTGGATGCTGCAAACAGCATGAGACAACCCACTGTGCTGAATCAGATCTCAACTGCACGGATTGCATAGAAGCCGCACTGACTGAGACTTGGACCGCCGCTACAATACTATATTGGACCGTGGGAGCTACCGCCGGCAGGGTGAGAGGTGGACATTCCACCATTTGTCATTTATAGCACCTTATCTCACCCAAAGTGTATGATCTGAAAAGTAAGCTGTCTCACTAGGACACTAATATAATTATTCCAACGGCCATCCAGCGATACGAGCCTATGCCAGACTTCTTGATTCGGGACTACTGCTAAATACATCTAGGTGAGCTGCCTGCGCTGGGCCCGGCGCAGGCAACCTCACTAGGCTCCATATACACACAATTTTTATTTTATCTTATAGATTTTATCCATTTTTATCTTTATACTAGTTAGGCATTTATATGTGATTTTTATGTATTTCCTATGCATATAGACTGCTTTCTACTATTAGGTTTACCTTACTAGGTTTTTTACAGCGATGACCTACTATCAATATGATATATAGATTCAAGCAATAAATGTTGACGTACAATTTATACAGGTGCACAAATCATATGTCTTGACAGTGTTTGTAACACACCACCTGCTTCTAGAGAGCCCTCTATATTGGTACATACTCATTTATTCATTTATATCCTGCGAGCGCTGGGAATAGTGGTGCACTCGAAGGGGGTGGACTCCATTCGTAGGGGTTAGGTGTAGCAGACCTTTACTATTTTTTGTTTCCTTTTTTCTTTACTTCCTGGTTTGGGCTTTCCCATGATGCACGATGTCTCCCGTGAAGTCTAACTTACTCTGTAATATTGTTAGATATCTTACAGCTTGTTCAGTCAATCAGAGCTGAGCAACCTGAGTCATCTGACAAAGGGAGGCTGGCTTAACAGGGCTTAGACCCGCCTCCCTCTTGATGATGTCATTGTCACAAAATGTCTTCCTGGGGTCAACAGTCATTAGGTAAGAATGAATTTACTTCACTTCCTGGTGGGAGGTTGAGGGAGGAAAAGATAGGGAAGGGGGGCAGATAGGTGATTGAAGCATATTACATGTTGTAATGTTTCAATTACTGGAAAAAAGCTTTTCACTGGAGTACCCCTTTAAAAAATGTGTCACAGATTATATAGTTAAAACAGATGTCTTAATTTTTTATTTTTACTTTACAGTGGGTCGCCAAACATACCAGTTTTAGTTCACTTAAGGCACTACACACATGCCATTTACTGCTCACTCCAGGTGCTGCTGTTGCTTGTAGACTGGAGTGTTGTAGAGTAGAGTGATCACTAGAGGGGCATTTATCAAACCTTGCACAAAGGAACAATTGAGCAGATGCCCATAGCAACCAATAAGATTGTTTCTTTTATGTTTAAAAAGGCCTCTGAAAAAAAGCCGTAATCTGATTGGTTGCTATGGGCATAAATCTATAATAACCGGAGAACATAAAGAACATCTTAGAGACCAGTTCCTCCCCGCCTTCTAAGAGCCTTACTTTTATTTTTACACCTACAAGGCTGGTTGGAGTGTCATTTTTATAATGGGCAAAGCGGTATTTTAATCTTGTGTTGGGGGGGGGGGGGGGTTGTTACACTTTTTTTTACATTTTTATTTAACTGTTAAACATTATTCATTATTCAATCATTAGATTGCATATCATAGCATAGATCAGTGTTATCGGCGATCTGTGCATAGAACCTGCCTGAGAGCAAACTCTATGCTCAGATGGACAATCCGACAGGATGGAGGTAAGTGACTTACCCCAACCCGTCGGTACAAGTATGGCTGCGGGGGTCCCGATCAGGCAGTAACAGGTGCTTAACCTGTCACTGACTTCCTTAAACGGTGTGATTGCTATAGCTCACAGTGTTTAAGAGATTAATGACAGGCAGCTGTGAGATCCGGACACACTGGGCTCCAGACACACTGACGCGTGTGCGACCGCTCACACTGTAGTGGTCCCACACACATCTAAAGCGCCTCATTGTCAGAAGTGTATATATATTTGTTCCTGCTGAACGGGGCATTTGCAGCAGAAACATATATATATATATATATATATATATATATATATACTGTATATATATATATATATATATATATATATATTGCTGACGTAAAGGGGTTAATATGTTTAATAATAACCATGTAGAGGGGTTACAGAGTAGAATTTCTATATTTGTAGATGATACTAAAATCTGTACAGTAATTAATGGAGGAAGATGATATAATATTACACAGAGATTTGGGGAAGCTGAAGGCTTTTTCAGGGAAATGGCAAAATAAATTTGCCAATTGGGATGAATGTAAGGTGATGCACTTTGACTGAGGAAAAAATGTAAATAGTAATAGTAAAGCACTAGGTAAAACAGCTGCTGCAAAGAACTTGTGGGCATTGGTGGACAGTAAACTTAACTTGAAAGTGATCAGTGCCAGGCAGCGGCTGCCAAGGCTAATAAGAATTATGGGATGCATCGAAAAAGCTTGGGGTTAATTAGTTTGGAAGTAAGAAATCTTAGGGGCGATCTTATCACCAAGTATAAATATGTGAACATGAAATATGGTACAGATATTTTTCTATATGTCTTTTGATACCTAGGCCTATAACCATGAAAAGGAGGCTTTACTTATATCTGCTGTGCCACAATGATGGGATGGTTTATTTTATTGAAAAAGTCCTAGAGGGGCTTACATGTAATATAATAATAATATTACAAGTTATAGGTATTAGATTTTTGGAGGTGGGATGTTGATCCTAGGACTTATTTTTTTAACATACATCAACTAACTGCAAAAGGTCTAGGTAATTCTAGAAGGACCCCTCCCTCCCCATTACAACAGGACTTCTATGTTACTACCCCCTCACAAAATTGTATATCTGTAAAAAGTATGGATCATTCTTATTTTGCCATGTCATGCATGTGCTATGCTTAGTTGTATTCGACGTAATGGACCTCTCTGTCTGTCAGTCATTCCCTCAAGGAGCACTGACAGACATAGCACGGTGACTAGATACGCGCGGGGAGCGGCCCAGATGACTACTTCTCCGCCCGTGACTGTCACACGGCCGGAGAATAAAACTCTTTTTCCCCGGTATAAAGCTCCTGCAGCAGCCACGGCCGGCACATGCCACAGCTGCTGCAGGAGCTTTATACAGCTCTCCTGGGAACCATATCAGCCCAATTGGGCTGATTGGTTCCTTTAAATCTGTGGTGGTAAAAGACTGGTGGTGGACCATTCTGTGTTATGCAACTTTACAAATATCACAATGCCCACTTATTTAACTGTTTTTAGTTCAATATATATATATAAGTAAATGTTGTACACAAAATGGCAACGGTCCTCTTTTTGTCTCAGGGCTGTCACACGCAGAGGGAAATCCCATTAACGTTTTTCAGTCAGGGCTGATGCAACACTACCAGAGCTCCTCATGCCTGAGGGTGTGGGGTTTAGAAACTTACTTTTGCTGCCTTCTTTAAGGATTGGACATCTTCAAAGTAGGGCTGATAACTATACTTTTAAATGCTATGAAGTTGGAGTTGTCTGAGGGGTACACCCAAGCCACCAGGTAGAAAGAAGTGATAATAGCTGCTCTAGCTTTCCCCAATCTGTAGAAAATCATCTTCTAAGCCAAGCAGTGACACCACCATACTCTAAAAGAGTAGCTGGGCACCTGGAAACATTAGGCCAAGGTAGGCGCTGAGTACTGACATTGGTTAGTATTGAGTATGAGGTGCCAGAAACACCTGCTCTGATAAAGAGAGAGAATGCCTAGGGTCCAGTGACTGATGAGTATGGGCTACGGGAAGGCGTGAGTAATGGAGAAGAGGTCCACAAATAGTTGCCAGGAGAAAGTTGGTGATCGCCAGAAGGAGAGGCGATCTATAGCTTGGCAGTCAACCCCAAAAAAACCACTATAATAATGCAATGCACATCATATGAACCGTGCACCAGTGCCTCTGCCAGGTATAAAAGTGTTAGAGACATGTGATAACTATGGAACTATGATATTTAGCACCTTTGTCATGTTTTTCAGTACATTTTATATAAATGTTATTAAATCTGCCCAAATTTTAGTTACAGGCACCATGCTATGGAAAAGGATATTACCGTACTACTATTATTATTATTGTTATTATTATTATTATTGTGTTTGTAGAAACATAATACAACATGACACTGAGAATATGGTGACACATGATGAGCCCAATTATAGTTTTTGCAGATCCTAGGAGCTTGAAGCTCTGCATCTGCTCCACCATGGCTCCAGGAAGTGTTTACAGAAAACATCATGGTGCTCCTCTGTGACATGTTCAGGGAAGCATTTGCAATAACTGTAATAAACAAAGCAGGGAGCACGAGAGGTGATTGAAATGTGCACAGGTTGCTTGCACTTACTCTCTTGGGTCCAGAACTATTCAATATTTTAATTTGACCAGATAGGAGGCCAATCTCATGGGAAAACACTTGTGTTCTGCTCTATCACACAATCTTTGCAACCTCAATTATTCAGGCAAATTGCTGCATGATGAAACTTGAAGTACACAGTGTGCAGAGAAAAGTGACTGCCCTCTGGTCTATCTTAACTCATCTTAATAGCTCCTCGTTCTCCAGGAAGGAATCCAGAAATCCATGCCAGCCGCATTGCATCCCGCTGACTGCGGCATCTGTGAATTTACAGATATAAAATGCACATTCTCTCTATAAAAACACCACTGCTCTTCTGCAAATACTGTGCATATTCAGGTAGTTCATCTCAGCTAATCTCTCTCAAGGAATGGTTGATCCAACCTATTCAGCCCTATATGGTGTCACAATTTTTGTTGGATTCAATTCGATACATGCTATAAATTCTTCAATTGCTCGGTCTGGTGAATGATTCTTTCATAGAAACATTTTATAGATGGGCTTTCTTTTTTATTTCTCTTTTTATGTTCAGCAAATTGGTTTGTTACATAGGACCAGTGGCACCCAACATATGTTATAGAAGCCTGATATAATTCTGTCTCTGAGGGTTGTGCCACACTGGTAGTTGATCCCATGGGTACACAAAGGGCAGGTGCAGGTTGCAGGCAGTATAAATGTTGGATCACACTATATTAGGGTGGTCCGTAGAAGTGCACAGTGAATGCAAAACAGACTATTACCCATATTCTGCCGGCGTCTGCCTGCATGTGTCCTCACCTTGTCTGTATACGGATTTGAATAAAGAACTGTGGTTGAACGTATGGTGAGTGCAGCTGATTTCTCCTACATATCACTATGCTAGCTAGCTGTCTTAGCATGCACCACCGAGTGTACCTGAGTGTACCTCATTATATATGTGGGTTTAATCAGAAGGACTGGTATAAGTAGTCCCGGTATATCATGCTTTCTATGTTATTGGTATACATTGGCCCTAAAGCCATTACTTGCCTGCAGGGTAAATTGTAGCTCCACATTAAGGTGAGAGCAACATCAACTACATTGTGCAGCTATTGGACATTGCGTGCAGATAGGGTTTCGCCCACATGCAATGATCAGGATATGCACCCACCACCTTCACTTTTTGTAAGGCTTACTTGAGTGTTGAGGGGCAGAAGGCTTCAACTTTCTTCTACTCCCTGGACAACCACTTTTAACTTAATCTGTAGAGACTGGAGGAGAGAAGGCAAAGGGGCGTTAAATAAGGTTCTGGAAAGAAGTGTTTTTAATTAAAAACTGAACACAATAACAAGGGCCCCCAATCTAAAGTTAGAGGGGGGAAAGATCAGAAGCAATATACAAAAAAACTATTATTTTATTGAAATAGTTGAAGATGCTTAGAAAAAACTTCTAGAAGATATGGTTGGTAAATACGCAGTAAATAAATGGAAAGCTGTCTGGGATAAACATACATCTATCCTAAGATAAAAATAAAAGATAGAAACGCTCCTGGGGCCGATAATCGGACAGTTTAAAAGTGAGACCGATCAGCCAAAGAGCAGGAAAACACCAGTGCAGGCTTTAAAATTTATCATTGTCGTCACCACATCTTCATGTGTAAACAGGGTTATTTTTGACCGATAATGATAAAAGGAAAGTGACAGCATCCGGGTCTCTAATCCTCCAATCTGCCCCCTGCTGTATCTTTAGGCCCTGCTTCCTGTGGCTGTTAATCATTCTGGAGGGCCTGAAGATACAGCTGGTGGCTGGAAGATTAAAGCTCCGGATGCTGGATCACAAGCAGCGTGGCTGGTAAGTATTAACAGCTGCTTGTGATCTAGAAACTGACAGAACAGATATATACATATCTCTGCTGTCAGGTTCAAGAACTGCAGGAACTATACAAGGATTATTTGTGCAGCCTAGCCGCTCAGTTTGTCGGGCTATGTAAAGGCACTGCAAATGAGCACCAATCTCACTGAATGCCGCTTGGTTGCTGCCAGGCATGCCAAATTATGGCCGTGGTGCTATTATTTTTGACACGCTAAAGCGATTTCTTACAGTTGGTCCACCAATGTTTATGGCCCGCTAAGGAAGTCAAGTTCTTTCCCACAGTTGGCCTGCCGATGATGCATCCCAGATCTTCCAATAGGTCCTGTAGGGCAGAAAGGATCCACATCACAGTCATACGTACCCATAGGATGGCGGTATGTGTGGCAATGACATTGATCCTTCCCTCCAGAGAAGACCGGCACCAACGGACTGCGAGGAGGGGGTCTCACAGACATGGAAGGGGCAGAGTGGTAAACAGCAGATGTGGAGGGATTAATAGCAGACATGGAGCAGAGTAGGTTAAGAGAAGATGTGGAGGGAGTTGATAGCAGAAAGTGGGGAGAATGGGGTAAAAAGAGTTATCTGGTGCTTAAAAACATTTGACATAGTAAGCCAGTTATAAGGGAAATAATAAAGAAGCAATTCTTGCCTCTCCGGAAGTATAAGAACCTGCATTTATATGGTACAGGAAAACACAAAGGGGGGAATTAAGTGTAGCACAGAGTGACAAAGAGTCTTTTTATCTTAGACCAGGGTTTTATGTAAACGCCTGTGCCATTTAGTTGCACATGTTTTATTGAAAGACGAACGCCTTAATAAATCTGGTGCATCTGAGGCTGCCCAAGGGGACATAAATAATAATAGATTTGGCACATGGGGAGCCCTTGACAATCTTTATGCAAACCTTGCCCACTTCACAGTAAGCCCCACCCACCCCACTCATTATTAGGCTGCGTTCACACTACGTATATTTCAGTCAGTATTGTGGTCCTCATATTGCAACCAAAACCAGGAGTGGATTGAAAACACAGAAAGGCTCTGTTCACACAATGTTGAAATTGAGTGGATGGCCGCCATTTAATGGCAAATATTTGCTGTTATTTTAAAACAACGGCTGTTGTATTGAAATAATGGCAGTTATTTACTGTTATATGGCAGCCATCCACTCAATTTCAACATTGTGTGAACAGAGCCTTTCTGTGTTTTTAATCCACTCCTGGTTTTGGTTGCAATATGAGGACCACAATACTGACTGAAAAATACGTAGTGTGAACCCAGCCCCAGCTGTAAAAAGTTGCAAAATTTGTCTTAAAGCAGACGTGGTAGCTTGATAAATCCCCCTATGTGCCAATTGTTACAAACAAAAATAGCATACCAAACAAAACATACCATGAGATGCATTCAAATGTGATGTACTTGTTTACATGAGACAAAAAAGACAAGCTTACGGTTTCTCCAAAATTCTGTACTTTATTTTATCAGAATCAATCACACTGTATTTTACATTTATTTTGTCTTCCAATGTGCATTATCTTTCTTACCACGTTATAAAATGGTTCTACAAAAAATTCTGCAGGGGAAAACAATACAAAGAACTAAATGGTTTCCCAAAAGTAAAGTAAAATCTGTATATCAATAGAGTTAGAAAATTGCCCTGACTTACTGACTGTCACTGCCTGTGTATCCACTAGGAGTAGATTCTGTGATTAGACACTGTAAGAGCTACAGTAACGGAAAAAAGGCTGGCTGAAGCTACGCTGTGTTTCATATAATACTCTATAGTGTTTGTAAAGGGTTCCCATACACCTTCAATAACTGCAGCCTGAATGAACAACAATTATCTCTCCTGACCTCCCTATACATATGACCATTGGGTACGGCCAGATGTTTATTGTTCGCTATGGGGAGGGGTAAACATTGCCAAACAGTCTGGTGCCAGATTATCTCTTTCAGAACAAAAGGGTCAGTGGCAAAAATCCAGCATGCTCAACTCTTCTGTTAGTAGGGTGTTAAGAGGCCGCCATACACCTTACACAGTTGTCTGAATCTGTTGGTGGCAGCAAGTGGAGTAGACTTTAGTATAAGGTGTATGGGTGTGTGCAAGGTGTATGCAAAATCAGGGGTATCATGGGAAATGCAATTTCAAACCATTTAGGTGGGGTAATAGGAATCAAGATGGCAGACAACCCAAGCCTGTCACATCAATTAAGTCTATAATGTATTATTTTATAAAAATCACTTGCTGCACTATATAAGCAAAAATAAAAGGTGATAAAAATGTTCTGCGTTGCTTTTTAACTATTGTTTTTTTAAACCAGGTAACTCTCTAAAAGGCTAATTAAAAAAAGATTGCTTAAAAAAATCAAGAATCCTTAAAGGATTTTCTATTACAAGAACAATAAAAGTTATATAGATGTATGTCTCTATATAATGTATTACCATATCTGTGCGGTTCTGCGGCACTGGTAGTTGATTGACATCCAGGAAGTGAAGAAAACTGGCCTCTGTGCCAATCCACATTGTCTCCTGCTCCCCCTGCTCTCCTCCTTCAGGAGACAGAGATTACATGCCTCTGTCTCACATTGTGTGTGTTTGCTGAGCACAGACTGATGATGCAGACAGGGGGCAGGGCGTGATGTCACAGGAGGCTCGGCTGGATCTTGTCTCTCACCCCCCTAAGTGATTCACCATCTCTGAAAAGCCCCTTTAGACTGCACTGATTCACTAACTTCACTGATTGTGCAAAAGTCTACAGTGAAATTAGGGCTATGTTGACACATGGAGTGTCATTGCAGTACTGCAGCGTATTCACAAAAATTATGCAGTAACATAATTAAATGATACTAAGCAGAGAGGATCAGAGCCGGCACTGCCAATCCCACCTGGAGATTAAATGAGGCATAAACAATATATCCCTTGTAAGATAATATTGAATAAAGTCCTTATTGTGGGGCTCAACTTCACAGATGAAAGATACTTGATCATAATACGTGAGTGGAGATGAGAAGAAAAAAATTTTAATTCAATTTAAAAAGTTCTGTGTGCTGTGTGGTGTTACAGGTAGAGAATACAGTGCGCTGTGTAGGTGGGACCACAATGAAATGATAAAGTACTGCAATTAATTAACACAATGAAACTGCAATGTGTGAACACAGCCTAGATGTTCTGCAACAGCTTTGGGCGGGGAATGGGCAGGGTGGAGGACTGTAATGAACAGCTGAGGGAAAGCAATGCATTCTGGAACCTGTAGTACTGTGTACAACTGCTCAACCAGGAAGTACAGCCACAAAATACAGAATGAAGACCCCCAAAACAAAAGGATTTTTGGTAGTTTCAAAACTAGATTAGACAGGTAAGCAATGCTATATGCTTCTGCAGCAGGTTTAATTTTTATTTCACCTCTACCTGGAGTTCCCCTTTAATCCCTTACCTTTGAGGTTATGAAGTAATGACTGCTGAGCCTATGTTTAACTTGCAAAAAAAATCTGTACCCAGAGTGGCATTTCTTTGACTATGTGAACTGTACTAATTTTGCCATTAGCTACAAAAACGGGACAACTAGGAACTATAGTCAAGCACTAAAACCATGACTACTAAAATGTATTGTATCCCCTGGCTACCATTCTATGCAAATTTACAATATGTGCCTTCTTATACTATACAACCACCCTAATATTAATAAAATTATTTAGACACATTACATTTTGTTATATGATTCATCTTTGATATGTGTTACACAAGCCACGTGTCACACACGTATGCTTGCCATTTTTTATATTCACTTTGGGGGGTTTTTTCTTTAAAATATATATTTTTTATTTATGAAAGTAGGTAGATTCTGAAAATTGCACTTCCCCATAAGATTCACATATGGTGGTCACTCGCTTTTTTCTTCTGCCAGGGCAGAATTGGATCCAAGTGACAGGGCAGATATAAACCCTCTCTTCCCATGTTTTGGATTCAATTCCAGTTTTAGCAAAGAATAAAGTGTTTTGTGTTTCATTTAATGTAATATTGTATGTATTGTCAACACCGAGACATGGCCTTCAGTGAGACTACAGCAATATTAGTCATCCAGCACAACGGTGGATACAGTTGTGCTATTTATCTCACTAGTAATAGAGGCTGATGTTGCTGGAGCACTTTTGTCATTAGTGGCAGCTTTGCCACCAACAATTTCTTCAGTGTTTCTCTCTGGTTTTATCAGAATGATATATCCTTTAGGGACATAAATACAACCAAGTAAACCAAAGCTTGATGCCAAAATGGCAAAAATTTCAACAGCTACTTTAAATTTCCCTCTTGTGCTCAAATAGGCCGGAACAAAGGATATCCAAACGATAAAGAAGACCAGCATGCCAAAGGTGATAAACTTAGCCTCATTGAAATTATCTGGAAGTTTTCGAGCCACAAAAGCAGTAATAAAGCACAGTATAGCTAGGAAGACGTCAAACCCAAACATGGAGCACAAGAACTCAATGGAACCTTCATTACACTCAAGAATTATCTTAATATTTTGGGACTCCATGTTTTTGTAGACCCAAGGAGGTGTGAGAATTAAGTAAGCTGTACATATACCAACCTCGATTGTTAAGCCAGTGACAGCAACAATTTTTTGGTACAAAGGTTTGAAGTCTATTGGAGAAGTTTTTTCAGTCCCTTTTGATTTGGCAGCTCTCTTTCTTAACATCAAAACAATAGTTTTGCCAAGTATGCAGGAAAGACACAAAGAAAACCCTAGGGCTAGTGTAGTTTGTCGTGCCATACATGACCATGCCTCTGGTTTCCCCACAAAAAGAATTGAAGTCATGAAAGTACAAACCAGTGAGATCTGAATAAGAAAACTTAAGCTGCGGTCATTTGCCTTGACCAGGGCAGTTTCTCTATACATGACATAGATGACGGTGAAGGCAATAACCAAGGCAGCACCAAACACAGCAAGAAATATCAGTGTTATCCCCAAGGCTTCATCACTGGCAAGGAACTCCACTTCTTTCAGCACACACTCATTCCTGTAGGCATTAGACCAGAAGTCTGGTAGACATGCTATACATTCTCTTGCATCTGAAAAACAGCCAATGCAGTGAGTTAGATACCTCCATTCAAACACAAAGCCCTTCTCCCAACAGGACCAGTTAGGGCCCTATTACACCAACAGATTATCTGACAGATTTTTTTTAACCCAAAGCCAGAAATAGATTTGAAAAGAGGAGTAATCTTGATCTTTCCTTTATTGCCTGTTCCCTGTTTATAGTCTGTTCCTGGCTTTGGCTAAAAAAAAATCTGTTAGATATTCTGTTGGTGTAATAGGGCCCTTACTGTAATTGATCTCGTTGAATGCTTTGAAGGGTGTTTGGTCATACAGGTTTTCAGTTTCATCATATACAGTCATGGCCAAAAGTTTTGAGAATGATACAAATATTAATTTTCACAAAGTCTATTGCTTCAGTTTTTAAAATGGCAATTTGCATATACTCCAGAATGTTATAAAGAGTGATAAGCTTAACAGCAATTACTTGAAAAGTCAATATTTGCCTAGAAAATGAACTTTATCCCCCAAAACACATTTCAACATCATTGCAGCCCTGCCTTAAAAGGACCAGCTAACATCGTTTCAGTGATTGCTCCATTAACACAGGTGTGGGCGTTGATGAGGACAGGGCTGGAGATCAATCTGTCATGATTAAGCAGGAATGACACCACTGGACACTTTAAAAAGAGGCTGGTGCTTGGCATCATTGTTTCTCTTCTGTTAACCATGGTTATCTCCAAAGAAACATGTGCAGTCATCATTGCACTGCACAAAAATGGCCTAACAGGGAAGAGTATCGCAGCTAGAAAGATTGCACCTCAGTCAACAATCTATCGCATCATCAAGAACTTCAAGGAGAGAGGTTCCATTGTTGCCAAAATGGCTCCAGGGCGATCAAAAAACAACCAGCAAGCGCCAGGACTGTCTCTTAAAAGTGTTTCAGCTGCGGGATCAGGCTACCAGCAGTGCAGAGCTTGCTCAGGAATGGCATCAGGCAGGTGTGAGTGCATCTGCATGCACTGTGAGGCAGAGACTCTTGGAGCAAGGCCTGGTCTCAAAGAGGGCAGAAAAGAAGCCACTTCTCTCCAAAAAAAACATCAGGGACAGACTGAATCTGCAAAAGGTACAGGGAGTGGACTGCTGAGGACTGGGGTAAAGTCATTTTCTCTGATGAATCCCCTTTCCGATTGTTTGGGACATCTGGAAAACAGCTTATTTGGAGAAGACGAGGTGAGCGCTACCACCAGTCTTGTCTCATGCCAACTGTAAAGCCTCCTGAAACCATTCATGTGTGGGGTTGCTTCTCAGTCAAGGGAATTGGCTCTCTCACAGTCTTGCCTAAAAACACAGCCATGAATAAAGAATGGTACCAGAATGTCCTCCAAGAGCAACTTCTCCCAACCGTCCAAGAGCAGTTTGGCGATCAACAATGCCTTTTCCAGCATGATGGAGCACCTTGCCATAAAGCAAAGGTGATAACTAAATGGCTCACGGAACAAAACATAGAGATTTTGGGTCCATGGCCTGGAAACTCCCCAGATCTTAATCCCATTGAGAACTTGTGGTCAATCATCAAGAGGCGGGTGGACAAACAAAAACCGACAAATTCTGACAAAATGCAAGCATTGATTGTGCAAGAATGGACTGCTATCAGTCAGGATTTGGTCCAGAAGTTGATTGAGAGCATGCCAGGGAGAATTGCAGAGGTCCTGAAGAAGAAGGGGCAACACTGCAAATATTGACTTGCTGCATTAACTCATTCTAACTGTCAATATAAGCTTTTGTTACTCATAATATGATTGCAATTATATTTCTGTATGTGATAAAAACATCTGACAAACACACATAAAAACCAGAGGGCAGCAGATCATGTGAAAAGATAATATTTGTGTCATTCTCAAAACTATTGACCATGACTGTAATGTGCATATTGACCATCTTATTTGCAGGAATGACCCAGCAGTTCCCATTTTAAAGGGGTTGTCTGTTATGAGAGTTTTCAAGAATTACTTTACCTATAAAGTGGCGTTGTACGCCGATGATTTATTACTTTACCTTAATGACTCCTCCGTCTCCCTCTCTAATGCCATGACCACTATAGATGAATTTGGCACGTACTCGGGGCTTACGATAAATTGGGATAAATCGGTCGTCATGCCAGTAGACTCAGAAGACACTCTGCAGTTGGATCCGGCCATCCCATTGAGGAGTGTCAGTACGTTTAAATACCTGGGAGTATTTATCTCCAGAGAGGTCAGAGCATATGAGAAACTGAACATGACACCTCTGATAGATAAATTTCAGCAGAAATTGGCGGTTTGGCGTAAGTTGCCGTTGTCAGTGGTGGGCAGGGCGAATCTGGTGAAGATGATATGGATGCCACAGCTGTTATATATTTTACATAACTCTCCTGTGTGGCTTCCTTCTCGCCTTTTCTGCAAGATTCACTCTCTCTTCCGTGCATTGGTGTGGGGTTCCCAACATCCCCGCATCAAACTGGAGACCTTACAAAGAGCTAAAGATGATGGGGGTCTTGCCATTCCCAATGCGGCAATGTACTTCCTTGCGGCCCAGTTACAACACCTGCGGGGATGGGAAGTGGGTGATGGGGGCGACCAGAACAAAGCCTTGCTCGGAAACCACCTACAGTCAGACTCTTTGTTTGAAACCCTGGAAGCTAAAAAGATATTGCTGCTCAGCCCTCGGATACCAACGCTGCTACTCATCCATAAATTATGGTGGAAGATTCGACACCTATATGGGGTCACGGGCTACACACAATACACCTCCATATGGGATACTCCATGGTTGGGAGAATTGTATTTTCTGGAGGGGTTCTCTGCCTGGAGAGACACGGGACTTAGGAGGATAGTGCAGTTGTATGATGGCAGCCAGCTGAAGCGGTTTGACCAGCTGCAGAGTCAATTTGTGCTGCCCCATGCTCAGTTTTATAAATATTTACAGCTCCGCCATGCATGTGAAGCGGAAGGGGACATACTGACATCAGACGTACATTATATGCCACCTATGAATATTGTAGGGGATTCTGAATCCACTAAGGGACTTATCTCCTGTCTATACCGACATATTATGTCCAAGCACCTGGATAAATTTCCCCTTCAACTACGGGAGAAATGGGAGGCAGACATAGGCCCTATAGAGGAAGGTCAATGGACGGAAATAATGGAAATGACACCTAAATTGTCCTTGGGGGAGCAGCATAGGCTATCACACCTCTACCTGCTACACCGAGTATATCGTACTCCACAGTTCCTCTTCCGCATAGGTGTTCGGGACACGCCCATGTGCCAGCGTTGTCATGTCCATGAGGGGGGATACTACATATGTTTTGGCGCTGTCCCAAGCTGTTCCGCTATTGGAGAGGGGTGGCGTCGGCCATACAAAAAGCATATTCAGTGGCACTGCAACAGTCTCCTCTGGTCTATGTGTTAGGATATGTTGAAGACGTAGCACTACCCGCGGTAGAACAACTTGCAGTAGCCCGCATTCTATTTATGGCGCGTAAACTCATTGCGCAGCATTGGTTGGACGAGACCCCTCCTTCAAACTCGGAATTTGTGGGGAAGGTCAATTGGCTGATTGGCATGGAGAGGTACGCGTATGAACAACGCAAAGCATCCAAGAAATTTGAGAAAATCTGGGGAAAATGGTTGGCGACCCCTGGACTAGGGTCAGCTGGGTCTCATACACAGGCTGGGAGGTGAGGTGGGCAGGGTGGAGGAATGATCTATGCTAACATTACTGGTACCTTGTCTCCGCTGGCTGGTGAGAGGTGTGCAGGACAGGGCTCAGTTAAGCTGCTTGGACGTGCTTTACCTTTATTTGTCTCTGGTGAACATTCTTCAATTGCAGACCCACTCACGTGGTGGGAGGAGGTCGAGAATCATGGTCTGCAGACTTTTATGCATACTCAACAAGGACTGTGGAACTGACAGGACTGAGGAACGGGGGGTGGGCTAGGGAGGGTTGGGGTCGGAGGGTATGCCCTCTGGGGAGTTTTTGTTTGTTAATGAAAAATGCAAATATTTCAATAAAAATAATTTGGATTAAAAAAAAAAAAAAGAATTACTTTACCTGTGTCATTGGTGATCTCTCCTTCTGCACATGAAATACAATCAAAGCAGCACACTGGTTCTCCTTGCCTAATGCCTTTTCTTGTTCCTGGAATACAGCTGTTACTGCAAACCGATACCGGAGGCTAGAGTGAAGGTAAATACAGATATCACATTATATTATATATTAGATTATACAAACATCACTGTACAAAAAAATAGAAATTAGTCTGTTTTGCATTAAACTTTACAGTCATTATATAAAACTTGTTTGTTTAAATAGACTCTGTCAGTAGGTTTATGGTGTCCTATCTAAATGCAGCATAAAATAGTGACAGAGGAACTGAACAGAATGATGTGTCACACCGTTCTGTGCAACTGATCCAGAGATATCCTTTTGAATAACATGGACAATAAGTAGTCCTCTCCATTATGTCCGTGAGCCCAGTAGTCCTGGATATTCATGAGAAACAGAAAACTCCGCCCACCAGTTGCTGATTGGCAGTTATCTATCCATGCTGTGTATAATCAGTCAACTATCAATCAGCAGCTGGAGGGCGGGGGGGAGGGGTGGCAAGCATCCTGTTCTCCTGCATATTAGGAGAACAGCTGAACAGAATTATACAAGTAATACAATGATCTGTTCAGCATTTGTGTCAATAGTTTATGCTGTCTTCATTTAAGGCAACATAAACCTAGTGAAAGATTCTCTTTAAATATTTGATTCCCTGAGTGCTGTGGAAAATTAGAATGCTATTCTATTTGTTTAACTAACTAGGTAAAATATTGAGAGAAGTTTGCAGAACAACTAACTTCAATAGTCCCCATCCCATCCCCATTTTTAAAAGTACCAATTTAAATATTTGAATATCTGCCCCCTAAAACTCAAAAGAAGTCCAGCCCATCTATAAAATTCAATTTTTTGAAGTCCATAGAAATACTATGGGGTCCAATTGGGCCAGTGAACGTACTGACAGGTAAGCTTTGAGCTTCCCCCAGGGTAGACCTGATTACAGTATCCGTCAATAGTGTTGTGGGGTACTCTTTATGTTTCACTCATGCAAAGCCGGGTCACAGGGGGGAGGACACATGAGATCATAACAAGTAACTTTACTTTGTTCAACAATAAATCATCCACATACACGGAGACACAGTTCTTTAACAAAGCACAGTTCCCATGTGAACAAGATTTTGAATATTAATTAACCAATTAGGGGGCTCTAGCTAGGAAGAGACTTAAGGCCCTATTCCACGGAACGATTATCGTCCGTATTCGGCCGATATCGGCCGCTACAGACGATAATCGTCCCGTGGAATAGAGTGCAACGATCAGCCGACATCGTTCATGTCGGCTGATCGTTGCAGTCGCTTGTTTTTCAACATGTTGAAAAACAAGCGACTGATATAGCAGCGATCTGCTGCCGTCGCTCCGTTGAATAGGAGCGTCGGCAGCAGACGCTGCTATATCCTATGGGCTGCCCAGACCATCTAGCGATCACCCGGGCAGCCCCCCCGAAGCTCCCCGCCGCCCCCTCCCGCACTCAGCCGCGTTGAATAGCGGCGGCAGCGAGCGGGGAACGAGGAGCAAACGAGCGCTGAGAGCGCTCGTTTGCCCCTCTGACGACCCGTGAAATAGGCCCTTTAGATGATGTGTGTTTTAGAATTTAGGGTTAACACTGTATGATCTCTGTACAACAGCAACACAGGAACACTGTATGCACTAATACAGAAAACTATGAAAAGGGTTAAAGGGGAACTATCAGCAGGTGAGACAAATTTAACTTGCTGATATGTCCCTATTGTACAGGAGACGCTGAGGAGGAAGGTATGTGTCTAACCTTACTCCTCTGCACCCTTCCGGTGCAGTTAGTCTTGTGTTCCAGGGTCCGGTGAAACCACTAGGAGCACTGGGGCACTTGTAAGGAGCACTGCCCCCCCCCCCCCCCCCATAGCGCCAATCCACCCCCAGCCAGCCTACCCCTTCCTTATAATGAATGGAGCAGGTGGGCCGAATCAGCACTATGGGGGCATGTAGTGCACACAACTAGCTGCACCGCAACATCGCCAAGAAGAAAAGTACCTTCCTCCTCTGCATCTCTGGTGCTATCGAGACATATCAGCAGGCTAGGTTTGTCTAACCTGCTGATAGTTCCCCTTTAAAACACATTATCATTGCATGACAATAATACAAGTAACTATTCACAATTAATAAAATGTAGCAGGATGGCCTTTACTCAAATCAACCACAAAACACAGGGATACTGCATATATATTGTACCTACCAGTCCATTCGGGGTGTTCCAGAATATTGAACTGTTGTCTATCTTAAGTTCAAAACTTCCTACTTTTGTTTTATAATGTCCAATTTTTACAAAAGATAGTGTTTCATTGTTATGCCACTGCCAATTTAATATATCATAATATCCGTCTACATCCCCTGATTCATCAAAACGCATGGATTCATTAGTAAAAACTGTGAATTTTGTATTCTTTAAATAGTACATAAGCTGTAGGAAAATATAAACATGTCATAATATAATAACACAAATGCAACTTATCTCATAAATGTACAAGGGCAGACTAAACGTCCACATGGTCTTTTTCTGCCAACAATTTTCTCTGTTTCTATGAACCCACTTTAACTTGAAACCACAAGGTTAAGAATTCCTATCAATCTTTTAGTATGTAAAAAATAGTCTGAGTGCGATAATTTTATTAAATAAGCAAAGCCTTCGGTCACAGGGATGATAAAACCTTTCCCAAATCTTCTCTTAGAATTTCATCTTTTTATGTCCCCAAAGTGTTGCACATCAATTGGCACATCAGAAGTAGGATGCTTCAGACCTAAAGTGTAGGACTTTGCAAGAAATAGGTTTGTGGCTGTTTGTGGCTGAGAGCCATAGAAATGCTCTAACGTTCATCACTACTGCCTCCTTGTTTCTGTGAACTGCTCCACTTAGCCAGGCACAGGCCACTGGCTGGCTATGCAACACAGGCTCTATAGGGAGGATGCATCACAGGAACAAGAAAGTAGTAGCAATAATCCTGAATCCAAAGTGTCAGAACTGCTGCTGCTGCAGGATACATGGGAAGGTATGACTTTTTATAGCCCTTCCAGCAAAATATAATATTTACCCTCAACAACTTTAAGAGGTGTAGTCAAGGAAGTATCTTTATTCTACTTCTGCTAAGGCTGTTCTTTAAATCATACTTACCTTGCTCCCACTGAGTTTTAGTCCCACTGTGCAGTACTTTCTGGATTGGCGGTGACACATTAAATTACCTACTCAGCCAATCAGGCTGATGCAGCACATCGATGTTGTCACTTACTAAATAAGTAGGCATTGCCATATGGCAAACCCAACCCTCGAACTGCTGCACAGCAAGACTGGAATTCCATTGTACTTGGCAGCGTCAGGGAGCAAGGAAGGTAAGTATAGCATTTTTTATAGCTCCTACCTGAGCAGAATTTGAAGAAAAACTTTCAAGAGTACATCTTTATTTTTTTCTTATTCCTTTTGTGTCCTGCCATCAAGCTCTGCACTACATCTAGTCATGCCACACTACCAATACCCTTGGTGACTTTCCTGACCTGGCATTTTTGTACAGTTTTGTTCTGTATTTAGAATGTCCTCTAAAGGAATTTCATCCTGGTCCATTTCTGATCCCTTTTTAGCACATCCAAGCAAGTATATGGACATAGCTTTAAATAACCTTAGTTCGTGTCCAACGTGCAGTCAATAACACATTATAAACTTTATTTTTGTTTATTTTTCACATTTACAACTCATTGGTAAAGCAAATACTTACTTGCCATGGCTCAAAATCAAGCAAATTTGCACATGCCCCACCTGGAAAAGGCCCGCTTCCTTTCCTGCATATATCTAAATCATGAAGAGCATTGGCAATGGTGTAAACAGACTTATAAACACTGTAAGTGATGCGAAGTTCTGACACATCAGTGTATGTATTCAATATATCCTTAAATTGTTCTTTTCCAGTGCAGAGGCGCGGAGATATGTTTCTTTTCCTTCCTGCCACAATTGCTTCTATGCTTATATTAGTATAAAAAGCTGCTCTGTTTGTCGGCCAGGTACAATTAAAGGCCTCCTCCCAGAACTCATATACCAGATCATCAGTCCCATGTTCTGGGTGAATTTCGCGGAGAAATTGATCAAAGCCTGGAATTTCTGCCTTACGAATAGCAAACCCAATGGTTCCTCCAAGAAATGAGAAGTATGGTGGTTTAGCTATCAGTGCTGATGTTGTCCAGGCTTCACTGGCTATATAGGTTTTACCAGTAATATTAGTCTCTGCAAGGGCTTCCATTAATGGACTAAGGTCAATGTCTGATGAGAAGATGACAATAACATTGGCTGATGATGTACGTATTGCCTTCACAATGCCATCTATACTGTCTTTGTTATAGATCCTTGGCAGTGTTTCAGAAAAAGCAATGCAGACACCATTTTTTTCAACTTCTTCTTTGAAAACCTTGATACCATATTTTCCATAGTCATCATCTGCTGCTATTGTTCCCACCCATGTCCAACCAAAATATGTGACTAGATCCGCAAAGCCTTTGGACTGGGCTAGGTCACTGGGTATTGTGCGGAGAAAAGATGGAAACTGAAATTTGTCACTAAGAACCGAGCAAGAAGATGCATATCCCACCTGTAAGTTTAAGAGACACTTGAAATTATTTTGAAATTCTGTAGTTTTCAGATCTTATGTAATAGACACACATAACATATCAAAGAGAGGCAATAAGAAGAAGATCATGTAATATAACTGTTTAAAGGAAACCTGTCACCCAGGATTCCGCCGCTGAGCCAGCCCGACCCCCCGGTGCAGCCCCAGATACCTACCCTTTGCTGCAAGTCCTGCTCCTGGACCCGGTCCCCGGATGGAGATATCAGCGCCAGAAGGTGAGCACGCGCTCTATGCAAATTACATGAGATGAATCCAATGCCCATAGAGAATGACTGGAGCCCTCATTCTCTATGGGCGTCAGACTCATCTCTGGAGCGTGTGCCCACAGCTGCCGACGGAAATATCTCTGTCCCGGGACTGGGTCCAGGAGCGGGACTTGCAGCAAAGGATAAGTATCTGGAGCTCCACCAGGCGGTCAGGCGGGCACAGCATTGGAATGTCGGGTGACAGGTTCTTTTTAAGGTATCAGTAATGATAAATGCATTGAGGATGAGAGTTCTAAGGTAAACTGTTAATGAGAGGAGGGGATGATTCTCTGAGACCAATTTTAGGACTGGTCTTCAAACTAAAGCCCCAGCATTGTTTTAAACCTACCACTCCCATCATGCTCAGCTGCAGCTGTTAGGGCATAAAAGATGAAGAGCCAACCTTTAAAATTTATAAGCAGCGGGGTAAGTGGAGTTCATCTAGTAAAGTTTTGATAGATCCAGTCTGAGATCCACAGTATTTGTTATGGTAATTATGGAGGCTTATAGGGAATGTATCACCTAGTAATTTAGTACCAAAGGGCTGACATTGCTACATAGGTCTTGGAGAAAGGCTACACACATTTGCTTTCATTTCGTTGAACTTGACTGCAGTCTGCTAAAAACATGCTGTTTCATGCTGCAGTGGAGGAATGGTATAGGCACCTCGGAGCTCTGAACTCCCTGGGCAATGCCTCTTGGACACTTCCCTGCATCAAAAAACAACACTTTTTTGACAGATTGCGGTCACAGACTGCTAAATCAATGGAAATGTGTATCTTTTCCACAAAACCTCTGTAACACTGTAAGCACTTTGGTAATGAATTTCAGGGTGACAGATTTACTTTAAGCCATTTCTTAGAACCCTATTAGATGTCTCAGTGCTCTAGGTAAATAAGTGCCATTCTTGTAAATATTCTATTACATGGGCTCATTATCAGACAGGGATCATTTTCAGCAATCAGCTGTTATCTACAGTGGTTTGCAATAAATTAGAATATTAACAAAAAGTCATTTTCTTCCAGTAATTCAGTTCAAAAAGTAACCTCATATATTCTATAGAGTGATTACATACAGAGTGAACTTTTTCAAGCGTTTATTTCTGTTAAAGTTGATGATTATGAATTACAGCCAAGAAAAACCCAAAAGTCCGTATTTCAGAAAATTAGAATATTATATAAAACCAACTGAAAAAAAATGTTTTTAACACAGAAAAGTTGACCAAATGAAAAGTCTGTACAGTAAATGCCCTCAATACCTGGAGGGGGCACCTTTTGCATGAATGACGGCATCAATGCGGCATGGCATGGAGGCGATCAGCTGATGGCACTGCAGAGGTGTTATTGAAGGCCAGGTTGCTTTGATAGAGGCCTTCAGCTCGTCTGCATTGTTGGGTCTGGTGTCTTTCATCTTGCTCTTGACAATACCCCATAAATTCTCTATAGGATTAAGGTCTGGTGAGTTTTCAGGCTAGTGATGCTGTGGTTAGTAAACCAGGTATAAGTATTTTTGGCAGTGTGGACAGGTGCCAAATCCTGCTGGAAGATGAAAATTCCAACTCCAAAAATCTTTTCAGCACGGGGAAGCATGAAGTGCTCTAAAATTTCCTGGTAGACGGCAGCGTTGACTTTGGTGTTGATGAAACACAGTGAACCTACACCGGCAGATGACATGGCTCCCCAAACCATCACTGATTGTGGAGACTTCACACTAGACCTCAGGCAGCTTTGATTGTGCCTCTCCACTCTTCCTCCAGACTCTGGGATCTTGATTTCCAAATGCAAAATTTATTTTCATCTGAAATCAGCACCTTGGACCACTGATCAACAGTCCAGTTCTTCATTTCCTTGGCCCAGATGAGACGCTTCTGGCCTTGTTTCTTGGTCAGGAATGGCTTGACACATGGAATGCAACACGTGTAGCCCATGTCCAGCAGACGTCTGGATGTGGTGGCTTTTGAAGCACTGAATCAGCAGCAGTCTACTCTTTGTGAATCTCTCCCAAATTTGTAAATGTCATTTTTTTTTTTTACAATCCTGTTAAGACTGCGGCTCTCCCGATTGCTTGTGCACCT
The DNA here is from genome assembly GCF_027789765.1 of Dendropsophus ebraccatus. NCBI lineage: Eukaryota > Metazoa > Chordata > Amphibia > Anura > Hylidae > Dendropsophus > Dendropsophus ebraccatus. The sequence continues at coordinate 86,424,320 of NC_091459.1, forward strand.
TTTTCTACCACACTTTTTCCTTCCACTCAACTTTCCATTAATATGCTTTGATATAGCACTCTGAGAACAGCCAGCTTCTTTAGCAATGAACTTTTGTGGCTTACCCTCCTTGTGGAGTGTGTGAATGACTGCCTTCTGGACATCTGTCAAGTCAGCAGTCTTCCCTATGATTGTGTTGCATACTGAACCAGACTAAGGGACCTTTTATAACACTTAGGAAGCCGCTGCAGGTGTTTTGGGTTAATTATTCTAATTTTATGAAATACTGACTTTTGGGTGTTTTTTGGTTGTAATCCATAATCATCAACTTTAACAGAAATAAATGCTTGAAAAAGTTTACTCTGTATGTAATGACTCTATAGAATATTTGAGGTCACTTTTTGAATTGAATTACTGGGGAAAAAAATGACTTTTTGTTGATATTCTAATTTATTGCAAACCACTGTATATATTCCCTATGACACAGGGAGATGTGCATCCAATGGCTGATGATTTTCTGATAACTCAAACCTACCCAATTTTCCAATGAACAAGTATTAAAACCAATCACTGGCCCTTTTAGACAGGGTGATATTGGCATGTTAAGTGCACTATATAACCGAGCCACAGTACCAAATACATGAGAAGCATGGAGTAGCACATTTTAGTCCCTAACTTACAGCGATCTTCGCCCAGGCAGCTCCATTATAAGTTTATGGTGCTGCCTGGATGGAGATAATTATCAGTGCACTGCCACAAACATCTCCCCGCTCGTTCTCTTGATTTGTGGGGTCACAGCATTGACACCTCCACCAATGAAAACTTTTGACATGTCCCTCTGATGTGAAATGTTTGTTTTTTTGTAGACACTTACACATACACTTTAAGGCCATGTTCACACAAGGTAAGTTTTGAACTAATCACAGCCATTATTGTCGATTCGCAACAACGGCTGTGATTAATTCAAAACTTATGTGCATTGCATGCTGAGGGAATCCCAGACGGAGTGTATACTCATAGGGGAGGATGGTCTATTTGCGAATATTTCAATTGCATCTGGCCCATCTGCGCCTCCTGCGCCAGTGGGGCGGGGAGGGGGGCACTACGGGGGTGCAGCAGCACGCATAGGGGGCGCGGCCTCTGCATGCGCAGCATTAATAATTTTTCCGGGGGAAAACTGTTAGTGAAACCCACGCCAGCTCTGAGCTGGCGTAGGTCTCAATTTATTCGCACAGACAGGCTCAGTGCACACAGGATTTATGTAGAGGCAGTGCGTCTCTACATAAATCCTCAGAGCTCTGGAGCTGTGCGGACATTTGTAAGCCCAGCGTAAAAAATGCTGGACTTAATAAATGTCCCCCATTGTATACACTCTGGCCGAGATCCATAGCGGCTGCACGAAAAATTGATATGTCAGTTTTGTGCATCTGACCTGACAAGTCAAACAGTAGCAGCCGTCCTGTGATCCGGCTGGGTCACAGAACGGCCGGTGTTTTACGTTGCCTGAACATAGTCTAATATAGTATGCATTTTAAAATAGACATTGAATTTACCTGTGGAAAATAATAGAGCCCAAGTATTCTGGCAGTGGCAATGGATAATGCTGACCCTCCTGCGCCAATGACAGCTGCCAGTGGAGCTCCTGCACTGCAGCGAAAGTTTGGGTGGGTTTCATTCTGCCCAGTAAGAAAAGATAAGGTGGCCTCAACTGATTTGGAGATAGTGAAGCATGTGTCAAAAATCTGGTAGCCCAAAGAAATCCTCGGTAGAATGTCTGGTCGTTTATTTATTTCATCTATGGCAAACATCATGGCTCGAGTCCAGCGCAAAGCCCGGAAATTGAACCTGCATATGAAAAAAGAATAGAAATTATGCCTGAGATTTCTTAACCCTAAAACCTTATGGACGCCATTCTATTAAAGGGGTTGTCTGTGATTTTTCAATATACTAGCATTATATTGACCTCTGTGGATGTTTCATGTTCTATATACACTTTTATTTTTTATTTAGAGTGCTTATTGTGTTCTCAGGCTCAGTCACATGACCACTCTGTGTTTTCTTTACTTCCTGTGATGTCACGTTCCCTGTTTGTTTCCTGTTCCTGCCAGTGAAGGAAGAGTGAGTCATCAGGTGGGTGGGGCATACATTCACATTGATTTAGCAACACCCCTGTAGGAGGAGCTAACATCTGAGCCCAGCAGTAAGGGCAGCATGACATGGAGGAGACCAAGAGCTTATAGCCCTATTGGGCTGCACAGAAGTTAGCCGTGTTGCTTTGTAGTGTTGCAGTCCTGGAATCAAATGCCACCAAGGATAAAAGCTGTATGTATGTCCCCCAATGTATGAATGGATTTAATGACACACTCCAAAACATTGTGAGCCCTGTTGTGGACAGGGACCAATATGTGTGACTACAAACTCTGAAGAGCCCTGGCAGAAAGAAGCATTGTATACGCGAAAATGGTTGTTCGCTTGGACGCGCCTGCTTGTAACTCCCTCCTTTTCAAATGAGAACGGCACTGAATAAATGGACTTGTTGGCAGCAGACTGGTGAGTGCTAAGTGCTTTATCTCATCACACATGTTTGCATTGTTCTTCTTTATGGTGTACCTCCATTGGCTGCATGTCCCTGGCTACATTGTCTTACTATGCACAGATCCTTGTATATTTAGACACTCAATGTGAACAGGTGCTATAGTGGTGCCAGCTCACAGTACCTACCTAGATATAGTTATTGTACTGTAAGGATCTACAGTGGCCGAGCAGTGTAATATGGAGAGTAGAGACGCTAACTCAGCTCACGTCAGTCACCATTCTATCTATTTATTGCTGAGGGAAACTTATAACAGAATCCTGACTTATTAAGGCCCGCCCACTGAAACCCCAACCACCTGTAGGTTTACAATCTGCAGTGTGTATGTATTCCAGGACTACAACCCCTAACATGTACATGTGTGCTGGGGTTTGTAGTGCTACAACAGCTAAAGGATTCAGAACTTCAGGAAAAAAGTTTATTTGATAATGTAAGTAACTGACAGACACTTCAGCGGCTGCAGATACCACCTGATAATAAATAGTGGCATCTCCTGCAACCATAATCCGGCCCTGTCTACATACAGGTATATGGATAATGGTATATTTTAGCTCAGAATGGCAAGGCTATAGTGCTACCATAAGCCACCATACTGCTGATATACATTACTGCCACACACGTAAGTATACATTAGCTATGAATATACCATACACATAAAAATATACCAGCAGTCACTGTATCACACATATACATGCATGCCAGCAGTGTCTATGCCATATACATACATGTACTAACAGTGAGTATACCGCACACAAACACATGTACCAGCTGTGTGACCAGTGACTGGCATCCCCTCTGCTTGTCCATCATCTCATGCCTCATGGCAAGGGGTAGTAATGTGATCACTTACAAAGGATGAGAAGATGAAATGATGATGAACAATAAAGCATGGGACCCGCACCACTTTATCCCTCACCTTCCTTTGATCAAATGCAGTAATCCTCCAGAGTGCCCCTAAAATACCCCTAAAGAGCATCCTCATTATTGGTAGTGACCTCATAACAGCACTACTCATAACCCCTCCCTCTGCAAAGACCCCCTAATAACAGTCAATCACCAACCCACCCCCCTGAGAACATCAGAGTGGTGACAGAGAGAGACCCCTAGCAGGGTGTAACTACAGTGAGCACCCATAGACACTCCATACTCAATCCAGGACATATCTGCTGCATAATACGCACATCATTGTTACCAACATTTAAAAAAAAAAATCCAGGGACACTTTGCATTGTGGTGTACCCCCAGGGGTGTGGCTTGTGGTGTACCCCCAGAGATTTTGTTTTGGAGGAGCAGCCGGTCACTTACTAGGTGTTAAGGTATGACCCCACTTCTGTTGTGGTTGGCCAAGATACAGCCGGACCTTGGATGGTAGTTTTGTGACGCCTAGAGGGCACACAGGTGTGACGGCTCGCCTGCTTTTATTTTATAAGGCCGGTTGTACCCTTTTCCCCTATGGTTGCTTCCGGGTCCCTTGGGGTAATATCACGGATGGCCAGAATGGTATAGTGACCCTCCCGAATGTAAGAACCCACCACCCACAGAAAGGGGAAGTGTCCCAAGGTTGCGGTGTGTGCTGTGTAGGTGGATTGCGATAAATCACAGAGTCTCTTGAGTATAGTTAAGCCGGTTTTCTATTTGTGAATGTGCAGCAGGTAATACAGAAGATATGAGGTTTCTTTGGGTAAAGCACTTGAAACACACTTGACAAAAGTTCCCAATAAATACTTGACAATATAACGATCTGATCTGTAGTTGAAGTGCAGTGTAGGAGATAGTCGTGTTGGTTGAGTTGTGCTGAGTGATACGTGAAGCAGAGTAGCAGAGTAGCAGAGAGGAGGATGCTGTGAGAGTCTCAACCCATGTAGTACTGTGCTCTGCCGGGATGTTGGAGGATGAGGTAGAATACTTTAGAAGAAGAAGAAGAACACCTGTGCCCATGTATTGACCTTGAGTTTTAGTCTTCATACCATCTTATGTCCACTAGACTCGGCTGAACCTTCCTAATGGGTGACACAGGCCCCAGACCTTGTTACCTGGGATGAGCGGAATGCTGAGCAGTCCCTGCTGACATACTAGATACTGTCCTGCTCTGTTACTTCTCCTTGTCCTCGGCATGGGTTGAGGTTGTCTCTGGCTTGTCCTCTCCTAAGAGGAGTTTACCAGTGCATAGTGCTGTGTAGCATTACTTGTAAGAAAGTTGTTAGCAGTGTGCAGTCTTGCGTCCTTCCCATGCGGGGTTCTGACCAAGACCGAACCGAGGCACGAGGACTTTTCAAAGGGCCAAGGCCCAGATAGGACCACTGTGGAGAGCTATCTGGCTTGTGTCCTTCCTCAACAATGTCCAGTACGAAAAGACCTTGCTCCTCCCACACCCATGTGACTTACTTCCTCCTAGCATGTAGCATGTAAGGTGCGCTGTGAATAAGTAAAGAAAGAAGAGAGGTGATAGGAAAGAAAATAACTAGACTCCTACTGGTTTACAGATTCAGGTGACACATAGAAAACTATAACCCTTTAAAATCCTTCAGCATACACATCTAGTGGCGAACTTTAGTACTACTTTTATCAACACAACAGTACAATAAGTACAGACTTTTGCAAATGGTGTATATATATACGTAACACCCGTGGTAGAACGCCACATGGCTTATTGTGGGTGTGGTCTCGGTGGGGTGTGGTTTGCAGAGTGTGGCTTGTCACCAGTTTTTGTTTTTTTTTCTTAACAATTTTCCAGGTAGAATTTTACTGTCAGAACAACACAAAAGGAGCATTACACACCCCAGTATCAGGTCTCCAGTATATTACACACCCCTGTATTAGGTCCCCAGTATAATACACACCTCGGTATCAGGTCCCCAGTATATTACAGTCCCCAGTATATTACACACCCCAGTATCAGGTCCCCAGCATATTACACATGCCAGTATCAGGTCCCCAGTATATTACACACCTCAGTATAAGGTCCTCAGTGTATTACACACCCAGTATAAGGTCCCCAGTATATTACACACCCCTGTATCATGTCCCAGGTATATTACACACCCCAGTATCAGGATCTCCGGAATATTATACACCCCAGTGTCAAGTCCCCAGTATATTACACACCCGAGTGTCAAGTCCTTAGTATATTACACACCCCACTTCAGAGCAGCATACAGGCTGTGGCCCAGGGATAGCACTCTACTGACTAACTGTATATATTGGTAGTTTGTGCCGCTGCACTTTATATCATCATACTACTACCCCCTTCATCCTTCTCCCTATCCATCATCATACTAGTACCACTTCATCCTACTGCCCCTCCATCATCATACCACTACCCTTTCATCCTCCTGCCCCTCCATCGTCATACCACTACCCCTTCATCCTCCTGCCCCTCCATCATCATACTATTTCCCACACACACACATATGCACACTTACACAAAACTTGAGTGTTGAGCTGTCTCCTGGCTTGACAAATAACTACACAGTTGTACAAAGTTTTGTTGTACCCTGATGTGTGAATAAAAACACACGCATATTACTATGGATGCAGTGGGGAATCCTTTTTATTTCGAAGTTTGAAGCTCTCACCTAGGATTGGGAGCATACCTGCGTGCATCCTACACTTTTTTTCTTAGCCGCTATTGGAAGATCTCCAAGGTGCTGTTGGATTTTAGTTTTTTTTGGCAAATAACTACACAGGTCCTGGGAGGCCATGAAGGAGGCAGAGTTGATGATTATGCAGAGGAGTGGGGCACAGCACATACAGCTCTGCAGTGTCAGCTTTCTGGTTTTCATTATACAATATAAAATATACAATAATGCAATATTATAGCCCATTGCTTTCTATTGAGCTATTCACACATTCCATTTTTTTTCACGGGTCCCGCAGTCTGTTCCTTGAAAAAATAGGACATGCCATAACTCGGATGAGATGCACGGATTCCCCCATAGAAGTCTATGAGATGTGTGTTTTTCATGGATTACAAGGATTGGACATCCGTGTAATCCGTGAAAAAAACGCATGTAAATCAGTGTAACTTAAAGCGACTCTGTACCCACAATCTGACCCCCCCAAACCACATGTACCTTCAGATAGCCGCTTTTAATCCAAGATCTGTCCTGGGGTCCGTTCGGCAAAATACTTTTAAACTTAAAGCCCGTGCCAAACGGGAGTAGCTGTGCCCTAACTTTGCACAACCTTTCTGTCCCTCCTCCCCACCCTCTTCATCATTAGGAATGCTCCAGGCAGATTGCCTCCTATTCGCCACCTGTTTAGCCCGGCATATGGGCTGGATCGTTAAGGACCTGTGCAATGTTCAGCATGGAGAAAATGTTTCAGTGGCATTCCTGATGATGAAGAGGGTGGGGAGGAGGGACGGAGGGGTGGTGCAAAGTTAGGGCACAGATACTCCCATTTGGCACGGGCTTCAAGTTTAAAAGAATTTTTTTAGGACAATAACTGCATCACCTGCCGAACGGACCACAGGACAGATCTTGGATTAAAAGCAGCTATCCGAAGGTACAAGTGGTTTGGGGAGGGCCAGATTGTGGGTACAGAGTTGCTTTAAAAAGCTTAAAATAGATAAGTGAAAAACATGGAAACCGATGCAATCATGGATGGTTTTTCACAGGAGGTAGTTTGCGGACTTCATCCACAGAACTTGAAAATCACTGAACATGTGATTAAAGGGGTACTCTAGCGAAAAGCTTTTTCCCAGTAATTGAAACTCATTACAAAGTTATACAACTTTGTAATATACTTTAATCACCTATCTTTCCCCCTTCCCCAACTCCCCCCTGTCAACCTCCCACCAGGAAGTGAAGTAAACTCATTCTTACCTAATGACTGTTGACCCCTGGCTGCTCTGTGGAAGCCATTTTGTGACAATGACATCATCAAGAGGGAGACGGGTCTAAGCCCTGTTAAGCCAGCCTCCCTTTGCCAGATAACACAGGTTGCTCAGCTCTGATTGGCTGAACAAGATGTAAGCCATCTAACAGTTTTACAGAGTTTTTACAGAGACATCACAGGAGACAAAGTGCATCATGGGAAAGCCCAAACCAAGAAGCTGTGCCTGTGCAGATGATGTTATTGTCACAAAATGGTTTCTACAGAACAGCCTGGGGTCAACAGTCATTAGGTAAGAAAGAGTTTATTTCACTTCCTGGTGGGAGGATGAGGGGGGAAATGATAGGGAAGGGGGGCAGATAGGTTATTGAAGCATATTACAAATTTATATAACTTTGTAATGTGTTTAAATTCCTGGGAAAAAGCTGTTCGCTGGAGTACCCCTTTAAAGTCTAAGGCTTCTAGTGTTAGGCTAGGTTCCCACCCAGTATTTTTGGTCAGTATTTTGCAACCAAAACCAGGAGTGGATTGAAAACACAGAAAGGCTTTGGGGGAGATTTATGAAAGGGTGTAAATATACACCTGGTGTAAACTGCCCACAGCAACCAATCACAGCTCCTCTTATATTTTACCAGAGCTGAAAGCTGAGCTGTGATTGGTTGTTGTGGGCAGTTTACACCAGGTGTATATTTACACCCTTTCATAAATCTCCCCCTATGTTCACACACTGTTGAAATTGAGTGGATGGGTGCCATTTAATGGGGAATAATGGGCATTGTTTTAAAAAAAAACAGCAATCATTTGCCGTTGAATGGCGCAATCACAGTATACAGCCGTATACCGGATATATAATTGTTTTTACAATAATAAAATGAAAGAGCCGTTCAACTCCTTTACAGGATGCAGACTGCGCAGATAACAGGTATTATCCCGCATTCACAGTATACAGCCGTATACACTATCAGTAGATGTCTGAGCACACTGCCTGTCTCACAACAGCTTCTAAATATATGTTTTTTATAGTTTTAGCGCTAACAAGAGCTTTTGGGGGTCCCTTCCTACCTAACTTCACCTAAAAGCTAACTCTCCCTGGTATACAGTCTGTCCCTCTCTAGCTCCAAACAGCAAGTGACACTAATCTGAAATCCCCCATCGTATACTCAGGAGGTGGCATAGTTTAGACAGCCAATCACAGTTAGAGGTTTGTTTTTTTTAAAGTCCTGCCTATTCCTAGTGCCTGTCCCTTCCCCCTGCATGTTTATTGGCTGGAAAAAAATCGCTGTGGGGGGTGGGAGCGGGAATCAAATTTTTACTGCGTTATCGTTCGAATATTCGAACGCAATCAAATAAACGTGAATAGCTTACTATTCGATCAAATAGCTATTGGAACGAATACTGTTATCATGGAAAACACGGCACTTCCTGATTTCTGACTGTTTTTCTCAAAAAAACAGGAAACTGTCAGAAAACAGGAAGTCTGGAGTTTCCCAGGCCATCTAAGCGCTCACATAGAGAAGGCAGTCATGTGATTGACAGGCACATTGAGCCGTGACACTTTGTACTGGACAGAATTCCTGTGATTAGTCTGTTTTTTCAACCAGCCCAAGTCAGAAAATCTGTCTTCAGGAGACTGGACCTGGATTTCTGGTAAGTTCAGCTTTGTTTTACAGCATGATAACAACAACAAAAAAAAGTGAATGTATATTGCAAACTTGCTTTATATCACATCTACTGTTGATTTAGATTTTGAAAGTCATAACAACAGTGACACTTTAACTATAAGGTATTGACACAGCTGTATAGGACTCCTGAACACCTACATAGGATGTTTCCCTTTGTACCTAATGTTTGTTGGAGGGGCTTGAATGCGACAGGGTCAATGCTCCATATTTAGTGGACTTGCCCATGCATTGCGGCCTTATGTAAAGGGGTTCAGGAGTTATATAACACTATCACTACCAACCACATAGTCTTTATGCTTGAGATGGCCCTTCTCTCGATCTTACCGGGCCCAATGTCCAGGATTACAAAGGGGTTTTGGGGCTTCTCCCTGCTGGCCACTAGGCAAATTATCCCAAGGTTGTGTAAGTCAACTAACCCCCCCTGCCAGACTCATGTGGGCAGAGGCACCCAACGATTGCTTGGACATTCAGACTGAGCACTTGAAACTGAACCATGAGGATACCATGTCCCTTGTATGATAGTATTTTCAGTGTGTATTCCCATCTTCATGGACAGACAACCTGGCGATCACCTCCCTGCACCTACACAGAATGCTTAGTTTTCATTGCAGAACGTTGTTTTGTGTTTTTAAATTATTCTGACTGACCATCTGTTTCTCAGCACTATATACTACTAACATTAGGAGTTACTTACAATTTGATCAAAGTGCAAAAGCCCACACATCACATTAAGGTTCCTGGTCCAGATGTCCAGCAACCCCAGTGCCACCAGACATAGCCCTGCTGGGCTGAGGGCTACACCAAGTGCAGACACAGATGGAAAAAAGACACCTTACCCTCTGTTATCAGTCACAAGACTGAGGGAAGCCAGGCTCTGACCCTATGTACACTTACTAATTAAAACCACCTGGGCGGGGGAGGAGTGCTGAACCGAGGCAAAAAAAAAAAAACAATGAGGGGACAGAACATACAGAGTAAAGACCCTATTACACAGGGTGATATTGAGGAGCAAACAAGCGATGTCAGCGCTCGTTTGCTCATCGATCCCTGGTTGCTGCTGCCGCTACTGCACAGCGGCGGCAGCGAACAGGTGAGTGCGGGAGGGGCCGCGTGGAGCTGCGTGGGGGCTGCCCGGGTGGTCGCTAGATCGTCTGGGCAGCTGGTCTGCTGCCGCCGCTCCTGTTACACAGAGCAATGGCAACATATCGCTGCTATCACAGTCACTTGTCTTTCAACATGTTTAAAGGACAAACTACAGCAACGATCAGCCGACATGAACGATGTCGGCTGATCGTTGCCTTCTATTACACGGGACGATTATCAGCCATAACGGCCTAATACGGACGATAATCATTCTGTGTAATAGGGCCTTTATTCTATGTTCTACCTGTCTTTTTTTCTCTCCATAGATTTACGTTGAAACCACCTGTATATGTATATGCATAATGATTTGTGCTGTGCAAAACCAAACATAACAGATAATGCACAGAGAAAAGGGAAATCATCAAGGTGTTAAAAAAAAGGGTAAAGGCAAAAGTATCACCTTGTATGGAAGCATTGGTAATAGTGGAGTTGAGGTCCACTGAACCCACGTGTTACAACAGACAATGATGACTTCATCAGCCTTGTCTGGCGTAACACGTGGGTGCAGCAGACCCCAACCTTCACATATTCATATACAGGTGGTTTGTGTACTTTGGGTATCTGCTCATTGGGTATATTGGTATTATATTTTAGATATCTACTATATAGCAGTTGGCAGTTTGTGGGCTTGTCATATCAGTAGAGCCCTTGTGGAGTTGCTTTCAAGTGTTTTATACAGGATTTGATGTATTTGCAAAACAGTTCTTGGTCATTAAATGCGCAATTGCTAATGTTGTGATTTTGCACACCTATAATCTAAACGGCCGTGCAAATCCATTTCATGGTATTTATGCACATAACCACTTATGTTACTACCAAGGACCAGTTGTGTGGCCGTAGGCAATATTTTTGACAAAATTACCAGCCTATACTCCACTACATTGTAAATCCCATTTGCTTAGTGTGAACTGGACCAAAGGGTGGGTTCACACTGAGGAATGAGGGTATGTGCACACTGAGGAATACGTGAAGAATTGAAGAGAAATCCGCTCTTATGGCCCCGTTCAAACTGAGCAAACATGGTGGAATCCCGCCATGCTCAGTGTCCCGCTGTGAATGAATGAGAGGGTGCGTGCACGACCACTTTCTCCCCTCTCCGCCCAAAGAGGTGAAATGTTACTTCACTCACAGCGGGACATTAAGTACGGCGGGATTCCGCGGCGGAATTCCACCGTGTTTGCTCAGTGTGAATAGGGCCTTCCGCTTGACCAGTCTTGCAATCAAACAGGCCATACAGGTTGGGGCCAATCTTGTGCTTGCCTCCATTCTCACACATATGGCACTGGGAGCATTTCTGGAAAAAGACTTCCTTTTCTTTTTCAACGTCTCCCATTAGTGAACACTCTAAATGCTCTATCCACTCTTCCTTCTGAGAGAGATTCTGGCTTGATGTATAATCCCCAAGTGTGTTTCAAGTGTCTTTAGAGGCTAGGCAATGACCACCTTCACTAGGTTACACCAAAGTCCAAGCATTTGTCTTTCTGGAGGATGGCTACTTTGAAAATATTGACTAGAATGCTAATATAGAAATTATAGAATAGAGCACCAAAAAATTAATAATAATAAGTAACCAGAAGGAAAACACTCTGAAAACACTCAGTATGATCACAGGTTAAAATGATCTAAAATGACTTTGTATTCCTTTACTGTGCGCACTAGAAGTATCTGCCATGCCATCTAGTGTTCATAACTAGAAGCCCATATAACACCTGAGATTTTTGTTCTCTTTTGCACTTTTTTGTTCCCTCTTTTCTTTTCTGATCGATCAGTGCTGTCAGGGGCGTAACTACCACTATAGCAGCCATAGCGGCTGCTATGGGGCCCGCCGCATCAGGGGGCCCCATGGCCTGCTCCTGCAATACACTGGGCCCCCTGAGCCATCATCATTTGCAGCACCGGGTGGCCCTGCTGGTCTCCTGGGTTTTGCAAATGTCCCTTTAACTGCAAGCACTCCTGACCAGAGCTAGCAGTTATGTAGTTATGACTTCACTTGACCGTTTAGTGGTCAGTCGGGGGGGGGGGGCAATCAAAAGTTTGCTATGGGGCCCAGCCATTTCTAGTTACGCCCCTGAGTGCTGTAAAAGTTAAAGTATTAAGGTATAAAAAAAAATTCATTAATAAAAAAAATCCCCTCCCCTGATAAAAGTTCAAAATTGCTGATATTTTTTGTCACATCAAATCCAGAAAAATTGTAATAAAAAGTAATCAAAAAGTTGTATATACACAAGCAAGGTACTGATAGGAAGTACAGATCATGGTGCAAAAAATGGAGCCTCACACAGCCCCATAGACCAAAAAATAAAAGCGTTATAAGGCTAGTAATAGAGCAATTATAACCCTTTTTTTTTTAAAGGTTTTAATTTTTTAAAAGCACTCAGGTAAAATAAAAGTTATATCAATTACATAGTATTGTAATCATACTGACTTAGTACTTAGTACTGACTCACTTTACATTGTCTGCAATGCTTAATTGGAACATGTGCCCATATTCTTTTAAAATCAACAGGTGTCAGAAAGTTATACAGATTTGTAAGTGACTTCTATTTAAAAAATAACTCAAGTCTTCCTGTACTTATCAGCTGCTGAATACCCTGCAGGAGGTTGTGTATTGCTTCCAGTCTGACAGGATGCTCTCTGCCGCCCCCTCTGACGAACCTTCAGGCACTGTATAAAGCAGAGAAGGTTTTATATGTGGATTTACTGCTGTTCTGGGTAGTTCCAAACACAGAAAGAGGGCACAGTATCAGTATCAGCTAATAAGTACTGGAAGGATTGAGATTTTAAAATAGAAGTAATTTACCAACCTATATACTGTAACTTTCTGACATAAAAATATATTTCTCTGAAGTAACAATTCTTTTATTTTTTTTTTTTGTATTATGGGGGCTACCTTCTTGTCTAGGTTGTTTTTAACAGCATTTAGTGGTATGCTTTACTGAAAACCGCATGGACATTGGCTGAGCCACTAACATGAATAGGAGAGCTTTCTGGACATGCTCTGTGACCTGTGCAGAGGTCATTCCTATGGAGGGCACAAAGCTGGGAGCTTTAAACATACTGCCATATTGTAGCAATGACGGTACTTTTCTGCAGTTGCTCATAGCTCCTCTTAGGGTATAATTACATGGGCCGTTGGGGGCCCGATAATAACTGTAAACGAGCGCCAATCTGCTAGATCGGCACTCGTTTACTGGGCCTATTACACGGCCCAATTATTGTTACCATTGTCCTTGCAGCCCTTCCTTAACTTTATAGATTACCTATCCAGGCTGCAGGGCTCCTCTTGCGGTCTTCTTCACCCTGGGTCCCGCGCGATCCAGCCTCAGAGCGGCCTGTCTCAACTGACAGGCCGCTCAGCCAATCACTGGCCGCAGCTGTCCCAGACAGTGATTGGCTGAGCGGCCTGTCAGCTCAGACAGGCCGCTCTAAAGCTGGAGCACGCGGGACCTGGGGAGAAGAGGACTGCAAGAGGAGCCCTGCAGCCTGGATAGCTAATGTAAATCGTCAGCCACCGGCCGTGTACTGCTATTACACGTAGCAATGCACAGTCGGTGCCCGACAATTATAGGTTCAAGCCTATATCAACGATCAGCCGATGATCATTGTTATACTTCTGTGACATGGAAATGCAGGAAGTGAACAGCAGGAGGCAGAAGGCTTGATCCATCTTCTACAACCCCTTTAATAGGCAGTTTTCAGGACATTTACAGTAAAGTTCCTGTCACAGACAGTGGTGGCAGTGGAGAGCACTGTGTCAGACTGGAAAGAAAATTCTATTTCCTGCAGAGCATACAGCAGTTCATAAGTACTGGAAGATGTATTTTTAAATAAAATTACAAATGTGTATAACTTTCTGGCACCAGTTGATTGGAAAACATTTTTTTCTCCAGAGTACCTCTTTTATGGCCTATCCTCAAGATAGGCTGTCAATGGCTGATCAACAGGATGCTGACACATGGAACCCCTGCTTATCCGCTGTTTGTCAGAGCCACACAATAATTAGGGCAGTAAGACATTGGTTCTATTCATTGTGTAGCAGTCATGCCAGCTTATTGTAGCCAGGGGTGCGACTACCACCATAGCAGCTATAGTGGCTGCTACGGGGCCTGCCACATCAGAGGGCCCGGTGGCCTACTTCTGCAGTACACTGGGGTCCCCTGAGCAGTCATCATTTGCAGCAACTGGTGGCTGAGTGGGCCTATTGGGTGCTGCAACTGCAAACTCTCCTGACAGCTCCTGTCACTGTCCGATCGGACCTCCACAGTGTGATGGGAGGGTTCCGATCATTCTATCTGACTACTGGAGGTCCCTTACCTTCCTCCCGGCAGTCAGATTGGCGATCATTGTATAGAATCGCAGATAACACTGATTAATGCTATGCTATAGCATAGCAATGATCAGTGTACGTAATGTAATGCAAAAATGTAAAGTCCCCTAAGGGGACATAAAAAGTGTAAAAAAAAAAAAAAAAAAATTAAAAAAAGTTTTAAAAAACACACCATAGCCCCTCCCCCAAGAAAAGTTTAAATCGCCCCCTTTACTATTTTATAAAAAAAAACACATAAAAAAATAAATAAATAATCATATTACATACCGTAGCGTGCATAATCTACCGATCTATTAAAATAGATCAATATTGATCAAAAAGTGATTAAAAACCGCCAGGATTGATTATTTTTATTAAATTTTATTTAAAATAAAATGAATAAAAATTGATCAATTATGTCTCATCTACACAAATATGGTAGTAATAAAAACTATAGAGATCATGGTGCAAAAAATGACACCCCATACAGCCCCGTACGTAAAAATATAGAAACGCTATAAGAGTCAAAAAAGGGCCATTGTAATTACACGATAGTAAAACATTAGAAAGGCTATATGAAATGCATATCGATGTATTCAGATTGACCTATAGAATAAAGATATCATGTCAGTTTTACTGTAAAGTGCATTACGTAAACAGGGAACACCCTCCCCCCACACACACTCAATTTTCAGAGATGTATATTTTCCCCAATTTCACCCCATAAAAGATATTTTGGGGGTTCCATCATACATGTTATGGTAGATCAAAAGGCGTATTTACAAAGTACACCTGTTCCTCAAAAAAAAAAACAAGCCCTTACATGGTCCTGTAAAAATAAAAGAGTTATAGCTATTAGAACTGCAAAATCCAAAGAACAAAAAGGAGATATTGTCCTCGCGCAGACCATATGTGAAATATCTAATTTATTGGTACATAAATATCCATAGGTAACGCGTTTCGAGAGCCCTATGCTCTCTTTATCAAACCTTCAGGATGATTAATCATCCTGGAGGTTTGATAAAGAGAGCATAGGGCTCTCGAAACGCGTTACCTATGGATATTTATGTGCCAATAAATTAGATATTTCACATATGGTCTGCGCGAGGACAATATCTCCTTTTTGTTCTTTGGATTTTGCAATTGACTACGCACATCTTAGAGTCTGCGGTTGAGAGTCCCCAGCCGTGACCATTTTACCTTGTTCCTTTGATGCGCTTCATAGTGGTTGTGGCTTATCACAACTACATCAGGTGAGCCTAAACCTATGTGTTCCCGTCCTGCATGATTGCTACCTATCTACACAGTGTCATGCTATGAGGCGCTCTGCCTTGCGTTTTTTCTGTTTCTTTATCTGCTATAGCTATTAGAAGACAAGGAGGAAAAAACGAAAACGCTAAATTGAAAATTGTCCCGGTCCGTAAGGCCATTTTGGGCTCTGTCCTTAAGGGGTTAAAGTGGCCATACACCTTTAATAGCTGTCAGATAATTGTTGATTGAGCTGACTATTGCTGCGTTTACACGGAACGATTATCGTTCGAGTTTTCGCAATAACGATAGCATTTGAAAGCTATTCGTTCTGTATAAACACAGCAAACGATCAAGCGACGAGTGAGAAATCGTTCATTTTGATCCTTCAACATGTTCTCAAATTGTCGTTCGCTAAAAATTCGCAGATCGCTTTGTGTAAACAGTCTTTCACCGATTCACCCTATGTAAAAGATGGGCTTAAGCGATCGATTAAGAAAAACGATTTTTCTTACAAATTTTGTAACGATTTATTAGTCTAAAAGCTGATCGTTATAAAAACCAAATCGTTGCTTCAAAATCGTTAAACGAACGATTGGACGAATTATCGCTTCGTGTAAACACAGCATATCTCTCCTGATCTCACCGTACACATGAATGTTTGATCTGAAACTGATCTGAAGTTGCATTGAAGACTGCGGACAGCGGGCAAGAGCGAAGAAAACACCAGGGAGTGTAAGGGTACGTTCAGCCATTAGCCATTGGCCGTGCATCACACGTATTACACGTAGAAATGCGCAGTCGGCTGATGATGAATTTCGGTCAAGACCCAAAGACAAGATTAGCTGATGATCATGTTATCTGCTTATTGTTGTCTTTATTAGGGTCCATTTACACAGAAAGATTATCTGACAGATCTGACGCATTGAAGCCAAAGCCAGAAACAGACTATAAATAGAGATCCGGTCATAAAGGAAATCCTGGGACTTTTGTTCTTTTCAAATCCATTCCTGGCTTTGGCTTCAAATCTTTGGCAGATAATCTGTCAGATAATCTTTCTGTGTACATGGACCCTCACTCGGAGGAATGATCTGCTGAATCGGCCTAATTTGGCAGATTGTTGTTTCGTGCAATAGGGCCCTAAGTCGATGCAAAGACATCTCTCTACGAAAAATGAAGCCAGGCAGTTGAAATACAGTACACTTGATCTGTCTCGTCCCAATACCATTTGTTGAGCAAGAGTCAAGAGAACCTCATAGACTTTAGACAGTCAGGTGGCCCTACAGAAGTTGCCAGACTTGGCTGACTTTTGACGAAAGTGTTAGGGTCCTATTGTACAGGCCGATGGGGGCCCGATCAATAATGTAAATGAGCGCCGATCTGCTAACTTAATTGGTTCCGGCAGGCAGTTTGAGAACTGAGCAGTTTGGGAACAGAGCCGTGTCTTCCCGTAGGAAATAATGTAAATGTGTTTAATTGATTCCAGCACCCACCAATTATTTCCCACAATACTCATTTATTACATTGTATAGTGCCCAGTGTAATCCGTACAGTACATTACAGAGCAGCACTATAGTGTGCAGGACATAATACACAAGAAACATTCAACAAAACCAGCAAATATAGTACAGTAGTCACCAACTCCTCACTCATCCTTTACTGTATAGAGTCCCCCCCACCCCATCCCAGTACTGTAACAGATGGTGGTGCACAGACTGTACTACTACTGCACTGTATATGCACTCCAGCAATCTTACACAGTATAGGATGGGAGATGGTGGTGCACAGACTGTACTACTACTGTACTGTATATGCACTCCAGCAATCTTATACAGCACTGTAATGGATGGGAGATGGTGGTGCACTGACTGTACTACTACTGTACTGTATATACACTCCAGCAGTCTAATACAGTACAGGATGGGAGATGGTGGTGCACTGACTGTACTGCTACTGTACTGTATATACACTCCAGCAGTCTAATACAGTGCTGTACAGGATGGGAGATGGTGGTGCACTGACTGTACTGCTACTGTACTGTATATACACTCCAGCAGTCTAATACAGTGCTGTACAGGATGGGAGATGGTGGTGCACTGACTGTACTGCTACTGTACTGTATATGCACTCCAGCAGTCTTATATACTACTGTACTGTATATGCACTCCAGCGGACTTATACAGCACTGTACTGTGTGTGAAGCCTCACCAGTGCTAAACTCACCTCGTAAAACCCACCATCCACACTCGCAGAAACGTTCATATACTGAGTACTTCAAGACTGGGGGCCCAAAAAGTCTTTGAGAACCGAGCAGGAGTTTGAGAACCAAAGCAAACTTTCCTTGAAAATACAGTTTGACTTCCAACAGCTTGACAACTTTGAGAACCGAGGTACGGCTGTATATATTTTTTCAGAGCACTATACAAAGGCATATATTTCTACCTTATATTCGCTGCGAATTTCTGCAGCAAATCCACTCCATAATCCACATTACATGCAAATTTTGCTGCAGATTTACTACAAATTTCACCTCTATACAACGAAAGGGAAATAGGCAAGCTTTGGATTTTAAAATCTCAAAAAATTCTGCACCATGTGGATAAAGAATAGTTATCTCATCTATATGCCTCTTACTATCTTCTGCTACTGATTTTACCTGCATCCATAGGTTCAATCCCCGGAAATCTACCATGCATGAATTCACCTACAGGGTGAATTCAGAGTCCATGGGACATCAGGGGAAGTCCCCAATGTATAAATTCCACATATATTTATGACACTTAGTAGCATCAATCATACATGGGGTCCTATTGTTAAAAAAATATTAAACATAGTATATCGCACGGTACACTTTTTATTTGATTCAGTGGAAGTCCACACTATTCCAACCAGAAACTTTTGGCTTCTGTCAAATATATGAAGGTCTATAGATCTGTTCGGGACCCATCTTGTCATTTGCAATAAATAGGATTGGCCGTTCACTGCTTAATGCAGTGTGAAGTTACCCTTAGTGTTGATGCACGTGACCACATTACTTCTGCATTGTAGGAGGCTGTGATATGGCTGCCAGAAAGAAGCATTAAAGTGATATTCCCATCTGGGAAATGTATGGCATATGCACAGGATATGCCATAAATGTCCCCCAGATGTCAGTTCCACCTCTGGGACCTGTACCTATCTTGAGACTGAGGGCTCCTTGGCCCCTTCCAGTTTGCTTGTTACTGCCCGAGGTGACTAGGAAACTGAAAACAATTGGGCTGGCTGTTTTTTGCAATTTCCCACCTAAGCAGACTAGAGGGGGTCATCTCGTTCCCAGATAGGAATACCCCTTTAAGCCTCTACTGTACCTTTTGAATGCCTCCAATTTCCATTCTATTCAGTAGAAGTAATACAGTTGTAGCATTCTACATCAGACTATGCAGTTCAGCATAGTCTGTACAGCTTTTTAATAGTGACCCATACATCGCCATTGATTGTTATAAATGGGACTGTGCTGGGTGCATGAGTCCTTGGCCATTTTCCATACTTTGTTATATCTGGGTCCTGTAAAATCGAAAATAGATCCTAACAGATTGGATGTGAATAGGCACAAGCTTAAATACTATATATATACATATATATTAACTTGTTAAGAGAGTAAAACCCTTAGTGTAAACCCATCTTTCATGCGCACGACAAATCATGATACAAAAACATATGGATGTGTTACACAGCAGATGTGAAAGCCGGCTATTAACTCCTCTACTCCCAGAAGACTTTGCTATTTACCAGTAGATTCCCAACCTAACCACACATGCTCTACCAGTCAACAAAGAGTTTAAAAGTGGGATTCTAGTTCATTATCAAATCTATAACGTTATAGAGAAATGTTTCTGCACCTTGCTGAATACACTTACGTTGGAAAGGGGCTATTATGTAATCAGCCGTATTTCTATCACATATACAGTATACACAGTTGCCTGAACATATAGCGGATTACCTATAGAAGCATTGCACATGGAACATCCCAGCTCAGGAAGCATAAATTCCGAGTATAAAAATAACTGAAAATATATAAAATGATATATAATGAAGGTTTATTGGGAGACAATTTATTCTGGATGCAATAGGAAGTCATATATCCCATATAAAACAATCGTACCGGCTTCTAGTATTTCTAGCTGTCATTTATTTTTACTAGTCAGAAGTAAACCACAACCAGTGTCTATATGAAAACATGGCCACTTCTTATAAGAATATACAAGTATATATTGCTGGGCCTGCTCAAGTATAGTGATGATACTTATTATGACGACTTTGTCTAAACAATGACAAGGATTCAGACTTACCCTTCACATTTCGGGGATTTGGGCTCTTCCATGTCAGTGTCATTATTCAAGATGGTTCTGAAGTGGAAGGGAAACATTCCTCCAATGATCAGTTCATGATCCTTAGATTCCACAAAGCCATGGAGGTCAAATTTCCCTATCAGCCTGCACTCTTGACCGCATACGAAATGCTGGTTCTGCAGACATATGAGCAAAGCCACCAGTATGTGGAAGATGTTGTGGTCCATATAATAACACAACTTGCTCTTCATGATGAAGATGATGATGGTGACGATGATAAATCCAGCTGTGACCAATATGAGAGGTTCTCAGTTTATGTCAGAGCTTTGCAATAAAGAAACTTTCACAGTTGCAGACCTGTAAAGGTGAAAGGTGACCCTGGGGAAAAGAAGGCCTGATGTTCTCTCACGCAGAACATGGTACATTTGTCAGTCAGGAGAGAAGCACTCAGCTGTCAGCAGGTAGTGATTCTGACGGCTGACTCTTCATTATATTAAATACACCTACAGGTATTCCTAAGGGATCCCACTGCTTTTTTCATTGGTGAGAAACATAAGCCATGAATGGAAGGTTATCTTACTTATACATATGTTATATCAATGATTACAAGAATTAGTTTTTCATTTCAGGACTTCCCTAATCTAATGCTATTATTGGATTTATTATTATTATTATCATCATCATCATCATCATCATCATCATCATCAATAATAATAATAAATGTTCATGTTTTATACCTATTTTATGGCCATATTTTTTCTTTTTTTAAGGGTGCCTTTACACTTACAGGATCCACAGTGTATTTCACACTGCAAGTTCCGCAGCAAAATCTGCTGCAATCCTGTGTCCTGTTATTCTCTATTTTATTTCTATTATTCTATTATTTCTATTCTTTTTGCTAGTATAAGATGCAATGGCGGATTATAATGTGGGCGGTTTGGGCGGCCGCCCGGGGCCCAAGGCTCCGGGGGGGCCCGCGCCGCCCACATTAAGATCTTGCATAGCAGCGCCAGCAGCACATCACTTTCGGGGCCCAATGGGCCCCCGAGTGATGTTCTGCTGTGGCGCGCTGTCGTCGGAGTCCGCCGCGGCACCGCCCCCTCTCTCCTTGCCGTCTTTGCGGTGCCCGTACTTCTCTCCTGGCGGCGTGATGACGTCACATCCTGCGCGCCGCCAAGCAGAGAAGTTCGGGCACCGCGGGGCTGCACTGTGAGCTTCCGGCCTGCTCTCTCTGCCGGAAGCTCACCCTGGCTCCCTGCCGCCCGAATATACCCCCTGCCACCCGGCTGTACCCCTTGCCCCTTAGCTGCTCTCCATGCCGCCCCATCTTCTCCCCCTGCTGCTACCCCCATCATCTTCTCCCCCTGCTGCTACCCCCATCATCTTCTCCCCCTGCTGCTACCCCCATCATCTTCTCCCCCTGCTGCTACCCCCATCATCTTCTCCCCCTGCTGATACCCCCATCATCTTCTCCCCCTGCTGCTACCCCATCATCTTCTCTCCCTGCTGATACCCCCATCATCTTCTCCCCCTGCTGCCACCCCCATCATCTTCTCCCCCTGCTGCTACCCCCATCATCTTCTCCCCCTTCTGCTACCCCCATCATCTTCTCCTCCTGCTGATACCCCCATCATCTTCTCCCCCTTCTGCTACCCCCATCATCTTCTCCCCCTGCTGATACCCCCATCATCTTCTCCCCCTGCTGATACCCCCATCATCTTCTCCCCCTGCTGCTACCCCATCATCTTCTCCCCCTGCTGATACCCCCATCATCTTCTCCCTCTGCTGCTACCCCCATCATCTTCTCCCCCTGCTGCCACCCCCATCATCTTCTCCCCCTGCTGATACCCCCATCATCTTCTCCCCCTGCTGCTACCCCCATCATCTTCTCCCCCTGCTGCTACCCCCATCATCTTCTCCCCCTGCTGCCACCCCCATCATCTTCTCCCCCTGCTGCTACCCCCATCATCTCCCCCTGCTGCCACCCCCATCATCTTCTCCCCCTGCTGCTACCCCCATCATCTTCTCCCCCTGCTGCTACCCCCATCATCTTCTCCCCCTGCTGCTAACCCCATCATCTTCTCCCCCTGCTGCCACCCCCATCATCTTCTCCCCCTGCTGCCACCCCCATCATCTTCTCCCCCTGCTGCCACCCCCATCATCTTCTACTCCTGCTGCTACCCCCATCATCTTCTCCCCCTGCTGCCACCCCATCATCTTCTCCCCCTGCTGCCACCCCCATCATCTTCTCCCCCTGCTGCCACCCCCATCATCTTCTCCCCCTGCTGCTACCCTTCATCATCTGCTGCCACCCCCATCATCTTCTCCCCCTGCTGCTACCCTTCATCATCTTCTCCCCCTGCTGCTACCCTTCATCATCTTCTCCTCCTGCTGCCACCCCCATCATCTTCTCCCCCTGCTGCTACCCCCATCATCTTTTCCCCCTGCTGCTACCCTTCATCATCTTCTCCTCCTGCTGCTACCCTTCATCATCTTCTCCTCCCGCTGCCACCCCCATCATCTTTTCCCCCTGCTGCTACCCCCATCATCTTCTCCCCCTGCTGCTACCCCCATCATGTTCACCCCCTGCTGCTTCCCTGCCTTCCCAGCTTCCCCCCCCCCTCCCCGGCCTCATTTGCCCCAGCTTCTCCCCCTGTCGCCCCAGCTGCCTCCCTTCCCCAGTCACCCCCAGCTCCCCGCCTGCAGTTGAGTTGGGGCCGGAGAAGTCTTCATGATGCTGCGCCAAATAGAGAGGAAAGGAAAAAGTGAGCGACGGCAATCGGAGAAGACGTCACCTGTGAGTCATTAGTAACTGCACTGTAATCACTTATAGGCTGGGCTCACACTACGTATATTTCAGTCAGTATTGTGGTCCTCATAGCAACCAAAACCAGGAGTGGATAGAAAACACAGAAAGGCTCTGTTCACACAATGTTGTAATTGAGTGGATGGCCGTCATTTAATGGCAAATATTTGCTGTTATTTTAAAACAATGGCTGTTATATTGAAATAATGGACGTTATTTACTGTTATATGACGGCCATCCACTCAATTACAACATTGTGTCAACAGATCCTTTCTGTGTTTTCCATCCACTCCTGGTTTTGGTTGCTATGAGTACCTGACATGAGGACCAAATACTGCCTGAAATATACATAGTGTGAACCCAGCCCTATAGTGTGCAGAGCCTGTGTACCATTGGGGTCTAAATGGGTCAGTGTTTTGTTTGCGGTAGTGTACTGACACAGCCCCGGGGTCACTACAGTACACTAGCGAAAACTTTTAAACTAGAACCCAACTACAACTGCAGGCACTACAACTCCCAGCATATTATGAGGGCTGCAGACTGTCAGTACATGCTGGGAGTTGTAGTGCATGTAGCTGTTGTAGTTTGGTCCTAGGTGCATTATACACTGGATTCTTTGTGGCATATAAGAATACATAGATCTGTGGGGGCTCAGTGCAGGGAAGTGACCCCAGAACATCACTAATAGGGGATAGAACAAAAACATCCCCCCTATCCCCTATTAGTGATGTTCTGGGGTCACTTCTATATACTGATCCCCCTCAGACCTATGTATTCTTATATACCCCACACAGCCTGCTGGGGGGGGGGGGCCCAGGTTGGGTGGACAGCCCGGGGCCCAGGGTACATTTAATCCGCCACTGATAAGATGGATCCTGCACGCCCAGAGCATAGGCTTATTATTCACCATGGAGAGGCTAAAGTAAAGTGTAGATCCATCCCGGGTATGAGGCAACCTCATGGTTGGTGTAATTGTTTACACTATTTGCAAATGGTAACCAAGAGCCTCATTATTTTTATGGAGATTTTTTAGCAGTTAGGGGGGCTGCTTTTTGTGATTTTCATATCTGTATTGGGTCTGTATCTTGTCATTGTGGTGAGCTGTTGCATTTCTCTGTGTTTTTGTGTGTCTGTCATTTTCTATTGGTTTACATACTCGCAGCTGATTTTTCATTCCACTGGAAGTATGTTAAGCCCCTTCTCACTTAACCCACTGATGCCCAGCTAATATGTTACCTGGCTGCACTCCTGCTTGCTTCTTAGGCTTTAGTAAGTGCACTGCCCCACCACAGCCACTTATTGGCTGAGCCAGGACACCAGGGAGCTAGGCTGGACACCAGGGAGCTAGGAACCGGAGAAGCAAGCAAGAGCACAGCCAGGTAGCACCCTACAAATTGAAAATTATAAGTAAGGTTTGTGTGCAGAAAACCAGTGGCGTAGCTATAGTGGTCAAACCGGTCGCCATGGCGACCCTAGCTACTGAGGGCCCGCTGGGCTCCTTCGCCACTTCCTGCCTATCTGCAGTTCTCCTTAATCAGCTGTGATAGCCAATTCGGGAGAACTGCACTGAGCCTGCGGTCTGGGGTCCTGTTTCCTCCCCTATCTGCTCTCCTCTGCTGTCGGGGGAGGAGAGGAAGAACCCAGTGCAGGGACCTGGAAGAAGATAGAAGAAGAACTGCAGTGAGCCTGCAGTCTGGGGTCCTGCTGGGGTCCTGTTTCCTCCTCTTCCTGCTCTCCTCTGCTGTTGGTGCATGGGACCAGGAGGAAGATGGAGGAGGGAGGCAAGGGGCTGCTGACAACCAGGAGTTTCTTCATAATAAGTAAGAGTACTATTAGACAGGCCGATGGGGGCCCAATAATAAATGTAAACGAGCGCCGATCTGCTAGATACATGGCCCAATAATCATTTAACAAGGGCTGCAGGGACATCGTTACCGATGTCCTTGCAGCCCTTGTTTAAACGTTATACATTACCTGTCCAGGTTGCAGGGCTCCTTTTCCTCTGTGCTTCTCCCTGGGTCCCCGTGCTCCAGCTTCAGAGTGACCTGTCTCAGCTGACAGGCCACTCAGCCAATCACTGGATGTGGCGATTCCGGCCAGTGATTGGATGAGCGGCCTGTCAGCTGAGACAGGCCGCTCTGAAGCTGGAGCGCGCGGGACAGGGGAGATGTACAGAGGAAGAGGAGCCCTGCAACCCGGACAGGTAATGTATATCGTCAGTCGCCGGCCGCTCACCGCTATAACACGTAGCGGTGCGCGGTCGGGGCCCGACAATTATAGGTCGGGACTAGTGATGGTCCGAACCCGCCGAGGTTCGGGTTCGGCTGAACCCGAACGTTCGGCATCGGATTACCGCTGTCTGCCCGCTCCATGCAGCGGGCGGATACAGCGGAAGCACCGCTTGGAAAACTGGGATACAGCCTATGGCTATGGCTGTACCCCAGTTTTCCAGGCGTTCCTCCCGCTGGATCCGCCCGCTGCACGGAGCGGGCAGACAGCGGTAATCATTGCGGATGGTTCGGGTTCGTACGAACTCCGTACGAACTCGGTTCAGACCATCCCTAGTCAGAACCTACAGTATATCAACGATCAGCCAATGACAACAATTATCGGCTGATCGTTGTCTTTATTACACAAAACGATAATCGGCCGAATCGGGACGGGATTACCGTTCCGTGTAATAGTACCCTAAGTGTGTATATGTGTGTGTGTGTGTGCCTGTCTCTGTGTATGAGAACTGTGGATGTAAACTTGTGGAAGTGTATGTATATAAAGTGTGTTTCTGTATGTAATGTGCTCAGTAAATGTACTATGTGTGTTTAAAGAATGTATGTATGTACAGTATGTGTGTATATGATGTATGTATATGTGTATGCATGTACAGTCATGGCCAAAAGTTTTGAGAATGACCCAAATATTATCTTTTCACATAATCTGCTGCCCTCTGGTTTTTAACAAAAGCTTATATTGACAGTTAGAATGAGTTAATGCAGCAAGTCAATATTTGCAGTGTTGACCCTTCTTCTTCAGGACCTCTGCAATTCTCCCTGGCATGCTCTCAATTAATTTCTGGACCAAATCCTGACTGATAGCAGTCCATTCTTGCACAATCAATGCTGGCATTTTGTCAGAATTTGTTGGGTTTTGTTTGTCCACCCGTCTCTTGATGATTGACCACAAGTTCTCAATGGGATTAAGATCTGGGGAGTTTCCAGGTCATGGACCCAAAACCTCTATGTTTTGTTCCCTGAGCCATTTAGTTATCATCTTTGCTTTATAGCAAGGTGCTCCATCATGCTGGAAAAGGCATTGTTGATCGCCAAACTGCTCTTGGACAGTTGGGAGAAGTTGCTCTTGGAGGACATTCTGGTACCATTTTTTATTCATGGCTGTGTTTTTAGGCAAGACTGTGAGAGAGCCGATTCCCTTGGCTGAGAAGCAACCCCACACATGAATGGTTTCAGGAGGCTTTACAGTTGGCATGAGACAAGACTGGTGGTAGCACTCACCTCGTCTTCTCCGAATAAGCTGTTTTCCAGATGTTCCAAACAATCGGAAAGGGGATTCATCAAAGAAAATGACTTTACCCCAGTCCTCAGCAGTCCACTCCCTGTACCTTTTGCAGAATATCAGTCTGTCCCTGATGTTTTTCTGGAGAGAAGTGGCTTCTTTGCTGCCCTCCTTGAGACCAGGCCTTGCTCCAAGAGTCTCCACCTCAAAGTGCATGCAGATGCACTCACACCTGCCTGCTGCCATTCCTGAGCAAGCTCTGCACTGCTGGTAGCCCAATCCCGCAGCTGAAACACTTTTAAGAGACAGTCCTGGTGCTTGCTGGTCTTTCTTGGGCGCCCTGGAGCCTTTTTGGCAACAATGGAACCCCTCTTCTTGGAGTTCTTGATGATGCGATAGATTGTTGACTGAGGTGCAATCTTTCTAGGTGCGATGCTCTTCCCTGTTACCAGAACCAACTTATAAGGGCCAAAAGCCCAAATCACATCCAATAACCCCTACTACCACTGAATAAAACGTAACCTTTAATGTCCCTCAAATAGAAAATAATGAGTATACGGTTGTGCTCATTAAAATCACATCACTTCCCTAGCCTTCCAGAGTGAATTGTATCTATATTTATATAGTCATAGTAGCTGCAGACTACTGACTATCTACTGATGGTACTATCTAACTGGGCTATGAGAGCAATGCACTTAAAATAAACCGCACAGCCCCTCAACTAGTTTCGCCCACACATGGGCTTCATCAGGAGGAGGGCTTATGTAAAGGCGGCGCCCCCTAAGGGGCCTTATTTATAGTACTCCCCAATCACATCATCTACAAGCGACATGTCTCATCCAATAGAAACATTACTCTAGGACCAACATAGCCATGTGGCTAGTAGTGGCCTATCCATGGATGCCACGTCAGACGCCGTGTGTCCATTTTCTATACAAATGATAGCACGCCCCTGGCGCTCCTGTGACGTCTTCACTAGTCTCAACCTATTAAACACTCACCCACGCCCTCGTCATTCACAGCGCAACGTTGATCCTCCATATTTCCTATCACTTCCGGGTACGATCCGGACTCCGATCACATGACTCAATCACCTGACTCTCAACGTCACCATCGTCATCACTAGTACGTCATCCGGTCACATGAGTCGTCATGTGATCGCACTCTCAATTGTGTATTCGTTACTCAGGACCGCCTCACGGGCGTGGTCTACTCCCTTCTGATACAGTGATGATCTGTTTACATATTACCTAGACAACCCGACCTGGAACTAACTATCAATCCACCAATAATTGGATGCAGAACAACTTCTCTTTATCCCAGTAAGTTCCAAAATATATAAAGATTCAGATGTATATATTGGCCCAAACTAATAAATGCGCTCCAAACAATGTAGTATACAAGTGTTGTGTAGTGCTTAATATTAATAACATACATTGTGTAAAGACTAATTAATCCATACATAAAAAATATATATACTGTATATATGTACTCCTAATATACATTCCAAACCCACTACCAAAGGAATTCTCTTCTAAATATAAAAAAGTACAAAATGTCCAAAAAGAAAAAAGAAAAAAAGAAAAGAAAAAGGAAGAAAAAATAAACATAAGTGAATTATTTCTAAATATATAGTGCCAATTATCCATATATATGCACTATATATTTAGAAATAATTCACTTATGTTTATTTTTTCTTCCTTTTTCTTTTCTTTTTTTCTTTTTTCTTTTTGGACCTTTTGTACTTTTTTATATTTAGAAGAGAATTCCTTTGGTAGTGGGTTTGGAATGTATATTAGGAGTACATATATACAGTATATATATTTTTTATGTATGGATTAATTAGTCTTTACACAATGTATGTTATTAATATTAAGCACTACACAACACACAACACTGTTTGGAGCGCATTTATTAGTTTGGGCCAATATATACATCTGAATCTTTATATATCTTGGAACTTACTGGGATAAAGAGAAGTTGTTCTGCATCCAATTATTGGTGGATTGATAGTTAGTTCCAGGTCGGGTTGTCTAGGTAATATGTAAACAGATCATCACTGTATCAGAAGGGAGTAGACCACGCCCGTGAGGCGGTCCTGAGTAACGAATACACAATTGAGAGTGCGATCACATGACGACTCATGTGACCGGATGACGTACTAGTGATGACGATGGTGACGTCGAGAGTCAGGTGATTGAGTCATGTGATCAGAGTCCGGATCGACCCGGAAGTGATAGGAGACACGGAGGATCAACGTTGCGCTGTGAATGACGAGGGTGTGGGTGAGTGTTTAGGTTGAGACTAGTGAAGACGTCACAGGAGCGCCAGGGGCGCGCTATCATTTGTATAGAAAATGGACACACGGCGTCTGACGTGGCATCCATGGATAGGCCACTACTAGCCACATGGCTATGTTGGTCCTAGAGTAATGTTTCTATTGGATGAGACATGTCGCTTGTAGATGATGTGATTGGGGAGTACTATAAATAAGGCCCCTTAGGGGGCACCGCCTTTACATAAGCCCTCCTCCTGATGAAGCCCATGTGTGGGCGAAACTAGTTGAGGGGCTGTGCGGTTTATTTTAAGTGCATTGCTCTCATAGCCCAGTTAGATAGTACCATCACTATTAGTAAGTCAGTAGTCTGCAGCTACTATGACTATATAAATATAGATACAATTCACTCTGGAAGGCTAGGGAAGTGATGTGATTTTAATGAGCACAACCTTATACTCATTATTTTCTATTTGAAGGCCATTAAAAGTTACGTTTTATTCAGTGGTAGGGGTTATTGGATGTGATTTGGGCTTTTGGCCCTTATAAGTTGGTTCTGGTATTGTTACCATCCATAATACCTTCCTTTAGGGCACATTATTTTAGTTTGTCTCTTCCCTGTTAGGCCATTTTTGTGCAGTGCAATGATGACTGTATGTGTTTCTTTAGAGATAACCATGGTTAACAGAAGAGAAACAATGATGCCAAGCACCAGCCTCCTTTTAAAGTGTCCAGTGGTGTCATTCTTACTTAATCATGA
Organism: Dendropsophus ebraccatus; assembly: GCF_027789765.1. Lineage (NCBI taxonomy): Eukaryota > Metazoa > Chordata > Amphibia > Anura > Hylidae > Dendropsophus > Dendropsophus ebraccatus. The sequence goes on from NC_091459.1 coordinate 86,453,786, forward strand.
CAGATTGCTCCATTAACACAGGTGTGGGTGTTGATGAGGACAGGGCTGGAGATTAATCACTGAAACGATGTTAGCTGGTCCTTTTAAGGCAGGGCTGCAATGATGTTGAAATGTCTTTTAGGAGATAAAGTTCATTTTCTAGGCAAATATTGGCAATTGCTGTTAAGCTGATCACTCTTTATAACATTCTGGAGTATATGCAAATTGCCATTTTAAAAACTGAAGCAGTAGACTTTGTAAAAATTAATATTTGTATCATTCTCAAAACTTTTGGCCATGACTGTACAGTATGTGTATATGATGTGTGTATATGTGTATGCATGAACAGTATGGGCGAAATGTATCATCCGGCGTACGGATGATTTTCGGCGGAAAGTGCTGATTTGCGTATTTTTCACGCAGAGTACGGCGGGGGGGGGGGGGGGGCGTTACGGGGGGGTGCGGACTCACAGTCCGCGCAATTTATCATTTTTTCAGCGCAAAGATACGCCGAAAACCTACTCCACCTTTCAGGTGGAGTAGGTTTTCGGCTGTGCGCACTGACGCGCACGGGATTTATGTAGAGGCGGTCCGCCTCTACATGAATCTCCGTAGCGCCGGAGATGCGGGGACATTTATAAGTCCGGCGTAAAAAACTCCGGACTTCATAAATGCCCCCCTATGTGTATATGATGTATTTATGCATATGTGTATGCATGTACAGTTTGTACAGAACTTGGAGGAATGTATGTTCTCTGAAGCCGCGTTGTATGCACTGGGTGATATACATGGATGTTATGTACATCTGTATGTGCTGCAGGAATTTACTAATAATAGGGATTTGAAAAGAAGTATTGTATGGTTCTTATGTATATGGTATGTATGGTGTACTGTATGCATGTACAGTATGTGTGTAGGTGATATGTATATGTGTATGCATTACAGTATGTGTGTATATGATGTATGTATGTATGTGTATGCATTACAGTATGTGTGTATATGATGCATGTATATGCATGCACAGTATATATATGGTGTATGTATGCATGCACAGTAAGGCTGCGTTCACACTACGTATATTTCAGTCAGTATATGTATATTTCAGTCAGTAATGCAACCAAAACCAGGAGTGGATTAAAAACACAGAAAGGATCTGTTCACACAATGTTGAAATTGAGTGGATGGCTGCCATTTAATGGCAAATATTTGCTGTTATTTTAAAACAATGGCTGTTGTATTGAAATAATGGCAGTTATTTACTGTTATATGGCGGCCATCCACTCAATTTCACCATTGATCCTTTCTGTGTTTTTAATCCACCCCTGGATTTGGTTGCAATACTGACTGAAATATACTGACTGAAATATACGTAGTGTGAACGCAGCCTATGGCCAGGTTCAGACTATGTAACTGTGCGGCTGTATTTGCGGCTGTAATTGTGCGGCGGTATTTTTGGCGGTTCATGCGTACGCTGGAAAGTATAGGATATACGGCTGCACAGTGCACACTATGTATGAATCTACGGCCCGATCGTAAACGGACCCGTAAAAAATGAACAAGACCATTGTTTGCGGCTGGACATGCGGCCGTGGATTGACAGGCGGTCCGTACGGAGTACTTCAAAAATAGCCGGCAATGATGCCGAATGCCGATGCCTCTAATAGTTAATATATTAAATTAATCAAACACATTTTCTTTGTAATAAAGTCCCTTTTGTTGGTCAATAATTTAATTCTAACGAATCCATCATTTTGCAATTAAATATACTGTTAAAATAAATAGATATATAAATAAATGTATATTTATATATATATTTATTTTTTGACAGTATATTTAATTGCACAATGATGGATTCGTTAGAATTAAATTATTGAACAACGAAACTGAATTTATTTAATCGAAAATGTGTTTTATTAATTAAATATTAATTAGTACAGGAAGCTCTATAAGCCGTTAATTCATATGCCGGCAATAGAGCACTCTGTACTAATCATCACTTTACTTTAATGAAAACATCAAATGTTTCTTCTAATTATGTTATCACAATAGCATTATTAGAAGAAACATTTAGAATTATATGTGCGCTCAGCTGATTGGCTGATCGGCTGAGTGCACATATAATTAGCGGGTCCGCAGCACAGTGACTTCATTGTGCTGCGGACCAGCGAAGAGACAACATCAGGGTGAGTATAGAGCTCTCCCCACCCCCTCCCCAGCACTGCACCCCTCCCAGCAAGGAAGGGGGGGTCAGTTAACCCCTTCCTTGCTGGGATGGGTGCAGTCTGACATCAGTCTGGCCCCCAAGGGGTTAAGGGGGATGCAATACATCCTCCCTTAACCCCTTGGGGGCCAGACTGTAAGCAGCGATCTGTAAAGATGCTGCATACTGTAAGGTGCACAACACCGCTCACAATGATGGGTGTTGTGCTCCTGTTTGTGTGTTTTTTGTGTGTTTCTCCCTTTTTGTTTTTCAGATATCAGTATCCTGGGGATTACGTCGGATTCCGTGGACTACGTCGATGACCAGCGTTTTTTTTTATTTTTTTTTTAATAAAATGGTCAATGAGGGGTGTGGGGGTGTTTTTATTTGAATAAAAAAAATTTTTAACTTGTGTCTTGTCTTTATTTCTTTACTTTATAGACTTAGTAGTGGAAGCCGTCTAATAGACGGAATCCATTACTAAGTTGGGGCCTAGTGTTAGCCGGTATAAAATGGCTAACACTAACCCCCTATTATTACCCCAGTACCCAACGCCACCAGGGGTACTGGGAAGAGCCGGGTGCCAGTGGTCCCGGAGCGTCAAAATTGGCGCTCCTGGACCGGGCGGCAGCAGGCTGGTAAGATTTAGGCTGGGGAGGGCCTAAACCAATGGCTCTTCCCACCCTGGTGTTACCAGGCTGCTGTCGTTTGGTTTTTAACCCGGCTGGTTATAAAAATAGGGGGGACCCTATGCTTTTTTTTTTTTTAAATAAATAAATAATTTAAAAAAAACGCATAGGGTCCCCCCTATTTTTATAACCAGCCGGGTTAAAAACCAAACGACAGCAGCCTGGTAACACCAGGGTGGGAAGAGCCATTGGTTTAGGCCCTCCCCAGCCTAAATCTTACCAGCCTGCTGCCGCCCGGTCCAGGAGCGCCAATTTTGACGCTCCGGGACCACTGGCACCCGGCTCTTCCCAGTACCCCTGGTAGCATTGGGTACTGGGGTAATAATAGGGGGTTAGTGTTAGCCATTTTATACCGGCTAACACTAGGCCCCAACTTAGTAATGGATTCCGTCTATTAGACGGCTTCCACTACTAAGTCTATAAAGTAAAGAAATAAAGACAAGACACAAGTTAAAAAAATTTTTTATTCAAATAAAAACACCCCCACACCCCTCATTGACCATTTTATAAAAAAAAAACATTAAAAAAACGCTGGTCATCGACGTAGTCCACGGAATCCGACGTAATCCACAGGATACCGATATCTGAAAAAAAAAAAGGGAGAAACACACAAAAAACACACAAACAGGAGCACAACACCCATCATTGTGAGCGGTGTTGTGCTCCTTACAGTATGCAGCATCTTTACAGATTGCTGCTTACAGTCTGGCCCCCAAGGGGTTAAGGGAGGATGTATTTCATCCCCCTTAACCCCTTGGGGGCCAGACTAATGTCAGACTGCACCCATCCCAGCAAGGAAGGGGTTAAGTGACCCCCATTCCTTGCTGGGAGGGGTGCAGTGCTGGGGAGGGGGTGGGGAGAGCTCTATACTCACCCCGATGTGTCCTCTTCGCTGCTCCGCAGCACAATGAAGTCACTGTGCTGCGGACCCGCTAATTATATGTGCGCTGAGCCGATCAGCCAATCAGCTGAGCGCACATATAATTCTAAATGTTTCTTCTAATAATGCTATTGTGATAACATAATTAGAAGAAACATTTGATCTTTACATTAAAGTAAAGTGATGATTAGTACAGAAAGCTCTATTGCCGGCATATGAATTAACGGCTTATGGAGCTTCCTGTACTAATTAATATTTAATTAATATTTTCGATTAAATAAATTCAGTTTTGTTGTTCAATAATTTAATTCTAACGAATCCATCATTTTAAAAATTAAATATACTGTTAAAAAAAAAAATATATATATATATATATATAAATATACATTTATTTATATATCTATTTATTTGCAAAATGATGGATTCATTTAAATTTAATTATTGAACAACGAAAGGCACTTTATTACAACAAAAATGTGTGTTATTATTTTAATAGATTAACCATGAGAGACATCGGCATTAGTGCAGAGGATCGCAAACCCCGGTAATAGCAATTCATGTAAACTGTGTTCCCTGCTTTCCCAGATGCATCCAGAGGTGTTTGCATCACTTTCTTAAGATTTTATTTGTTATTTTTAGTTGAACCAGATTTCCAAGTAAATGACCGTATGTTTTCAGCCGCATGTCTATTTTTTCCCACGGCCGTAGTTTCATCCGCACATTTACAGCCGCATAAAAAATACAGCCGCACAGTTACATAGTGTGAACCTAGCCTATATGTGTAGATGTGAGCCCCAGAGAAGAGCAGGAACATGGACAGGTTATCCCTAGAACTACAACCTCCATCATGCCCTGCTGACAATTCATGATGCGAGTTGTATTTATACAGTCTCTGTCTCTCCAGATTGCAGCACTACAATCTCCATCATGTCCTACTGGCAGCTCATGATGGGAGTTGTAGTTTTGCAGTCTTCTGTCTCCAGGTTGCAGCACTACAACCTCATCATGTCCTGCTGCCAGTTAGTGATGGGAGTTATAGGTTTTTAGCTGGAGAGTCAAAGATTGGTAAACAATAATTAGAGAATGACACAGTACAGTCCATTAAGTATAGGGGACAGTGGTACAGTACATGAGGTGGAGGCAGTGACAGTTCATTAAGACATGTTGGCACATTAGAGGGCGTCACCTTAAATTCATTGGGGGGGGGGGCAAGCTAAAATTCTGCACCAGGGCCCATCAGCCTTAAGCTACGCCCCTGCAGAAAACCTGCAGCTAATATTAAGTGCACACACAATCCAGCTCCACCATAAATTATACTGTTCAAGCACTACCAGTTTTAAAGTTTTCAATTTCACAATTCTTCAATCTTTATTGCTTCTCCAAGAATAAAAGCACCTGACTGGTGATCTTATTCATGGTCATACTACCATTACACCTTGTGCTCCATTTAAAGGGGTAGTGATCACTTGTAGTGTAGTGATGCCTGAAGCATATAACAATACCTGCAAAGTGTTTGCAGTCCTGACTTCCTTGCATTTTACGTCTTTGACTCTACAAAGATTCCACCCTGAGCAATAAACTTATTTTGCCTCATGGGAGAAAGGGCCCTGACTGCGAGTATGTAAACCCATATAAAATGACAGGACACAGGATTGCAATAGATTTTGCTGTGGATCTTGCAGCATGAAATCTGTTGCGATTCGGTTTAGCAGAGTCATGTCAGTGTATCCAGGGGTGGGCCTTGCTCATACCACTCCAGGCCACCATGACAAGTGCTTGCATGGTGCTTCTACCATCTGCCTCCTCTGGGTCGCTGTGCTAACATGCTGCAGAACAATTACAAGATGAACTCAACGGTAACCCATTGCAAGGAGTGGACAATTTTATGAAGTATGCAGCACTTTAGAAAGTTAGAGATAAAAAGAGGAATATAATGAGCAGATGTTATGTGCTGTTATCATGCCCATATACATTATAATTAGCTGATCCAGGCCCAACAACCTAAAGGTAGTCATACACATTCTATAAAAGTAGGTTGATGGTTGAACAAGGCTTGACCAAGCTTCTGATGGATGATCATCTGGCAGACACAGCCATGCACATTTTAGATCATAATTACTGTACAAAAGAAAAGAAGCCTGGGCAGAAGCAAAGAACCTGCACATTTCTAATATGTTAAAATACAAAAATCTCATCCAGCTGCATCATCACATACCCAGCTGAGTGATTGTCCCCTGAGCCATTCAACGACCGGGGCAAGAAAGCACCCCAGTCACTGGCTGGCTGAGAGGGCAATTGCTCAGCCAGGCTGTGATGTTGCAGCTGGAAGAGCCGGGTACTAAGTATGTAAAGTACCTGGATTCAAACCGAAGATGACAGCCAGTGGCCATCAATGGGACCTGGGAGCAGCACAACAGAGGCACAAGGCGAGGTGAGTTTACTTTGTATATTATTTTCCTGCATGCCCCTATTCCCCATACCCCAAGATAGGGGAATACCCTATAGGAGAACATGCCCGAGATGACACCACAGGTAATAATGATTTACGGGGGACGGAGGGTGGTGGAGAAATCATTAACTTGACACAACATGAGTTAACACCTGCATGTATATCATTGTTGAAAAAAGGTCTTAACTTTTGCATATACAGTGGTGCCTTGGATTACGAGCATAATTCGTTCCGGGACTGTGCTTGTAATCCAAATCCACTCTTAAAGCAAATATTCCCATAAGAAATCATAGAAATGCAGACAATTGGTTCCACACCCCAAAAATAATGATTTATTATTCTGAATAACATGTTAAACAGATGAAACAAACATTCAGAAACAGCAGAATATGTAATATTATAAGCTACTGTACAGTAATGGAGAGGATGGGAAACTGCAGGGAGCATGAAGGAATGAGCAGGGCAGATGTGGGCACATACATGCAGCACTCTCTGTCCAGGGAGAGAGGGGTTACAGCTATGAAGAGATTATCTACACAGTCCTGTCCCCTGATGTAAGCCCCAGCCTGAAGTGGATTTGCTATGATTTGGGAGGTGAGGGAGACTTCCTGGGTCAGAGTACAGTGCTGTAGATCCCGCTATGCAGACCATGCCCCTCCTCCACTTGTGCTCCCATCCAGTACAGGGAGCTCTTAAACCAAAGCAATGCTCTTAAACCAAGTCACAATTTTGAAAAACTGTGAGCTCTTAAACCAAAATGCTCTTAAACCAAGTTACTCTTAAACCAAGGTACCACTGTATACTGATTATGATCATAGTGAATTTCTATCTGATTTATACAAAGGTATTAGGAAACTGAATTTGAAGCGTTTTTCGCAGGAAAGGAGGGAGTGTGCAGAGCTGGTTAGTAGGGGAAACACCTGTGAAAGTGGGTAAATTAGGCTTCATGTTGAATCCAGATTTTACAGAGACAGATAGGGAGATGGTGGATATTTTGATGGATTTGCAGGGAATGGATAATAATCATGAGATCGTAGCCAGCGATGTGTTTAGAGGTGGAGCTCCTTCTAAATGTAATCCTCCTTTGCCGGCCGGCTGTAGCCTCGATGTCTTTGCTCATAATGTAATCAGGGATGTAAAAGCCCTGATCTATCCCACTGACAGGATGAACTTATCAGTGGAGGAATTACAGGCGCTGAAATGGTTTAAGCAGAGCAAAGACATTGTGGTGAAACCGGCGGACAAAGGGGGCAATGTAGTTCTAATCCCTAAAGAATATTATATGGAGGAGGCTCATCGACAGCTGGGGGATACTAATACCTATATACAACTAGATGGGGACCCCACTGCCAATTACCAGAACAAAGTTAGAACATTATTGCGAGAGGGTGTGGAGCGGGGTATCCTCAAAAAACAATTTGCAGAGAAATTGATAATTGAGTACCCTAAAAAACCATACTGGTACTGGATACCAAAAATCCACAAGTCTATCGAACGACCACCTGGTTGGCCGATAGTAGCTGGTCGTGAATCGGTATTGGAACCGCTATCCAAGTACCTGGATTGGGTACTTCGCCCCCTACTAACTAAAGTCCCATCTTACCTACGAGATACCAGTGAGTTGCTAGAAATTCTGGATAATTTCTTTTGGCAGGATGATTTTTCCCTGGTCAGTGTCGACGTTGAGAGCCTGTACACCCGCATCCCTCAGGATGTGGGTGTACAGGCCATCCGTCGGCACTTACAATCCTTAGATCAGTATGACACTGTCTACATTGAATTTCTGTGTGACATGTTGCAGCTGGTGCTCTCCCATAATGCGTTCCAGTTCACTGACAGGTGGTACTGTCAGCGGGCTGGGACAGCTATGGGGATGCCAGTCGCACCTACTTTTGCAAATTTATTTTTGGCAGATTTAGAACAAGATATTATTTTTTCCCCAAAAAAAACGGTTTGCTGTACACATTAAACTTTTTCTTAGATTTATAGATGACATACTAATAGTATGGTCAGGTAGTAAATCCCAATTTTATGAATTTTTACAATACATGAATGACAATTAAGTTAATATGCATTTTACATCTTGCTTTGGGGGTCAAAATTTAGATTTCTTATGGTGCGTTTACACAGAGAGATTTATCTGACAGATCTTTGAAGCCAAAGCCAGGAACAGACTATAAACAGAGAACAGGTCATAAAGGAAAGACTGAGATTGCTCCTTGTTCCAAATCCACTCCTAGCTTTGGCTTCCAAAATCTGTCAGATAAATCTGTCTGTGTAAACGCACCATTAGATGCTAATTTGAAAGTACAAAATGGCACTTTATGTCTATCTGGTTTTCGCAAACCCATGGCCACCAATTCACTGCTGCGGTATGAGAGTTATCATCCGCAGCATGTGAAGGAGGCCATACCGTACGGGCAGTTTGTCCAGTTACGTCGCATAAACAATTCTGATAGCAGGTTTGAAGAACAAGCCAACGAATTATGTACACGTTTGATGAGCCGTGGTTACCCTCAGGATAATGTGAATAGGGCCTTGGAACGGGCGAGAGGTCTGACACGTATAAAACTGATTTATTCTAGAAAAAACGAGGGACCAAGAAAGTCGGTTTGTGTTTAGTTTTAGACATAGTCCCATGAACAAGATCATAAAAACAGCGATTAATAGGAATTGGCAAATGATACGTGAGGATGAATTTTTAGAAGGTACTACAGAAGAGCGCCCCATAGTGGCCTTTAAAAGATGTAAAAACTTAAGGGACGAATTGGTTCATGGCCGTGTGACAGTGGAAAGTAATTCCAGGACTTGGCTCAATCGTGACCTCCCCAAAGGTAATTACAGGTGTGGGAGCTGCAATTATTGCAGTTACCTGAATAATACACAATGGATCAACCTGGGAGGTCAAAATATTTATGTGAATGATTTTATAACATGCAGAACACCCTATGTTGTTTATACTATTACTTGTAACTGTACATTTTTTTATATAGGTAAAACGATCAGACCTCTATTTAAACGTTTCTCGGAACATCTACGTTCGATCAGAACGGGAAAAGGATGTCCCAGACTGATCCAACATATCCGAGAAAAACATCAGGGTGATGTATCACATATGAAATTCATGGGCTTAGTGCGGGTAAACAATCTCAAGACAGGTGGATATAAACATGGTTTATTGTTGAAAAAAAGAGATGGAACTGATTCTCCGTACAGAAGCATTGGGCCCGCTGGGTCTTAATGACCGCACAGATTTACAAGCAATAATATAAGTGGACTATATCTATTATAACTGCAATTCAATGCATAATGTTTAGTGGAATTGCGTCTGTTATCATATCCTAATGTTTGCATAATCAATGTTTTTATGTATTCACTTTTTGTTTGTTTTTTATAGACTGTATATGTCTTTTGTATATAACTATACTGTCTCTTTAATTGCACTCACGTATATAGAGGGGGCGGGTGCAATGGGTGACGTATGGGCCGAGAGGAAGCGCGGTGAGAGCGCGAGCGATCATAGCCTGATGACTTGTTTGTATCCACGAGCATGTGATAAATAAATAATCACCAACAAGTTTTGGATGTGTGCCGCATCATCTTTATTCCTGTTGTACTATATATTAATATATCATCAAGGTCCAAAATGGGACAACACCTTTAACCCCTTAGCGACCCATGACGTATCTGATACATCATGGTGCCGCAGGGGGAGTTCAGAGAGGGGTCCCGCTGGGACCCCGCTCTGAACGGCGCCGCTCCCGGCTGATATCTGCAGCCGGGGAACGCCTCCATTAGCCGGCGTGGGTCCCATGGCCGTGCCAGCTAATTAAGCCTCTAAATGCAGCTGTCAAGCCTGACAGCTGCATTTAGAGGCTTTGCACCGCACGTCCCTGGTGTCTAGTGGGTCGGATCTCCCCCTCGCGATGCGATCGCAGGGGGGAGACCCGTCCTTCTGCCCGTGCTGGGCCTCAGCATCGCAATGATGCTGATCCCGGCTCGGCAATACATTGCTATGGCCTGCAGCAGGCCAAAGCAATGTATCACCGATCTCACTGATCATTGCTGTGTATATACACAGCATTGATCTGTATGAGAGGTCAGTGCTGTGTATATACAAGTCCCCCAGGGGGACTTCTAGTTAATGTGAAAAAAAAGTAAAAATGTTTTTTTATTAATAAGAAATCCCCTCCCCTAATAAAAGTCCATATCACCCCTCTTTTCCAATTTTATAAATATAAATAAATAAACAAATAAATAAACATATATGGTATCACCGCACGCGTAATCGCCTGAACTATTAAATTATCACATTCCTGACCTCGCACGGTAAACCGCGTCAGCGCCCAAAAATTCCAAAGTGCAAAATTGCACATTTTTGGTCGCATCAAATCCAGAAAAAATGTAATAAAAAGCGATCAAAAAGTCACATATGCGCAATCAAGGTACCGATAGAAAGAACACATCATGGCGCAAAAAAATGACACCTCACACAGCCCCATAGACCAAAGGATAAAAAGGATAAAAGCGCTATAAGCCTGGGAATGGAGCGATTTTAAGGGAAAATAAAGTCTGTCATTGCAAAGTACAATTGGTGTCGCAAAAAATAAGGGCTCATGTGCGTCTCTAGGTGAAAAAAATCTAAGTGCTATGGCCTTTTAAACATAAAGTGGAAAAAGGAAAAGCGCAAAAACGAAAATTGGCTTTGACCTTAAGGGGTTAATAGTGAAAAAAAATCTACTGCAAATAATCAAAATAATTAAAGACAAACGTTTAACTAAAAAAAATAGAAACCTCAGGGGGAAAAGCTGTAAAAGTCCCCATATATGTCACTATTATTTTCCTAGATCCTAGATAAAGCTATTTCCAGAAAACCTTCACATTGTGACATTTGATCATGTTATGCTCCTTTCTGCCATAAGACATACTTGTTATTACTTGTTTCTTTCCCTTCCAGCTACACAAAACACCTGAACCTGCCAGTGATGCTAATGTTTTGTTTGTCAGGGGACGGAGATAATAGCAGATAAATTATATGTTCCTGTGATTAACACGGCACATACTGAACATGATGCAGTAACTCTTGCATGCATTGTAAATGGTTTCCATAGAAATGCTGTGATCCATTCATGCTGGTAAACAGCTTCCAAAACCATGAAATTGTCACATATAATGTCATGTTAAATGATTCCCTATTACCTAAAAAAACAGCAATGGCAATTTCTGGAGGACAATTTTGTTGTTATTGTTGAGGGTTTCACGGCAAGAAAATAGTAGTCAAGTGTCAAGTGTCAAGAGGGCCCAAAAGAGCAGGTGTCACTTCCCTTCCCTGCAGTGTAGTGGGAATTGAGTGCAACTATCTGAAGCTTCATGGTTTCTTTAATATACACCTATGCAGAAAAATGTATTGGGGTTGGTCCAATGTTGGTGGAACCCCCTGGACAAAAAGTATTTATTACCAGATACTATACTGCATGGCTAACCAATGCTTATCATACACAGAATATTTTTGGCTTATGCCCTCAATGTCAGTCCGATATTCAGAGAAGACAGAAGCATATCTATCTCTCGAGCAGTGTCAGCTTCTGGGGAAAAAAGGATTGAGCAACTTATATTTATTCTGCATAACCTTTTGTTCCCTCTTGATTATATTTTTACAGCATGGACAAATTGTCTGCAAAATTTGGTTGAGATTTATGCATGGATTTGCCACAGATTACTGTATCCCTCTTTCTATTGCACCTGCTGACAATGACAAATGCATAGCTGCTGAGCCTGTGTCATCTCTACACCCTAATATTACGGAATGGGGTGGGAATGGGTCATCCGACCCTAGGAAACGTTCTTAGTGCACACACACAACATTTAAGATTGCACAAGTGTAGTAAGTCTCTGACCCCTGGGGCACTACTAGTGTAATATGTCTCGTGTGTAGCAACATTTTTGGTATTTTTGTAACTGTTTAAAATGCAATAACTAGTCATTCTGTGATGTTCTTCTAAGTATATGGGATAATTACATGTAACATATTGTCATCAAATGGTGTAGAGCAGATCAGTACCAGTAGAGGGCGCTCACTGAGTAAATATGGAAAATGTAGTCCTTTTTTCGTAGGTCTCTATACTTCAGCTGCCATTTATTTTAAATCTGGAAAAAATAGGCATAGAGCTTTTTTTGAGCTAGCCAGTGTAGACTACATAGCCAATAGCATAGTCCATATAGTTAATCCACTCAGGCCATGCTCACACACTGTATCCTTACTATAAACAACGCCCATTGTTGCAGATCGCAACAACAGATGCTGTTTATTGACAGCGTGGAATCTCATTAGTATGTATGGAACAACAGCTGTAGTGTACACACGACACACTGTTTACACTACGGACGGTGAGCTCTGCGGCCGCAAAAAATAGCAGCAGGTGTACAAAATAGTCTGTGCTCAAGATGTAAATTATAGCTCCATACAATGTGTGAACATGGCCTCAGGCTGTACTGGGCTCTCAGTCCGCAAATCTATGACAATTAGAAAAATAATGGTATAGGTCATGTTCACGCATCAAGGTAAATGTCACACAACGGTAAATGTCTGAAATGTTCACCTGACTGATGCAGTAGTATCGGCCGGATGAACATCACTTTATTTGAATTGGAATGCGGGTACTTTGGAGTATGTCTGTGCTCCAATTTGCCATAGACCACAATAAAAGTACGGCCAGGAACCATACTTTACACGCTGGAGTACAGGATATCTTGTGCGGCTGCTGTTCACGAAGAACAGGAGAGAAAAGGCACCCCAAAATCAGAAGGGAAGGAGTGTCATTTTGCTGGAGCAAAACCACAGCTAGTAACCGTTATCTGGAGGTGATTACGGGCAACCTGCGGTGGTTATGGGCAATCTGGGGTGGTTACGGGCAACCTGCAGTGGTTACGAGCAATCTGGGGTGGTTATGGGCAACCTGCTGTGATTACAGAGAACTTTTGGTGCTCACGGGCAACCTGCGGTGGTTACGAGCAACCTGCTGTGGTTACAGGCAACTTGTGGTGCTCTGGGGTGGTTATGGGCTATCTAGGGTGGTTATGAGCAACCTGTGGTGGTTACGTGTAATCTGGGGGTGGTTACAGGCTATCTGGGGTAGTTATGGGCAACCTGTGGGGGTTATGGGCAACATGCGGTGGTTACGGGCAACATGCGGTGGTTACAGGCAACATGCGGTGGTTACGTGAAATCGGGGGGGGGGGGGTTATGTGTAATCTGGCGGTGGTTACGGGCAATCTGGGGGGTTATGGGTACTTTGGGAGTAAACCACAATCATTACTATAATAAAAGTGTGTTTTATATTTTTTTGTTTTTCCCGTTCACATTTTTTTTTTTTATATTACTATGATCACTGTGATATGTTAATAGTTTAGTGACAGTCCAAATTGATCCCTGTCACTTTAAATTTTCGGAGTTTACTGCCTCCGAAGCGCATGTGCTGGTCACTGCATGGAACAAGCGATCAGTAATATATAGTATATACCGCTGATCGCTTGTGCCAGGACCACACAGGGTGGTCCCCAATCACTGCCCCATGCTCTATGCCACCTCCAGTGGCGGAGAGCATGGGTTTACTGCTGGCAAAACTTCTCGATCACTGTGAACAGAGTGGCAATCTAATGTAACCACTTGTCCTGGTCAGTTCACAGTCTAGTGCAAATTCTGTTTCCAGGCCTAGCACAGTCTGTTCTAATCATTGCTGCCAAATAGTCCCCAGACTATTATTGTATTCAGTGTGCAGCATTCACATTTCTGTGTGCGATATACATTGCATATAGATTTCTATGTGCAGTTTATACAATGCTGGTATACAGTTCTCTGTGTGGTTTACACTGCTGGTATAGTTTTGTGTTCAGTAAATACACTCCTGGTATATTTTATATGTGCGGTAAACACTGTGGGTATATATATTTGTGTGTGTGTGTGTATTACATACACTGATGGAATATCGTTATACATGTGCAGTAAACATGGCTTACATATAGTTATCTGTGTGCAGAACACACTTTGGTATATAGTTATCTTTGTGTGGAATATACACTGCTGGTAAATAGTTCTGCAAGTGATACACAGTGCTGGTATATAGTTCTGTGTGTGGTGTGCACTGCTGGTATATAGTTATATGTGTTTAGTATGCACTGCTGATATATAGTTATATGTGTTTATTATACACAGTTGGTATATAGATATATGCATTTGGTTTATGTGTGTGGTATATACACTGTGTGTATATGTATACACTGCCACTGTATAGCAATATGTGTATGGTATATACACTATGGGTATATAGTTATATGTGTACAGTATATACACTGCTGCAATATAGGTATGTGTGCAGTATATACTGCTGGTATATAGTCGTGTGTGGGATATACAATGCTGTGTGCGGTATATACACTGTGGGTATATATTTATGTTTGCAGTATAAAAACTGCTAGTATATATTAAATATTTTGTATTTTTTGAGGGGAGGGGGCCCCTTTAAAGAAATCATCCATTCAGTAAAAAAAAAAAACTAATGCTTCCCTGGCAGTTTTGGCCCCAGAGCTTTGACCCCAACAGTGCAAAGCTCTCAGTAAAGAGAAGACTTTTGGTATCCAAAATACGGCAAGAATTAACCAATGAAGAATAAAAGTTCTCTAATAAAAGTTCTCTAATAATAACAAAGCAAGTCACTTTGTTATCTCAGAAATCTGCTTTTCAGCCAGCTGCCTTATAACCTCCTGCCGCTCCGGGTGCTGGGAACTCGGCACTCGGGGAGGAGCAGCATGGAGTGGGATTGAGTAAAAAGGCTGATAAGCAGATTTCCAAGATAACAAAGCAATTCACTTCGTTATTACTGTAAATTCGCTCATCTCTAGTGATAATAAGAACATGTATCTTGAGACTCATGAAAATTAAATTAAAGGT
Source organism: Dendropsophus ebraccatus (assembly GCF_027789765.1). Taxonomy (NCBI): domain Eukaryota; kingdom Metazoa; phylum Chordata; class Amphibia; order Anura; family Hylidae; genus Dendropsophus; species Dendropsophus ebraccatus. The sequence continues at coordinate 86,468,930 of NC_091459.1, forward strand.
GTGTTCAAACGTACAGGATCCACAGCAGATTTGAAATCAATATAATTAACTGAACACAGCATCATTAAAGACATTAAATTTGCTGCAGATCCTGTACGTGTGAACGCACCCTAATAAGGTTTTTTTTTTATAACTGTAATTTTTATTAAAGATTTTGACATTTTTCCATGAAACACAAAAGCACACACATGGTAAGGCTTTTACCTCAGCCCAGAGAGGTAATGCAGACATAGAGCAATTGCAACAATAGGCTGTAACAGTTGGAATATATATAGTTTCTGCAACCATCGTAAAAATACCAGGGCCGAAACACGGCTGGAGGATTACAAAACAGTATTAGCCAAGAACGGGCGGATCCAACAAGGTAATCCGCTCGAAAATAAGGTACACTGATAACACATAGCAACAAATCACAAGACAGGAGATACATAGGAAGGAGGGGAAAAGGGGTGAAGTAGACTGTTAGGGTATTCCATCGGCAGTCGTAAGAGAGGTGAGGTAAGAGTCCCACATGGTCCATACTGAGTCAAACATTTCCATCTTATTGTTTAGAGAGGCAGTCAGTTTTTCTAGGGAGCGCAGTTCCTGCATTCTAGCAATAAAACAGTTCATAGAGGGGGGCGAGACCTGTTTCCATCCCCTCGCAATCAGCGATTTAGCAGCAGTCAAAATGGTTAGTAATAATTTGGATTGTTTCTTCCGTAAAGTTTTGGGGAAGAGATTGAGCAAACATATAGCAGGGTCTCTGGGGATCTCTGTGTGGAAGATTGTAGTGGCCATACCACAGACATCCCTCCAGAACTGCTCAATAAGAGGACATTCCCAGAAAATATGGAAAAGTGAACCAATTGCACCAAGGCATCTCCAGCACGTCGGGGAGATAGAAGCATTCAGCCTATTGAGCAGTTCTGGCGTGTGGTACCAGAACATCATCAGTTTATATTGCGATTCTTTATAGGTGGTACATATAGAGGATTTTGCTGCCCTTTCCCAAATCACATTCCAGCATTCTGGTGGAAGCTGCCTGCCCAACCACGTCTCCCAACGGGACATATACGCATGACCAACCTGGGAACCACCCACAGGGGAATTGAGGATACTATAAATATCTGAAATTAATCCAGCAGTGGAGGTATTACACCTCACCAGTTGTTCAAACGCTGAGGGTTTGGTCACCGTGAGGGTTCCCAGGCGGGACATCATAAAATGTCGTATCTGCAAATACATAAACCCCTCTGAAGACGGTAGCTCCGCCCTGTCCACGAGCCTGTCAAATGGAAGGAGAGTGCGAGTGAGTGGGTCTACGATGTCAGCGAATTGGAAAAGTTTTTTCGAACCCCACAGTTTAACAGGATGGGACTGTAAACTCGGCTGAAAGTTAGGGAAAAGAAGAAAGGAGTGTAGAGGAGAGGCTTTAGAGATGAGCCCAAATTTAGAATAGCAGGAAGACCAGATATGCAGGGTAAAGCGGATAGGCCCCAGTAGGTTGAGATGTGCGGAGGGGGGGGGGGAGGAGTGCCACAAAAATGAGTTGGGGTGAAATGGGGCCAGCCAGATCTTCTCAATTTCCACCCATCTCTTGTAGGCCAAGTACTTTGACCAGGCAAGAATCTGTCGCAGGTGGGTCGCCCAGTAATAATGGAGTATGTTCGGAACTGCCAGCCCGCCTTGCGTCTTACTACTCATCATTACCGACTTAGGTATGCGGTGCCGTTTTGATGACCAGATAAATTTAAAAATATCCCTCTGAAGGGCCTTGAGTTCTGAGAGAGGTACTCTTACAGGAAGAGTTTCAAAGTAGTAAAGCAATTTGGGCAATATGGTCATTTTCACCGAGGCGACCCTACCCAGGAGAGATATAAAGTGGGAGGTCCATTTAGAGAGGAGAGTTCTGATGTCCCTAAATAGAGCGGGGAAGTTAGCTGAGTACAGGGTAGTGTACGAGGGTGTCAGTTGAATGCCTAAATATTTAAGGGAAGATGTAGTCCATTTAAATTTAAATACAGAGCGCAGATGTGTGACCTGGTGGGCAGGCAGATTTAAGGGCATGGCTTCTGATTTAGTGGTGTTAACTTTATAGCCTGATAGGACTCCAAATCTAGTGAGGAGGTCGCGTAAGACAGGGAGGGTCGTGACGGGGTCAGACAGGGTGAGGAGGACATCATCGGCAAAAAGCATAATTTTGAATTCCTTGCCTCTAACCGATACCCCACGTATATCGGGGCAATTGCGAACCGCCGCCGCCAGGGGCTCGATGCATAGAACAAATAATAAGGGCGACAGCGGGCAGCCCTGTCGGGTGCCATTCAAAATTGGAAAGGTTCTAGACAACATATGGGGGAATTTAATAGCTGCAGTAGGGGTCGAATATAATGCCTCAATTGCAGTCAGAAAGGGTCCCCTAAGACCAAAGCGTTTTAGGGTCTCAAACATAAACGGCCAGCCAAGGCGATCAAAGGCCTTTTCTGCATCCAGACTAAGAAGCACTGCCCTCCCTGACTGCTGGTTGACTGCATCGATAATGTCAATGGCCCGTCTGGTATTGTCCCCACCCTGTCTGCCGGACACAAACCCAACCTGATCTGCATTCACGAGGGAGGGTAGCCAATAACCTAGTCTAGTGGCCAATATTTTGGTGAAGATTTTAAAGTCTGAGTTCAAGAGGGAGATCGGCCTATAGTTGGCACAATCTGTGTGGTCCTTACCTGGCTTAGGGATGAGGGTGACAAATGAGTGGGACAAGGAGGAAGGTATAGCTTCCCCTTGAAGAAAAGAGTTAAAAAGTGATAACAGTCTGGGGGACAGGTCTGCAGAGAAGGTTTTATAATAGAGATAGGTAAAACCATCCGGTCCCGGTGCCCGGCCCGACGGAAGAGATTTAAGTGTTTCTGACAGCTCTTCCATGCTAATAGGTGCATTTAACTCATCTATAGCATTGTTTGGCAAAGAGGGGAGCTGACATTCTGACAGAAATTCATTAATCCGGCAGGAACGGGCCTCAGGGTCGGAGGGAAGGGTAGACGGTAGCGAGTATAGCTTAGAGTAGAATTGGAGGAATAGGGAAGAGATATCCGCAGGATGATATCGCAGAGCGCCCGAGGAATCCCTGAGGACCTGGGGGGACTGGGAGGCTGTTTGGTCATTTAGTTTGCGAGCTAGGAGAGTATGGGCTTTATTGCCTTTTTCATAAAAGCGCTGCTTGGAATAGAGGAGCAGCTTCTCTACTTTCATTAATGATAGCTCTTTCAGACGTGATCTCGCAGCCACCAGTCGCCGCAGCCCCACCAGAGATGGGCGGTCAGCTAGGGAGCGCTCCAAAGTCTGAATTTCCCGCTTAGCTGCCAGAAAGGCCATCTGGGAGTCTCGTTTATGACGAGAGCTCAGAGCGATACAATGCCCTCTGACTACTGCCTTATGGGCCTCCCACAGGATGGCTTCAGAGTTTACAGAGCCCCCATTGTCCAGGAAGTAAGAGGTAATACTGGCCTTGATCGAATCACGGGACAACGGGTACTTCAGCAGGGTTTCATTTAGGCGCCAATGACAATGGCGTGTTGGTGTCATTAAGCTTTTTAGACAGATCACCACTGGCCCGTGATCCGACCAGGAGATAGGGTCTATATGTGCCTTTTGTAGGAGCCTGACAGTGGGAATATTACCAAAGAAATAATCAATTCTAGAATGTAGGCGATGTGGATGGGAGTAAAACGTATATTCCCTCTCCGTAGGATGGTCTAGCCTCCAGAGGTCGTATAGGTTATGTTTTCGGATAAGTTTGCGGAATTCAGTGGAAAGTCTGGTCTGGTCTGCAGGGACAGCTCGGTTATCTACAGAGTGTCTGTCTAGCAGATCTGAGAAAGTTAAATTAAAGTCTCCCCCTATAACTCTGGGAGCCGGGGGGTATTTTGCCAACTTATTGAACACCCTACGGAGGAAGGGAATCTGGGTCCTATTTGGGGCATAGATATTACAAAAAATTAGAGGTTTACCATGCAGCGTGCCTTCCACTATGACATACCGCCCGCCCGGGTCTGAGAATGAAGAAGAAACCTGGAAGGGGAAGGAGCGAGAGAAAAGGATAGCTACCCCTGCAGTTTTAGTGCCCCTGGAGGCAGTGATAGCTATGGGATAGGAGTGGTGGGAAAAAGAGAAGGTCGCGGTGTTATCAAAATGCGTTTCCTGTAGGAAAGCCACGTCTGCTTTTAGATTGCGTAATTCCCTTAAGGTCAAACGGCGTTTGACATTGGAGTTAAGGCCCTTTACATTTAGAGTCACTATTCTAGCCATTGGGAGGGAGTAGTGAACACGGACCAGCGAAATAACAACTCACCCAGTTCAGACAGCTCGTGGACAGGGACGGGCTCCCCTCACCATTATGTAGATGTAGGTTAACAGCCGAAGGACCCCTGGAGATAGGGAGAGAAGGGGAAAGGAAGGGAGGGGAGAGAAAACGCAGACAGACAAGACAAAGACACCATAGACGGACATTTGTAGGAGCCCATGGCTCACCATCCTGACACATCATATCAGGACAAAGGGGTAAATAGATTAACCATAAGAGTATAACATATAGAAATAAACAACCCAAAGGTTGAAACATTATGCCCCTATCGGGGGGGAGGTAGGAAGCACCAAGTGGGTCAACAGCAGACCAAGCAAAGAACATACAAAGAACTGAGCAACACAGCTATGGTAATATCAATTATCGTAAAAGTAGGCCATGTTACAATAGCCCATAAGGGGGTAGGCTGTTGTGAGGTAGGGAGGACACGAGGCTCACAGCCACGTCTCTACTCATGAGGGAGATCTATGTCCTGCACAGGAGTGGGAGTCGGTTCAGTGGATCCTGAGCGCTTTCTCTTCTGTCGCTGGGTTTGCCACACTGGTGGCGGTGATGGAGGAGGGGGAGCGATAGTCCATTCCGATATTTTGGGAATCGGGATGTCCAGGGTGTCACAGAACTTGGGGAGGTCTGACAGGGTTCGCAGGACAGCGGAACGCCCATTCCTGCGAGCAGAGAGTGCAAAAGGAAAGTTCCATCTGTATGAGGCGTCGCAGTCCCGCAGAATTGCAAGCAAAGGGCGCAGAAAGCGGCGTTTCTGCAGAGTTATCCAGGATAAATCAGGAAAGAGTTGAAGGGATGCACCGTAGAAATCCAGATCCCGGAGAGAGCGAGCTTTAGTCATGATGGCCTCTTTAACCGTATAGTCATGTAGGCAACAGATAACATCTCGGGGCGCACCCGATGTCGGTTTGGGCCTGAGAGCCCTGTGTGCCCTGTCGAACTTAATCTTGTTGGTGGGTGGTTCACCCAGAATGGAATTAAAGAGTCCTTCTAGTGTACTGACAAGGTCATCATCATGCGTCGCTTCGGGGAGGCCTCTTATTCGTATGTTATTGCGCCGCCCTCTATTATCCAGGTCTTCAATGTGGCGTTGCATATCATCTAGAGTATGGGCCTGGGTGCAAACAGTGGATCTCAATTTGTCAATATAGACTCTGGTAGAATCATGGTCGTTTTCCAATGAGTCAACCCTCTGAGAAATATGGTGTAGGTCCTTTCTCACCTCTGCAAGCTCTACCCTGAAAGTCTCTTTCACTTCATTAATCAGGGACTTAAAGTCCTGTTTGGTGGGGAGCTGAGACAGCAGGTCCTGGACCCCTTGCTGGGACATAGTGCCTATGATAGAAGTTTCAGAGTCCGAGTCTGCTGTGCGCCAATCTGATCTAGGCGAGGTATCAGAGCGGGACGGGGCACCATTATTCTTAGTGGACTGAGTCTGGCCCCCCTTCTTATTCTTCTCCCCCCGCTGTGTTTTCTGTACGGCGGCCATCATATATTGTGATATGCGCTGCTGCCCCTTTAAGGTGATGGGGTCAGCGCGCTGTCGGGCCTGTTGTATGGGGGATAGAGAGGCTTGATGACAGCTATCCCCTTCTATAGTTCCCAGGCCTGTGTCCAGAGCTCCCAGCTCGTTGTCAGAGCTAGTAGGGGAGAGATGAAGGGGCCCAGCTACAGGCCGCACTCCGCCGGCCGGAAAACAAGATGGCCGCGCGCCACGTGGGAGCTCACCCTCCGTCTCGGCTGTCGGGCCAGGCGGATCCCCTCTCCTCACCTCCGATGGACTCCGCGGCGGGCTAGGAGGGATCCGGTCCCTGGCTCCAGCCAGGTCTGACCGCGGGCTGCAGGGGAGCTGAAGGAGCGTCCGCCTCGTGTCAGGCCGCCGGGACTCTGATGCGGCCGCGCCGCGAGTGAGGTATGGGGCGGACGGGTGCAGGCGGGTAGCAGGTCTGGCGTGGGTGAAGGGTGGTCTCGGGGTCCCCCGGTACCTCTGCTCCATGTATAGGAACCGGTCAGCTGCCTCAGAACGGGTGTATGGCCTCTTATGTAGCTGTGTATGCCCGGAGCTCCTCACTCAGGCTGCCATCTCCATCGGCGGTTCGCCACGCCCCCCCTAATAAGGTTTTAACAACTAAGAACAATAAAATGGAAAAAAAAAAGTAAAAAGTAAGGTTCTGACAAAAGGGCTGGACTGCCCATCTAACAAATCGGGCAAACACCAGATGAGCCAGTGTGCTAAGTGGGCCAGTCCATTAACAGCTTCATAGCTGGTTTTCCCCAGCACAGCACCCTCCCTGCACTTCACAACATAGTAAGACATTGGTTATAGAAACTGTATAGTTCAGACAGCACTGTGCAGGAGAGAAGCCAGTCATCAGATTAGAGTCCTGTATCCAGCCAGCCCAATATCCTTAAAGCGACTCTGTACCCACAATCCGACCCCCCCCCCCCCCAAACCACTTGTACCTTCAGATAGCTGCTTTTAATCCAAGATCTGTCCTGGGGTCCGTTCGGCAGGTGATGCGGTTATTGTCCTAAAAAACTACTTTTAAACTTGCAGCCCCGTGCCCAATGGCCGGGACTTAGAATATCTGTGCCCTAACTTTGCACGACCCCTCCGTCCCTCCTCCCCACCCTCTTCATCATTAGGGATGCCACTGGAACATTTTCTCCTGTCTGAACATTGCACAGGTGCCCTAATGATCCAGCCCATGTTCAGTATTCACATAGCTGATGAATAGGAGACAATCTGTCTGGAGCATTCCTAATGATGAGGAGAGCGGGGAGGAGGGACAGAGAGGTTGTGCCAGCCTAATGCATAGACATTCTAAGCCCCAGCCGTTGGCCACAGGGCTGCAAGTTTAAAAGTTGTTTTTTAGGACAATAACTGCATCACCTGCCAAACTGACCTCAGGACGGATTTTGGATTAAAAGCAGCTATCCGAAGGTACAAGTGGTTTGGGGGGGTCAGATTGTGGGTACAGAGTCGCTTTAATCTACTGGTGCCCAGCAGGCCCAACCTCCTCATGGTTGCTGACCATGAAGAAAAAGGAGACTCCTTATTAGTACTAGTCAAGGTATGGGTGACAATCAGAAAAGAAATTTAGTTCAAAAACTTTAAAAAGCATGGGTTAAATACAAAGGTGGTGGTGGAGGAGTGGGGGGCTTAACAAAGGGGTGAAGTTTAGCAGGAATGCAGACAGAGCTTAGTGCTGGACATGACTCATAGGTACAGGGGTCCTGCCCAGGCCCGGATTGGTAATCTGGCAAAGCGGGCAAATGCCCACTGGGCTGCCAGGATTACCAATCCAGGGGCCACCTGTCCTGGCCCCGATGTGCTCCGGCCCTCAGCAGTGGCTGCAAGAATAGCGCAGCTGGCCGCTGCGCTATTCATTCAGCCTCTGCAGAGGGCCGGTGCCCTGGCCCTTTAACTGTGAGCGTTCAAGATGAACGCTCACAGTCTGCAGCGGCCGCACTCTGACTGACAGAGCCAGGGAGCCATTGGCCCCGGCCCTGCCAGTCACTCTTGTGGCACGTGCCTCCCCGGGCCTGTCTTTGCAGCTGGAAGAAGTTGTCAGGGCCGGCCAGGGGTCGCAGACGTGCCGTGTGCAGGCACGTCTGCAGGCACCTTTGCCAGGCCCCCAGCAGTGACGTTACTTCCCTGACGCGCCGCTGAGGACCTGGGAGGAAAGCAAGAAGAGGCGCCACTGCGCTGCAGCAGGAAGAAGCAGCTGTGGACCGAAGATCCGGGGCCGAGAGGAAGAAGCTGCCGGGAGCGAGGTGAGGTGAGAATGTTTTTTTTTTTTTTTAACCCCTTCACATGTGGCCATTGGGGGGGGGGGAGGATCTGTCTGGCTGTCAGGGGCTCTACAGAGGGGCTATTCTATATGAGGGGATGCAGGGGGGGGCTGGCTGTCAGGGGCTCTACAGAGGGGCTATTCTATATGGGGGGATGCAGGGGGGGCTGTCTGTCTGGGGCTCTACTGGGGCCTATTCTATATGGGGGGATGCAGGGGGGCTGTCTGTCTGGGGCTCTACAGGGGGGCTATTCTATATGGGGGGATGCAGGGGGGGCTGGCTGTCTGGGGCTCTACAGGGGGGCTATTCTATATGGGGGGATGCAGGGGGGGCTATTCTATATGGGGGGATGCAGAGGGGGATGGCTGTCTGGGGCTCTACAGGGGGGCTATTCTATATGGGGGGATGCAGGGGGGGATGGCTGTCTGGGGCTCTACAGGGGGGCTATTCTATATGGGGGATGCAGGGGGGGGCTATTCTATATGGGGGGATGCAGGGGGCTATTCTATATGGGGGGATGGCTGTCTGGGGCTCTACAGGGGGGCTATTCTATATGGGGGGATGGCTGTCTGGGGCTCTACAGGGGGGCTATTCTATATGGGGGATGCAGGGGGGGTGGCTTACTGTGTGAGGCTCTATAGGGGCTATTCTATATGGGGGGATGCAGGGGGGGCTATTCTATATGGGAGAATGCAGGGGGGCTATTCTATACTGGGAGGATGCAAGGGGGGCTATTCTTTATTGAGGGATGCGGGGCGGGGGGGCTATTTTATACTGAGGGGATGCAGGGGTGACTATTCTATATTGGGGGATGCAGGGGGGCTATTCTATACTGGGGGGATGCAGGGGGGGCTATTCTTTATTGAGGGATGCGGGGGGGGCTGTTCTATACTGAGGGGATGAAGGGGTGACTATTCTATATGGGGGGATGCAGGGGGGCTATTCTATATAGAGGGATGTGCAGTGGGGGGGGCTATTCTATATGGGGGGATGTATAGATGAGGATGTTGCTGGAGAAAGAAGCCTAAAATGTCTGTCTGGCAGATCCGGTGGAGAGGAGTCATGGCCAGAGAAGCCTTCATGATGGCCGGAGCCAGATGGAGAAGAAAAGGAAAAGTGGACGTCTCTTCATGCAGAGAAGACGCCTACTGTGAGTGATAGGATGTGACTAGCATTATTTTTAGGTGCTGATGGTGGGGTTCACACGTTTAAGGGAGTAGTGGGGGACACGGCTAAATGAAGCAGAATTTGCTACAGCACGTATTTTACACGGCTATCCATGATATGGTATGTGGGCTGCTGGGGTTTGATTGCCAGGGCTGATTTTAAGTCCCAGTCCGGCCCTGGTCCTGCCATCTCCTGCTTGCCTATTACAACGTTCATCAGTCAACCACAACAAAAGCACATGAGAATAGCAATGTGTGTGGTGTGTCCTGCTGACTGATATGTGTAGTGAGAGTGCTAGATTTATTGTTCATAGTATATGTCCATTGGGGGACATTTATTAAAAGGCGAAAATGCCTTTTTTTCGCATCGGGCCAATCTACGCCACCTTCGCCAGAGGGGGCGTTATGGGGGTACGGCAGCACGCAGAGGGGGCGCGGCCTCTGCGTGCACCACATTTATCATTTTTCCGGGGGGAAATTTACATTGAAACCTCTGAGTTCTGAGCTGGCGTAGGTTTCAAATTATTTGCACGGACAGGCTCTATGCGCATGGGATTTATGTAGAGGCAGTGCGCCTCTACATATTTCCTCTGAACTCCAGTAAGCTCCGGAGCTCTGTAAGCCCGGCGTATTTAAATTTTATTTAATTTCTAGGATACCAGCCCTTTCTTCTGGGTGCCTTGCTTAGTCTGGCCTCTCCCCATTGACCTGTCTGGCAAGGGTGACCCCTCCAGGAGTATTACTCCCATCAGCTTAGCTCATTGGATCACCAAGGCACACAAGCTCCCTCACCACGTCAAGGTGGGGGCACCATGAGGGAGCCCCTCCACCCTAATCTTATTACCCGCCCCAACCCTTAATTCACCTTTTGCTTTGCTATTATGTGGACCCCCCCATGGCGCCCTTCCCAGCCCAGGCCCGCCCCAGCCGCCTAACTCGGACCCTCCCGGCACCCTTCCCAGCAGATGCCCGCCTTTTCCCCCTAATGTGAACCCTCCCGATGCCCAGCCCAGCCCATGCCTGCTTCAGCCCTCTAACACAGACCCTCCTGGCGCCCTTCCCAGCCCAGGCCCACCCCAGCCCCCTAACGCGGACCCTCCCAGTGCCCTTTCCAACCAAGGCCCGTCCAAATAGGATAATTATGTACAGTGACTTTATCAGTGTATAAATGATACAACTCACGCCCACCACTGCTCAAGCTGACATCCAGGAGCCATCATGCCTCTTTTCCTTCTGTGGATGGTGCTTCATCATCAGTGCTGGTTTCTGAGCATGAAGGAACAGACAGAATATAATGCAGGAAATTCATAAAAATGCTTTTGTTGTCCATAGCAACCAATCAGAGGGCAGCTTTCTCTTTTTAAGAGCGCAGTACAAAAGCTGTGCTGGAATTAGTTGCTGTTGGCAGCAAGTAGAATTTGCATTTTTCAGATTGGTGAGAACTCTGCTTGTTGTCCTTATAAACCAATCACTGTGCAGCTTGTTGTATTCAGAAATGAGAGCTGTGATTGGTCGCTGTGGGGAACGTGGAGAGTTTAGCTTTTGAACATTTTCCTAAGTGTATATTTATTAGTGGAAGACACTGAGGAGAAATATTGTTCTAAGATGATGTGGAGGAGTCTAGTAATGGATGGAGGCTGTGTGGATTTCTATATAAACTTAAAAGACTCAATCATGAGAACTATGTGAGCTCAAATAATTGACAAATTTTTGACAAATAAAAAATAAAATGTCACCTAACATGTAGGTTGTTATTAGAGATGAGCGAACCTGGAGCATGCTCGAGTCCATCCGAACCAGAACTTTCGGCATTTGATTAGCGGTGGCTAGGGCCGGGACAAAGTGTAGGCCAGGGTAGGCGATGGCCTAGGGCGCCATCTAGTGGTGAGTTACAGAGGGCGCAATTTCAATCTCCCAAAAAAAAAAATTTACTACAGGCTCCTGTACTCCTGGTGGCCTCAGAGTGCTGTCCCTCCCTGCTCACCTTCAGCATCTTCATGTCCTCCCACTCTCTCCCATCCTGGGCAGGCAGTGTGAATATCCCCTCACCCTGAGCAGGATCATTGCTCTGCCCTAAAGATGGCCTGCTAGGACCTTTCACTAGGACTACAGAGGCTCCGCCCCCCTCACCATGTGACCTCCTCACTATCTGATTGCTGGAGGCCGTGCCGACTGCTGGGGCTGCTGTCTGGTGAGTTCACTGACTGACTCTCATCATCCTGTAGGTGTAGGGAGGCTGGGAGTGCTGGGAGATAACACTGCCCCATATCCCTGCACTGCTCCTCTATACACAGCACTTCCCATATTGTTCCCCAACCTGAGGGTCACCAGCTGCTCCAAAACTACAACAGTCACAGCATGATAGGAGTTGTAGTCCTGCCACAGCTTGGGACCCACAGGTTGGTGAACACATGTGTTTATTATGTACAGGCTAATTCTCCTGACACTGGTGCTTTATATCCTTATTGTATTGGGTCCTTGTACTGGGTCAGGCAGGATCAGTATATGATGTGTGTATGGCGCTGTGACTGTGCTGTCATGGTATAGGGGAGGTGTATGTGGCAGGATCAGTATATGATGTGTATATGGCGCTGTGCTGTCATGGTATAGGGGAGGTGTATGTGGCGGGATCAGTATATGATGTGTATATGGCGCTGTGACTGTGCTGTCATGGTATAGGGGAGGTGTATGTGGCGGGATCAGTATATTATGTGTATATGGCGCTGTGACTGTGCTGTCATGGTATAGGGGAGGTGTATGTGGTAGGATCAGTATATGATGTGTATATGGTGCTGTGACTGTGCTGTCATGGTATAGGGGAGGTGTATGTGGTAGGATCAGTATATGATGTGTATATGGCGCTGTGACTGTGCGGTCATGGTATAGGGGAGGCTCCTGTGCTGCATAATTTTCTCTGTTCCTGAAGTCTGTAGCGCTGTATATTCCTGTTATACCTATAGCACAATGTGCGCCATCATTATACCCGAGGGGCCTGGTGTGTGACACCTAAATTCTCAGGATGCCATGTGTGACACTACTACATTCAGGTGGCATGGTGTGTTACAGTCAGGGGGTACAGTATACACGGTCCTGTTACATTCAGGGGGTACAGTATACATGGTCCTGTTACATTCAGGGGGTACAGTATACATGGTCCTGTTACATTCAGGGGGTACAGTATACATGGTCCTGTTACATTCAGGGGGTACAGTATACATGGTCCTGTTACATTCAGGGGGTACAGTATACATGGTCCTGTTACAGTCAGGGGCAATGGCGGATTATAATGTAGGCGGTTTGGGCGGCCGCCCGAGGCTCCGGGGGGGCCCATGCCTTGCCGCCCACATTATAATGCCGCCCGGGAGGCCCCCTTCCCCCCGCCACTGCACTCTTGTGACCGCAAGCATTGTTTCGCTTGCGGTCACAAGAGTCTCCGGCTGCCTCCGGCTGATGCGCGGCTGCCGGGGGTGTCCCGTCCTCTCCCCGGCAGCGCGCGCATCACACAGCTCCTAGTGCCGCCTGGCGCCCTGACTTCCGATACTGGGAGCGCACGTACCGGAAGTCAGGGCCCAGGCGGCACTAGGAGCTGTGTGATGCCCGCGCTGCCGGGGAGAGGACCGGACACCCCCGGCAGCCGCGCATCAGCCGGAGACTGCAGACGGAGAGAGGATCGACGGGGGAACGCAGGGTAGGTGAGTTATATTTTGTTATTTGTGTGTTATTTACTGACTGGGGGGGCTTCTATAAAGGGGAGAAGAGGGGGACCAGCTATAAGGGGGGGAAAGAGGGGGACCAGCTATAAGGGGGGGGGGAAAGAGGGGGACCAGCTATAAGGGGGGGGGGAAGAGGGGGACCAGCTATAAGGGGGGGGGGGAAGAGGGGGACCAGCTATAAGGGGGGGGGAAGAGGGGGACCAGCTATAAGGGGGGGGGAAGGGGGGGAAGAGGGGGACCAGCTATAAGGGAGGGGGGAGAGGGGGACCAGCTATAAAGGGGGGGGGGGGAAAGAGGGGGACCAGCTATAAAGGGGGGGGGGAAAGAGGGGGACCAGCTATAAGGGGGGGGGAAGAGGGGGACCAGCTATAAGGGGGGGGGGAAAGAGGGGGACCAGCTATAAGGGGGGGGGAAGAGGGGGACCAGCTATAAGGGAGGGGGGAGAGGGGGACCAGCTATAAGGGGGGGGGGGGAAAGAGGGGGACCAGCTATAAGGGGGGGGGGAAGAGGGAGACCAGCTATAAGGGGGGGGGGGGAAAGAGGGGGACCAGCTATAAGGGGGGGGGAAAGAGGGGGACCAGCTATAAGGGGGGGGGAAGAGGGGGACCAGCTATAAAGGGGGGGGAAGAGGGGGACCAGCTATAAGGGGGGGGGGAAGAGGGGGACCAGCTATAAGGGGGGGGGAGAGGGGGACCAGCTATAAGGGGGGGGGAAGAGGGGGACCATCTATAAGGGGGGGGGGGGAAGAGGGGGACCAGCTATAAGGGGGGGGGGGAGGGGGCCCAGCTATAAGGGGGGGGGGAGAGGGGGACCAGCTATAAGGGGGGGGGGAAGAGGGGGACCAGCTATAAGGGGGGGGGGAAGAGGAGGACCAGCTATAAGGGGGGAAAGGGAAGAGGGGGAGAGGGAAGAGGGGGACCAGCTATAAGGGGGGAGAGGGAAGAGGGGGAGAGGGAAGAGGGGGACCAACTATAAGGGGGGGGGAAAGAGGGGGACCAGCTATAAGGGGGGGGGGGGGAGAGGGGGACCAGCTATAGGGGGGGGGGAAGAGGGGGACCAGCTATAAGGGGGGGGGGAGAGGGGTACCAGCTATAAGGGGGAGAGGGAAGAGGGGGAGAGGGGAGAGGGGGACCATCTATAAGGGGGGAAAGAGGGGGACCATCTATAAGGGGGGGAAGAGGGGGACCATCTATAAGGGGGGGAAGAGGGGGACCATCTATAAGGGGGAAAGAGGGGGACCAGCTATAAGGGGGAAAGAGGGGGACCATCTATAGGGGGGGAAAGAGGGGGACCATCTATAAGGGGGGAAAGAGGGGGACCATCTATAAAGGGGGACTATCTCCTATAGGATTAGCACCCTCCTCTCCTGACATCCTCTGTGCTGCTGGGACCTCCCCTATAGATCAGCACCCTCCTCTCCTGACATCCTCTGTGCTGCTGGGACCTCCCCTATAGATCAGCACCCTCCTCTCCTGACATCCTCTGTGCTGCTGGGACCTCTCCTATAAGATCAGCACCCTCTTCTCCTGACATCCTCTGTGCTGCTTGGACCTCTCCTATAAGATCAGCCCCCTCCTCTCCTGACATCCTCTGTGCTGCTTGGACCTCTCCTATAAGATCAGCACCCTCCTCTCCTGACATCCTCTGTGCTGCTGTGACCTCCCCTATAGATCAGCACCCTCTTCTCCTGACACCCTCTGTGCTGCTGTGACCTTGGGGGGGCAACATCAGGGGACCAGGTGAGGTGGCGATATGTTTATTGGGGGCAGTGGAGGTGGGGTGGGCAGTGCTTACTGGGGGTAGCAGCAAGGGACCAAACATTATGTTTATTGGGGCCAGCAGGGAGGGGGGGCAGGCAGGCAGTGTTTATTGGGGACAGTGGGGGGGGGGGGAGGCACAGTAGCAGATTATAATGTGGGCGAATTGACTGGGGGGGGGGCCCAGGTTGGGTGGACAGCCCGGGGCCCAGGGTACATTTAATCCGCCACTGGTCAGGGGTTACAGTATACATGGTCCTGTTACAGTCAGGGGTTACAGTATACATGGCCCTGTTACATTCAGGGGTACAGTATACATGGTCCTGTTACATTCAGGGGGTACAGTATACATGGTCCTGTTATATTCAGGGGGTACAGTATACATGTTCCTGTTACAGTCAGGGAGCACAGTATACATGATCCTGTTACATTCAGGGGGTACAGTATACATGGTCCTGTTACAGTCAGGGGTACAGTATACACGGTCCTGTTACAGTCAGGGGGTACAGTATACATGGTCCTGTTACAGTCAGGGGGTACCGTATACATGGTCCTGTTACAGTCAGGGGGTACAGTATACATGGTCCTGTTACAGTCAGGGGGTACCGTATACATGGTCCTGTTACAGTCAGGGGGTACCGTATACATGGTCCTGTTACATTCAGGGGGTACAGTATACATGGTGCTGTTACAGTCAGGGGGTACAGTATACATGGTGCTGTTACAGTAAGGGGTTACAGTATACATGGTCCTGTTACAGTCAGGGGGTACAGTATACACGGTCCTGTTACAGTCAGGGGGTAAAGTATACATGGTCCTGTTACATTCAGGGGTTACAGTATACATGGTCCTGTTACATTCAGGGGGTACAGTATACATGGTCCTGTTACATTCAGGGGGTACAGTATACATGGTTCTGTTACATTCAGGGGATACAGTATACATGGTCCTGTTAAATTCAGGGGGTACGGTATACATGGTCCTGTTACACTCAGGGGGTACGGTATACATGGTCCTGTTACATTCAGGGGGTACGGTATACATGGTCCTGTTACATGCAGGGGGTACAGTATACATGGTCCTGTTACAGTCATGGGGTATGGTATACATGGTCCTGTTACAGTCAGCGGGTACAGTATACATGACCCCCACATACAGTATAGCCTCCTGGCTGTCCCCGCATAGTGTACAGTCTACACTGGGGGGTGGGGGGGCGCCATTTGTCTTCTCTGCCTAGGGCACCAAAACTCCTTGTCCCGGCCCTGGCGGTGGCTCCCTAAGGCTATGTGGAAAACATGGATATAGTCATTGGCTGTATCCATGTTTTTCAGACAACCTTAGAACTTTATCAAACTTCAGAAGCCCCCGCTAATCAAATGCCGATCGTTCAGGTTCGGATGGACTCGTACCCGAACCCGGTTCGCTCATCTCTAGTCCTATTACACTGAGTGATTTTTAACGATTAATGACTAAAAATAAACGATCGTAAAGAAGATTGTTTATCGTTAACCTGAAATCGTTCACCATATTACACAGAACGATAATTATTAGTTACGATCGTTAGTTGCGATCGTTACTATGATCGTTTATTCCTTCTAATCCCAGAAAAACAATGAACAATGTGCAATTACACTGAACAATTAGTGAAAAAATGAGGAACTTGAGCGAACGAATGTGGAATTACAGCAAACGATTAACGATAATTTTAGGTTCAGATCTATATGAACGATCAACGACATACGTACGATTTTCCGATCGTTGCCTGCAATTTCACAGAATGATTATCGTTTAAATTCGAACGATTTAACGATTTTTCGCACGATAATCGTCCCGTGTAATAGGGCCCTTACTTTCACTCTGCAAGTGGCAAGATCTCTGGTTATCTTTCCACTTGCATCCGGTCTGCAGGCACAGCACCAGGCACCCTTGCCTTCTCCTCAGGCCCCCTCTCTCTAGCTCAGAGATGGACAGCCTGGTCACTGGGGGCGGCTGTCTGGCCTGACTATATAGAAAAGGAAGAATTGGTCTCCTATGCTATCTGTCTGTGTCGAAGCAGAGAGGAAGGGGAGGGAGGCCCAGCACTACAGCAGAGCCAATACAGCAGGTATGTCTGGAAGCTGTGTGTGCCCTGTCCCCTCCCATACAGCCTGATCTCATGACCCCAAAACTGCTGGCCTGGGATGTGACATCTGCTGTGTGTGTGTGTATGTGTGTGTGTGTATATATATATGTATATGTATGTGTGTGCATCTAATCTGCCCTGTATGTACAGCACATGTGCCCTGTATAAGTATGGAGGGATGTTATTAGCTGTAGTTAGTTCTGTTGTGTTTTTTTTATTAGCCTTCTGACAGCACGCCTGTACACATATTCACCTTGCCGGGGAAGCAATAGAAAATCCCTAGATCCCTAGATTCCATAGTTATAGCCGCACACTGTAATAATACCATAACAATTAGTATACACTACTTACATTAGTGCAGTGTTCTGTAAAAAGATGTAAAAAAAAAAAAAAAAAAAAAAAATTGCCTGTATAAAAAATGAAAATCACTGCTTTTCCCGATTTTCCAAATAAAAAAAATCTAAACAAAAATATTAATAACTATGAGTGTATGTTCACACTATAAAATACATTCGGAAATTCCAAGCGGAGACAGTGCGGCAGACTCCACTTAAAAAGCGACTCTGTACCCACAATCTGAACCCCCAAACCACTTGTACCTTCAGATAGCTGCTTTTAATCCAAGATCTGTCCTGTGTTCCGTTTGGCAGGTGATGCAGTTATTGTTCTAAAAAACAACTTTTAAACTTGCAGCCCTGTGCCAAACGGGAGTATCTGTGCCCTGACTTTGCACCACCCCTCCGTCTCTTCTCCCCACCCTCTTCATCATTAGGAATGCTCCAGGCAGATTGCTTCCTATTCCCCACCTGTGTCAGCCCGGCACATGGGCTGGATCGTTAAGTCACCTGTGCAATGTTCAGACAGGAGAAAATGTTCCAGTGGCATTCCTAATGATGAAGAGGGTGGGGAGGAGGGACAGAGGGGTGGTGCAAAGTTTGGTCACAGATACTCCCGTTGGGCACGGGCCTGCAAGTTTAAAAGTTGTTTTTTAAGACAATAACTGCATCACCTGCTTAACGGACCGCGGGACAGATCTTGGATTAAAAGCAGCTATGCGAGGGTACAAGTGGTTTGGGGGGGGGGGTCAGATTGTGGGTACAGAGTCGCTTGAAGTTCCACCTGTCCCATTGACTCAATGATATTCTCAAGCTCAATTCTTTGGGCAGACGACAGATTGAGCTTGAGAATATCATTGAGTCAATGGGACAGATGCATCTTCAAGCAGAGTCCGCCACACGGCCTCCACTTGAAATTTTTGAGCGTATTCCATAGTGTGAACATACCCTGAGACTATAGAAACTATATATATCTGTAGAAATATCTGAACTAAACAAAAACTACACTACTTTTCCTGCATGGTGAACGCCATAAACAGAATATATCCGTGCAATATACAGTGGTACCTTGGTTTAAGAGTAACTTAGATTAAGAGCGTTTTGGTTGAAGAGCTCACAGTTTTTCAAAAATGTGACTTGGTTTAAGAGCATCGCTTTGGTTTAAGAGCTCCTTGTACTGAGTGGGAGCGCAAGTGGGGGAGGAGCATGGTCTGCAGAGCGGGGTCTACAGCACTGTACTCTGACCCAGGAAGTCTCCCTCACCTTCCAAATCATAGCAGATCCACTTCAGGCAATGGCTTACATCAGGGGACAGGACTGTGGAGGTAATCTCTCCATAGCTGTAACCCCTCTCTGTTTTACATGTTATTCAGAATAGTAAATCATTATTTTTGATGTATGGAACCAATTGTCTGCATTTCTATGATTTCTTATGAGAAAATTTGCTTTGGTTTAAGAGTGGATTTGGATTACAAGCACAGTCCCGGAACGAATTATGCTCGTAATCCAAGGCACCACTGTATTTACTATTGGTATATATGTGCTGTATATTGCTGCTAGTATATATCTATGTATGTATATATCTGTTTATGCAGTTGGCTACATAGATTTCTTAACTACTAATTATTAATTTTGTGTGGGGAGGGGGGGCCATTTCAATTCTCACCTCAGGCAGCAGAAAACCTAGAATCGTCCCTGCATACAGCCTTAGGCTGGGTTCACACTACGTATATTTCAGTCAGTATTGTGGTCCTCATATTGCAACCAAAACCAGGAGTGGATTAAAAACACAGAAAGGATCTGTTCACACAATGTTGAAATTGAATGGATGGCCGCCATATAACAGTAAATAATGGCCATTATTTCA
The DNA here is from genome assembly GCF_027789765.1 of Dendropsophus ebraccatus. Taxonomy (NCBI): domain Eukaryota; kingdom Metazoa; phylum Chordata; class Amphibia; order Anura; family Hylidae; genus Dendropsophus; species Dendropsophus ebraccatus. The sequence continues at coordinate 86,488,030 of NC_091459.1, forward strand.
ATATAACAGCCGTTGTTTTAAAATAACAGCAAATATTTGCCATTAAATGGCGGCCATCCACTCAATTTCAACATTGTGTGAACAGAGCCTTTCTGTGTTTTTAATCCACTCCTGGTTTTGGTTGCAATATGAGGACCACAATACTGACTGAAATATACATAGTGTGAACCCAGCCTTAGCTGTATCCATGTTTTCCAGGACTCTCTAGGGCTGCTTCCAAATTCTCATCTCTAGTAGCAACCTGTAACCTCAGCTCAGCTCCCATTTAAGTGAACAGGTGCTGATCAGTGATTGATGACCTAGCCTGTGAAAAGCTTATCAGTCTATTTTCACAGAAACACTCTACTAAAAATTATGTAAAAACACACAAAAATCTTGTAATTAAGGGGATGTTGACATGTAGTGAGTTTCACCATGAAATCCACTGCAATACTTAGTACCATTATAGTCTATGGCCCTTCATTCTCGCTGCGGATTTTCATTCCGCTGCAAGAATGTAGTAACAGCCATGGTTAACTATTTAGCTGCCATGCCTGTAACAATAATAAACAGCCAATGCTTACCTGCCTGCTTACCCCCGGTGCACTCCTGCTTGAGGCTCAGCCAATCAGTACGCAGTCCTGCTATAGCCTCTGATTGGCTGAGCAGGCCGTCAGTGAACGGGTACCCAGAGACTCGGGCAGGATTGCGCAGAGGGGGATGCTGTTTATTATTTTTACCAGCACAGCAGCTTAACCCCTAGACGACCCTGGACGTACAGTTACGTCATGGAAGTCTGTCACCAGACGACCCTGGACTTAACTGTACGTCCTGGGTGGTTCTCCCGCTATGAAGCGTGCTCCGGAGCGTTGGGGGCCGGCTGCAGTGAGCAGCCGGGACCTCAGCGGTAATGACACGCTGCAGCGATCGGTAGTCCCCTGTCACTTACCGATCGGGAAACGGACCGCCGGAGGTCTCTCACCTGCCTCCGTGCGGTCCGATTGGCGATCTGCTACACTGAGCCTGCACAGGCAGGCTCAATAAGCAGATCGCCGATCACACTGATCAATGCTATGGCTATGGCATACAATTGTACAGTGTGAGCAATCAAAGTACTGTATGTAAAAGTCCCCTAAAGGAACTTCAAATGTGTAAAAAAAAAAAAAAGTTCAAAACACTATTACACTACCCCAAAACCCCTCCCCCAATAAAAGCTTAAATCACCCCCCCATCCCATTATATAAATAAAACATATAAAAAGCGTCATTGCGAACGGCGTACACGAAAAGAGGGGAAAAATTGCGCGGATTACCGATTTTATGTTACATTGTTTATTAAAAAAAATCAATAAAAAGTGATCAAAAAGTCCGATCTTCACAAATATGGTATTAATAAAAACTAGAGATCATGGCGGAAAAAATGACACCCCATACAGCCCCGTAGATGTAAAAATAAAACTGTTATAAGCGTCACAATAGGCCCATTTTATTTATAATTAATTGCCAAAAAAAAGGATTTCATAAAAAAAATATATATATATAACATTAGAGAATCTGTAAACCTGCATGTGGTTGTGTTCATACTGACCTATAGAGTAATAGTATCATGTCGCTGTTACCATATAGTGCATTACGTAGACACAGGAACCCCCCAAACGTTACCATATTGCTTTCTTTTTTACGATATCACCTATTTATATCTTCATAAATAATATATTTGGAATTCCATCATACATGTTATGGCAGAATGAATGACGCCATTACACAGTACAACTATTCCTGTAAAAAACAAGCCCTTACATGGCTTGTAGATAGAAAACTAAAAGTGCTAGAGCTCTTAGAAGATGAGGAGGGAAAAAAAGGAAACACTAACATCAAAATTTGTGCGGTCCACTGGGTCATTTTGGGCCTGGTCCTCAAAGGGTTAACCCTTTAAGGACATGGCCCATTTTCGTTTTTACGTTTTCGGTTTTTCCTCCTTGTGTTTAAAAGGTCATAGCACTTGCATTTTTCCACCTAGAAACCCACATGACCCCTTATTTTTTGCGCCACTAATTGTACTTTGCAATTACAGGCTGAATTTTTGCATAAAGTACACTGCGAAACCAGAAAAAAATTCAAAGTGTGGTGAAATTGAAAAAAAAAACGCATTTCTTTTATTTGGGGGAAATGTGTTTTTACGCCATTCGCCCTGGGGTAAAACTGACTTGTTATGCATGTTCCTCAAGTCGTTACGATTAAAACGATATGTAACATGTATAACTTATATTGTATCTGATGGCCTGTAAAAAATTCAAACCGTTGTTAACCAATATACATTCCTTAAAATCGCTCCATTCCCAGGCTTATAGCGCTTTTATCCTTTGGTCTATGGGGCTGTGCGAGGTGTCATTTTTTGCGCCATGATGTGATCTTTCTATCGGTACCTTGATTGCGCATATACGACTTTTTGATCGCTTTTTATTACATTTTTTCTGGATTTGATGCGACCAAAAATGCGCAATTTTGCACTTTGGGATTTTTTTTGCGCTGACGCCGTTTACCGTACGAGATCAGGAATGTGATTAATTAATAGTTCGGGCGATTACGCACGCGGCGATACCAAACATGTTTATTTATTTATTTATTTGTTTACTTTTATTTAAAACCTGGGGAAAGGGGGGTGATTCAGACTTTTATTAGGGGAGGGGGATTTTTACTATTAACAACACGTTTTTTTTTTTTTTTTTACACATATACTAGAAGCCCCCCTGGGGGACTTCTAGTATATACACTTTGATCTCTCATAGAGATCTCTGCAGCATAGATATGCTGCAGAGATCCATGAGATCGGCACTCGTTTGCTTTCGGCTGCTGCAGCCGGAAACAAACGAGTGCCGAGCCGAGGACGGCGCCATCTTGGACGCGTCCCCGGCCGGCATCAGTAACGGAGATCGCTCCTCCGGGACAAGGTCCCGGAGGAGCGATCTCCCCCACTAGACACCAGGGAAACGTTGCCTCCGGTAATCGGAGGCAGCTGTCAACTTTGACAGCTGCCTCCGATTAGCTAATTAGCGGGCACGGCGATCAGACCGTGCCCGCTAATAGCGGCGGTCCCGGGCTACACGCGGCACCCGGGATCGCGGCACTTCAAAGCGGGGCCGCCGCGCGGCCCCGCTTTGAAGTGCTAATGAGGACATAGGACGTACCGGTACGTCCTATGTCCTTAAGAGGTTAAAGTGTTACTGTCGTGAATTTTTTTTTTTTTCAGAAATCAATAGTCCAGGTGATTTTAAGAAACTTTGTCATTGGGTTTATAAGCCAAAAAAATTTTTTATCATGAAAAAGCAGTTTGAAGCTCTCCCCCTGTCTTCATTGTTCTTCTATGGAGAGAGCTAAATAAAAGACCAAAACAGGACAACAAAGAGTTAATATACAAATACCTCACCCTTTAGAAAAAAAAAATTAGAAATTAGAGGGCGAAAGACTATAGTGGTACCAGCAAAACTCGCAGAGTGAAATCCGCTGCAAACTTGTGTTTTCCGATTTAAACTTACTTGTCCTCCACAGAATGAGGGAGCAGTATGGGATCATGGGGAGTCCGACTTCAGTACCCTCCAGGGATCTCTAGATCGGTGCCCCAGCTCCTTTGTTACGATTGGAGCTGCGGGTCGGCCCAATCATTCTCTATGGAGCCACTGCAGAGAGACAAGAAAAGCACTTGACTCTTTCCGGTGGCTTCATAGAGTATAAATAGAGCTGTAGGTCTTGCATTAACCCGCTGCACCATTCATAGCAAAGGAGCCGGGGCTCTGATATAGAGATTCATAACAAAGGAGCTGGGGCTCTGATATAGAGATTCATAACAAACAAGTCGAGGCTCTGAACTGGAGGTTCATAACAAAGGAGCCGGGACGCCGATCTAAAAATCCTGTGGATAGGGGACAAGTAAGGTTAAAGAAGAAATCCTAGGCTAAAATTTTTATTAAAGTATTGTATTGCCCCCCAAAAGTTATACAAATTACCAATATACACTTATTACAGGGAATTAACATAAAGTGCTTTTTTCCCTGCACTTACTACTACATCAAGGCTTCACTTCCTGGATAAAATGGTGATGTCACGACCCGACTCCCAGAGCTGTGCGGGCTGTGGCTGCTGAAGAAGATGATGGCAGGGGGACACTAAGGGACACAGGAAACTGAGCATCGCTCTGCCATCATCCTCTCCAGCAGCCAAAGCCCGCACAGCACTGGGAGTCGGGTCGTGACATCACCATTTTATCCAGGAAGTGAAGCCTTGATGCAGTAGTAAGTTTAGGGAAAAAAGCACTTTATGCGCCCAAATGGCCTTAAGGACCAGTTTAGCATTTTCGCTTTTTCCTCTTTGCCTTCTTAACTTGCCTTCTAACTTTGCCTTCTAACTCTTTTATTTTTCCACCTACAGGGCCATGTGAGGGCTTGTTTCTTTTTCTCAGGAACAGGTGTACTTTGTAAAGGCGCCTTTTAATCTACCATAAAATGTATGACGGAACCCAGGGTCGGACTGGGCCACCGGGGGACCGGGCAAACCCCCGGTGGGCCCCGAGCAGGAGTAGGCCCCGCCCCCCAGTCAGGGAACACGCAGCGGGGGCCCCCGGGCCCCCCGTGCTCCTGGGGGGCCCACTCAGCCTCCGATTGCCGGCCCGCACCTTCCCTTTTAACTGCAAGCGATCGCAACGATCGCTTCCAGTTAAATCAAGCAGTGTTCCCATTGACAGGGCGAGAAGCCATAGGCTTCCCGCCCTGTCAATCACGCTTGTGACCGCAAGCAGCGTCTTGCTTGTGATCACAAGCGTGCCGGTGCCGCCGCCACCCGGACAGATGAGCAGCTGCTTTTCCCGGCAGCGTCATCCCCACTGAGCTCTGTGCGCGGTCCGGCAGCTGGGACTTCCGGTTCACGTAGCGCATACCGGAAGTCCCAGCCGCTGCGGCGCGCGCGAGCTCAGTGTTGATGGTGCTGCCCGGGACCAGGAGCTGCTCATCTGTCCGGGAAGAGAGGAGAAGAGACGCGCGACCGGCGGGGGAGCGTGGTGACAGGTGAGTTGGGTTTTGTTTTTTTATCATAGGGGGGAGATGGACAACATGGGGGGGCTGGCTATGGGGGAGATGGACAACATGGGGGGGCTGGCTATGGGGGAGATGGACAACATGGGGGGGCTGGCTATGGGGGAGATGGACAACATGGGGGGGCTGGCTATGGGGGAGATGGACAACATGGGGGGCTGGCTATGGGGGGAGATGGACAACATGGGGGGGCTGGCTATGGGGGGAGATGGACAACATGGGGGGGCTGGCTATGGGGGAGATGGACAACATGGGGGGCTGGCTATGGGGGGAGATGGACAACATGGGGGGGATGGCTATGGGGGGAGATGGACAACATGGGGGGGATGGCTATAGGGGGAGATGGACAACATGGGGGGGCTGGCTATGGGGGAGATGGACAACATGGGGGGGCTGGCTATGGGGGAGATGGACAACATGGGGGGCTGGCTATGGGGAAGATGGACAACATGGGGGGGCTGGCTATGGGGGAGATGGACAACATGAGGGGGGCTATGGGGGGAGATGGACAACATAAGGGGGATATCTATATTGAAGGACAACATGAGGGGGCTATATATATGGGGGATGGACAATATGGGGTGCCATTTATAAGGGGGACAACACAGAGGGGACCATATACTGTAAGGGATATATATATATATATATATATATATATATATATATGCTGGAGTCCATCCGAACCCGAACGTTCAGCATTTGATTAGCGGTGGCTGCTGAACTTGGATAAAGCCCTAAGGCTATGTGGAAAACATGGATATAGTCATTGGCCGTATACATGTTTTCCAGACAACCTTACAGCTTTATCCAAGTTCAGCAGCCCCAGCTAATCAAATGCCGAGAGTTTGGGTTCGGATGGACTCGAACCCGGTTCACTCATCTCTAATACATACATAGTGTCAGGGCTGCCTACTAAAGAGGGTGTGAAGGGGCCAATACAGATGTGCAGTGTGTATAGAGATGAGGATGGTGCCAGAGTGAGGAGCCTAATATGTCTGTCTGGCAGATTCTGTGGCTTCGTGGCTCGGAGAAGTTCTCATAATGGCCCAGGGCAGATGGAGAAGAAGATGAAAATGGAAGAACTCTGATCAGAGAAGACGTCCCCTGTGAGTTACCTGATATATTTGCACTGTAATGTATATGGAGTACAGAACCTGTGTACAGCTGCATCCACCTCTATATGACTGGATGAGATGATGGTGATCTGTGTACAGTGAATCTTATTCAGTAGCAGTGTTAGTGTGTTAGTCAGTATGTGGTGGTGTTAGTCAGTATGTGGTGGTGTTAGTCAGTAGCAGTGGTGGTGTTAGTCAGTATGTGGTGGTAATATTTGTTGCTTGTATTCCGGTACTGTGTTTTATTGGTCTTAGTATACTGGATTTGGTCAGTAACAATATAGTGATGGTATTGGTTGTGGTGTGGCGGTAATATTTCCCCCTTGTATACTGGTATTATTGGTAATATTGGTATACAGGATTTGGTCAGTAACAGTATGGCGGTAATATGTATGTGATAATATTTCCCCCTTGTATACTGGTATTATTGGTAATATCACTCTCAGTATACAGGATTTGGTCAGTAACAGTATGGCGGTAATTGTGGCCGTAATATGTATGATGATAATATTTCCCTCCTATATACTGGTATTATTGGTAAAATCAGCCTCAGTATACAGGATCTGGTCAGTAATAGTATGGCGGTAATATGTGTGGGGATATTTCCTGCCCTGCTGATTAGCAATCATTTGCAACCCTACACTGCCCCATATCACACCGTGTTAATGTACCCTTATTAATGTTACCATAGATAAGTGCGGTGGCTGAAGGGTAGGCCCCAAGAATGATTTCCCCTGGTGGGCCCAAGGCACTCCAGTCCGACACTGACGGAACCCCCCAAAATATAATTTATGGGGTGAAATTTGGGGGGTTGGGGGCGGGGGGAATGTAATTCCGCATATTTTGGGGGGTTTCCGTGTTTACGTGATGCACTTTACAGTAAAATTGACAATTTATCTTTACTCTATAGGTCAGTCTGAATACAGCAATTTGCATGTTTATATAGCTTTTCTAATGTTTTACTATTGTCATTAACAGTAAAACTTATTTTTTGCAAATAGGTATATTGAAAATGGCCCTATTATAACGCTTTTATTTTTTTTTTACCTACGAGGCTGTATGGGGGCGTAATTTTTTTTTTTGCGCCACAATCTCTAGTTTAGATGGGACGTATTGATCACTTTTTATAATTTTTTTAAATAAATATAATGTAATAAAAAATCTGCAGTCCTGGCATTTTTTTACCACTTTTTGTTCACCGCTTTTTGTTTTACCACTTTTTGATGCTCCTGTCACTTACACTTAAACGCTGCGATCGCGGAGGTTATGGGGTTAATGGAGGGCTTCTGCGCGATTGCTGCTAGCAAGCCAGCTCAGCTCCTGAGCTCGCTTCATAGCGTGGCCCCCTGGCAGGGCATACATTTACACCCTTTTGCGTTCAGGCTTAGTCTGGGGGGGGGCATAAATGTACGCCCGTGGTCACCCAGGGGTTAATTAAAATTTTTGCCAGACTTCTCCTTTACATCTAAAACCCCCTTAAAACATGTTTAACATAAACCAGACAACAAGTGGGCCTCTATGCTCTCCAATGACAGGGCTGAATTTTATTCCCACTCCAGCCCTGGTTCCCGGATTGTAAGGAAGACTTTGATTGTGTACAATCCCTCCAGGCTTGGATTAAACAAAACTCTGATTCCAGTCAACTATCTAATTAGTTTGGCTATGAGACAGCTCATAAGATTCCATTGGGGCACTGAGCTTTTTGTCGCCTTCCCAATCCAATTATATGTAAATAGTTTTTACCTCAAGATAAAGATTTGTTAATAAGGAAATCCAAGAAGAGATAAAGTATTATTTGTAATATTAAAAGAATAAAATACATTTTCAATATCAACAGAGGTTTTCCCACAGGATGCTTTACTTTTAAGCAGTTGCTTCGGTAAAAATAAAGGTGAGTTGTGCTATGGGATAGACACAACTCTATTGAAGGCAGACATAGAAGCATGCAGATGATCCAACCGGGATTAATGGACCATACGACCCCACTCATTGGATCACTGCTGGTGTATATAGGAGTAATCCAGGACAAGATCTCGATTGGATTACAGGAAGAGATCAATATGTCACGTATAAGGTAAATTGCAATCTGTTCGTTTATTGGCATATGTTTTGGCCAGTAATACCTGGATAGGCCTTTACTAGGCGCTGATGCTACAGGATAAAGGGGTATTCTGGCTTTATATTTTTTGATATTCTATTATGCTAAGGGTGTGGAAAAAAGTGATAATTACCTACCCCAGTCCCCCATAGCTCCCATCAAAGTGTCTTTTAGTCCTTGCTTATTACTGACAAGTCAAGGATCCACCCGCTCATCCAAACTTTGACTGAGGTGGGACACTGCTGAGGCAAGTGTTTGGCTAAGTGGGTAGGTCCTGCTGAGACATCTCGTGTTGGAAGCAGGAATTTATTTGTTATTTTTGCTGTGCCCCACCATAATATAAAAATACCTTATGATATCGGAAATGTTTAACAATAATTCATATTTTTTGCTGATACAATTAAAGGGGTTACCCTGGCTTTTGAAACTTGGATTATTTTGGAGGTTTCATTAAAGGGGTACTCCAGAGAATCAAACATTTTTTGCTAATACATTGCTTTATTAAAATAAACGTATAATAAACTTTTTTTTTTTAATTGTTAACTGTTGTTATAACTTGCAAAATCTAAATCAACAGTAGATGTAAAATAAAGCAAGTTTGCCATTTACTTTCATTATTTTTTTTTGTTATCATGGCACTTCCTGTGTTTATACTTTTTTTTTTACGGAGACATTGAGCTGTGACACTATGTACTGCTAGGACTTCATGTGTTTAGTCTGTTTTTTTCAACCAGCACAAGACTAAAAAGCCGCTTTCAGGAGACTGGACCTGAATTTCTGGTAAGTATAGCTTTGTTTTACAGCATGATACCTAATAAAATAATGAATATATATTGCAAACTAGCCTTATTTCACAACCCTGTTGATTTAGATTTTGAGAATTATAATGACAGTGACACTTTAAAGGGGTATCACCCCCCAAATCGTTTTTTGCATTGTTAAATAGGCCACCCACAGCTCAACTCGATCTGGCTCCTTCCTCCTGGGCCCACCTGTTGAGTCGGGGTTACATGTCCGCCTTTTCTTTAATGGGCTGAGTTGATGATTATAACCCCATCCCTGAAATGACGAAAGACACATGACCCCACTGAAATCGCCTTCAGTGGGCAGTTCCTTCCAACATATTTCACACTACCTGCTTAGTAACTCCCCCCTACACTAAGATTACAGTGCCCCTTCAGCTGCCGACTCCCTCTTATCAGTGTCCGCTTATCAGTTGCTGGCTCCCTCCCATCAGTGCACTCCCCTCAGCTGCCAGCTCTCTCCTGTCTCCCTCCAGTCAATGCACTTCCCTTAGCTGCCGTCTCCCTCCCATCAGTGCACCCCCCCTCCGCTACCCACTCCCTCCAGTCAGTGCACCCCCCTTAGTCATCGGCTCACTCCTAACTGCTTCCCGTCAATGCGCCCCCATCAGCTGCTGGCCCCTCTAGTCTCCCGTGTTAAAGTGGGTCTGGGCATTGCCTCCACTACTCCCCTACTTACAGATCACAGTTGGATGGCAGACAATTCGGAAAAATGACCACTCTTTTCTCACAATTAAATGATGTGCCCAATCTCAATCGAAAAAATGTCTAGAAGTTTATTGTAGCATGATGTCTATGATCTCTCTACAGGGGGGGATTGAAGCAATTTAACGCTTTCTTGTGGCAAGGTGCATGTAATTATTTACATATGTGCTGGTGACATAACTGTATGCAGAGTTTTGCTATCCAACATTTTGATTATTTCTTTATTGGTGAGTATAGATTATTGCACTTTACTTTTAACTACGTTTTATTTTTTTTTTACTTTATTTTTCCATTTTATATATAACAATACAACAGGAGACAAAACAAAGAGTATCCAGGTACAGCATCTAGGCAAAAACATAATATGCATGAATACACTTGCATATTCAGGTCATATGGAGAATATAACAACAGCCAAATAGCAAGAAAACAAAAAGGTCCGATGACCAGACATTACAAGAGAGGCGTATGTAAAGGATCAGCCCTGTTTTCGTGTGGCTATTTATCTCAGAAGTGAACCAATATGGCCCATTGAAATACTTAACACCAAAGAAAAAATTAGGTGGAGTTTTAATTTAGGTCAAATGACATGTAAAGAAAAAAAAAATCACTTTTTTAATATTCTTTATTTCTTTTTTTTAACAGTTTGATAAAGTAGAAAGTATGCAGAAAAAGGGACCATGGTTAGAAAGTGTGCGAAATTTATGAAAGATGTGCACTACTGATGTAAATGTGCAGCAGCCCAGAGGTTATACTGTATGTAGAACAGTGTCTATCATGAACCAATTAAAATGACTTACACAAATGATCTAGTCATGGCCATAATAGACCAACTAAATCCATTTTTTACCATCTTCTCTTCCAGATCAATACTCAACACTGACACGTCATAATCATTTTCCAAGGTGTGGGTGCCGGGTAAGATTTTTCTTAGAGTTTTGCTCTGGCTTTAGCAATATAATGTAACACTTAGGAAAGAATATACACGCAAGCAGTCCAGCAGCGGATGATAAAATGGCAAAGATTTCCACTGCAGTAACATATTTGCCACTTGTACTAATGTAACCAGGAATGAAGCTTACCCAGACCATGACAAACACTAATAAACTGAATGTTATAAACTTTGCTTCATTAAAACTGTCTGGCAAATTCCTGGCCATGAAAGCCAAGATGAAGCAAAGTAATGCCAGCAGGCCAATATACCCGAATGAAACTAGAAACGCCAGCTCTGACTCCCGGTTGCACTCTAGAATTATCTTAGTCATTACAGTTTCTCTGTTTTTCTTTGTGAAAGACGAAGAGAATGATAAAAACCCAATGGAGATAATAATCTGAATAATTGTTGTAAATCCAACCAGTATTCTCTGATGTGATTGGTGGAAATATTTCATCACACCCTGGTTGGGCCTTGACATTGTAAAAGCAAGAGTGACAACTAAAGTCTTTACTAGGATACAAGATATAGTTAGGACAAAGCTTATGCCAAATACTACTTGTCTGAGCACACACAGGTAACTGGAGGGTTCTCCGATGAACGTGAAGGCCCCAGAAAAAGACAATGTCAATGACATAAGGAGCAGGAAGCTCATTTCTACGTTGTTGGCTCTGACAATTGGGGTATTCCTATATTTTATGAATACCCCTACAACCAGAAGAGTTTGACAGATACCCAGTGTAGCAGCCACAGAGAATGTGATTCCAAGTGGCTCTCCGAAAGACAGATAATCTACCTCCTTAGGAATACAAGCATCTCTATTCCTATTAGACCAGTAGTCAGGTGGGCACCTTATACAGTCAGTAAAGTCTAAAAAGAAAAGAAAAAACAACAGATATGTAGTGACAATATTATCATCATCATCTATCTAGCTATTATGATCTTTATCAGCTATCTATCTATCTAGTTATAGATCTATCCAGATGTGCACACTTTGGGGTACTATCTGGTTTCCCCTCCTTGAATTCAATTAAATCTGCATCTTTAAGACATGTCTACAATTAAATATAGTAGAAGCTTAAAGGGGTTATCCAATGCTACAAAAACATGGCCACTTTCTTTCAGAGACAACACAACTCTTGTCTCCAGGTCAGGTGCGGTTTGCAATTAAGCTCCATTCACTTCAATGGAACTGAGCAGCAAAACCCCGCCCAAGCTGGAGACAAGAGTGGGGCTGCCTCTGGAAGAAAGTCACAAAAGAAACATTGCTGATCCCAGTGAGACCAGCCAAACGACAACACTGCCGGCTGCTAGTGAAAGCGCTCAAAGCAGTGAAGTCCCAGGTGCATTGCCCCCTGGGAAACATGAATATGCAAAAGAAGAGCCCGTGGAACCTCATCAAAGAGTCTTGAAACACAGGACTAGCCAGATATCCCTCCTGGAAGGACCCAGCCAAGGGGTGGCTCCTGTAAGGAAACCACCATATTAAGTGGCCCTATAAGTCAATGTAATGACAAGGGAAAAACCAAGGCCAGGCCACATACAGCCACATACAGCTGTTTCGGGATGTTGCCCCTCATCAGAGTGGAGCAGGATTCTGGCTAGGTGGGAACAATGCCTAGCAGAGCCACAAGAGAAACAGATCGCTGATCTCAGGGAGACCAGCCAAACCACAACACCGCCGGCTGATAGTGAAAGCGCTCAAAGCAGTGAAGTCCTAGGTGATTAGCCCCCTGGGAAACATGAATATGCAACAAAAGAGCCCGTGGAGCCTCATCAAAGAGTCTCTTGGTGGTTTTGGTGGTTTCCTTACAGGAGCCACCCCTTGGCTGGGTCCTTCCCGGAGGGATATCTGGCTAGTCCTGTGTTTCGAGACTCTTTGATGAGGCTCCACGGGCTCTTCTTTTGCATATTCTGGAAGAAAGTGGCCATGTTTTTTTAGTGCTGGATAACCCCTTTAAGGTTTTCCATGTCCTAGGCCCGCTACAGTTATGTTTTGTTCTGCAGACCCTTTGAAGCTTGATGGACAAGCATGACCTCTGTCTCTTATCTTGCTTGCATCAGATAGCTGTAAGTCACTAAACATTGGACTATTGTCTAATTTCCTGGTGACTACATCTGATCAGTGCTGTATTTTCTTACATGTTCTGCTAAATATCATTTAGAAAGTCATATCTATCCAGGCACAGTTATGATTCTAGCCATACTTATGATGCCAATTCATCCCATAGCCACACCATTATACCCTTGTCCTGTCTTAGGACCAAGTGGATCCCAAGGCCTTCCCATGTTAAAATAGTAGATCTCCACATTTCTAGGTTGTCTACACCTATTCTATACAGTACTAAGACTAGAACACAAATAAAGTATAATAGTGGTACCCGTTCCATTGGATATTTCACCATCTGGGCATGAAATACAACTGAAGCAGCAGACTGGTTGCCCCTGCAAGATACTTTTTCTAAATCCAGGCTTGCAGCTTCTACTGCACTCTGATAGTGGAGGCTAAGATGAAGAATTGGAATAAATGATTACTATATTCGCCATTCTAATAGTAATGATAGAAATTGTAATACAATGATTTGATAGAGGAGGGGAACAGAAAATGATATATAACAGACACGGTAATTCAATGCTTATATATACTGTTAAATAAAATCATACAACTGAAAACTTTGAGAGACATAAAGAAGTTACTGAGGGTGGGTTCACACTGCGTTTTTGCAATCCGTCTAACGGATCCGTTTTAAACGGTCAAAAAAGTAGTGTCAACAGTACTTTATTGTCCGTGAAAAAAACCGCATCCGTTTTGATCAGTTTTATTTATAATGGAAGTCAATGGAAAAACGGATCAAAAAAAGATGCACACAAATGCATGTTTTTTGCAAAAAACGGATCCATTAAACGGATGCTGAAAACGCAGTGTGAACCTAGCCTTAGGTTTATAAAGAAATGTAGGATTTATTTTCCTCAGAAACAATCCAATGCTTGTCTACAGTCTGTATATAGCTTGGTATTGCAGCTTAGCTCCATTCACTTGAATAGTTATGAACTGCAATAATAGAAACAGCCCATGGATAAGAACGGCAATGATTTTTGGGAAAAGTACTGTTAATAAACCAAACCTTAGACTCGCCTCCATTCCACAAGGTCATCTGCTCATCAATCACTAGCTGATAGTCCATAATGGTGCTGCCATAGTAGCTTCCCACCTTCTTATACGTTAGAAAGTCATTTTTTTCCATTTGCCAGTTAACAATATCATACTTTGCCACTGGATCTCCATTTTTGTCAAAATAGTGATAAATTCCATCTGGGTCTGTGAAATTTACAGCTTTTAAAGCTTTTACCAACTGCAAGGGGAAAAAAGCATAAGATACATTGATGCAATGATTGCCAATGTGATACTATGCAGCTTCTGAAACTACCCACCACTTCCATAAAACTTAAAGTGTCACTGCCGTTATAACTCTCAAAATCTAAATCAACAGTAGATGTGATATAAAGCAAGTTTGCAAATTTTATTTTTTTTTTCTAAATTTTATTCAATTTTCACAATTTACAGTAAAAAGAAACAAAGAACATCTGGCAGCCTGACGGGCGCCAAGGCACTCATACAACTGAAAACAGCAGAAATGCAAACAGATATAGGCCCGTGACCGGGAAAACGGGCCGAACAAGACAAACCACGGCTCCCATACAATGCAAGCTTTTAATATCAGTAAGGGTAGGGAGTGAGCTAGCGCTCAACACGAGACCAGCAAGTTTGCAATTTACTTTCATTATTTATTTTTTAGTTATCATGGAAAACACGGCACTTCCTGTTTTCTGACTCCTTTTTTTTTTTCAAAAATCAGGAAACAGTCAGATAACAGGAATTCCTGTGTATCCTAGGTCATCTGAGCGCTCACATAGGAGGCAGTCATGTGATTGGTGGACACATTGAGCCGTGTCAATCAGCACAAGTCTAAAAATCTGCCTTCAGGAGACTGGACCTGGATTTCTAGTAAGTTCAGCTTTGTTTTACAGCATAATAACAAAAAAATAATAATAATAAAATAATAATAATAGTAATGTAATTTGCAAACTTTCTTTATTTCACATCTACTGTTGATTTAGATTGTGAAAGTTATAACGACATGTACACTTTAAGCATCCAGATGGGAAAACCTTAAAGAGTCACTGTCGTTAAAATATTTTTTTTGCAGGCGATTTTAAGAAACTTTATAATTGGGTTTATTAGCCAAATATGCCATTATCTGCATGTAAAAAGCCTTTTCCCAGGCCCCCCCCCCCCCCCTCCTCTCCTTTCTGTCATCCACTGCTCAGAATCAGGAAATCTTGACTGTTTTTTCATCAGTCGGATTTGTCTGTTCTATTAAGAGGGGAGGGGGGAGAAGGGAGGAGCAAGATTAGCTGGCAGCTGAGAGCTGAGAACAAAGGATAACACAGCGGGGGAGCTATTCAGAGCCCTATTCAGAGGTCAGAGAGGTCAGTGGTGATTGCAGAGGAGAGAGCCCGTGATTTGAATGTAAATTAACTCTTTGTTGTCCTGTTTTGCTGCCTTTACTTTCTCTCTCCATAGGAAAACCATAAAGACAGGGGGCAGAGCTTCAAACTGCTTTTTCATGATAAAAGTTCATTTTTCAGCTAATAAAACCCAATTACAAAGTTTCTTAAAATTGCCTGTACTATTGATTTCTGCAAAAAAAAATTAACGACAGTGACACTTTAACTTCACAGATGCATTCACCATTTATTTACATAAAATTACATTTTCACATACCATTTATATATTTATCACAAGATTATATGTATTCATATTTAGTCATTTCATTAGTTATATTAACTTAACATGATTTCATAGATTTCATGACCCAGCAGTTTCAGCTGGGCCGTTTTAAGCCTCTCAACTACCTCTGGTGGCCATAAACCATATCTATCAGACATTCGGGGCAGGATCCATGGCTTAAATGGATTGTCCAATGGTATAAAATAAAATAAATATAACAGACTGGGTTATAAAGAATGTGGTACTTACCTCTCTGATCCCCTTCAGTTGCCATCTCAACAGTGTCCAGGTGCTCGCTGATTTCCACAACATATATAGTACACAGGAAAAACCACTTATCTAATCACTAGCCATAGCAGCAACCTGCTTCAATTAGTGAATGACTGATGGGTATTACTGTGTGTTGGGTGAGGGACCAAGAAGTGAAGATCAACAAGGACCCAGGCACTATCGGAAAGTGAATTTAAAGAGGTACTCTGTGCAAAGGTGAAAAATCCAGGTGGGCAGGGGGTGGTGGGAACATAATAAAGAATTCATACTTACCCTTCCCAGTGCCTCCACAGCCACCAGTTCTCTGTCAGCGTCCGGTCTCTTGAATCCCCCGAGTTCATTTTTCATTATGGCCCCACAGGAACTACTTGCTCAGCCAGTCAGTGACGGCAGAGGTGTCCTACCTCTGATTGGCTAAGCGAGCATTTCTGAGCAGGGCTATGACATCAAAGCATCCGGAGCTCGGCGGGGGACCGTGAGTAGTGATGTTGTGTTGCGGGGGACAGGAAAATTTTCACCACCCCGCCATTTCTCCTCTAAGAGGCTGCTGATTGATCACCCACATGCAGGTTAGCATGGAAGAAAAAGTCTGCAGAAAAAGAGGCATAGCAGATACAATATGGAGCATGGTGGGGAACTTTTGCCCATTAAAAAGATATTATTGAATACTCCTCTGTAGTAAAACACAACATATTAAATACACATCTGACTATGTCAAACAATAGACCACAAAACGCATTTACCTGATAGGGTTGCAGATTTCTCTCTCCCATACATGGCTCCTTGTCACAGGACCATAGGCTATGGAGCGCATGTACGATAGCGTATACTGCATTGTACACATTGCAGGTAATTCTCAGCTGTGACACATCTATATATGTATTGGTCACTGATGACAGATCCTCATTGCCAGTGCAAATTGTCATATTGTTTTGTATTTTAGTACGATCTGGCCAAGAACATTCAAATGAATTTTCCCAAAAGGATTTGGTTATAAAATCTACAGGTTCCTGTTCAGTGTTTAGCTGCAATAGAAATTTTTTAAGGCCTGGGATGCTTCCTGTGGGTATTGCTAATCCCAACGTGCCCCTGAAAAAACTGGTGTGCTCCTTTTCTATGACAAAAGTAGATGTGCTCCAGCCTTCACTTGCCAGCCAAGTTCTGCCAGTAATATTTTGCTTGGCTATCTCCCAAACCAGTGGTAGTAAGTTGGTATCTCCGGAGAACACAATGATAACTTTAGCTGAAGATTGTTTTATAGTTTGAACAATCTGCAAGTATTTAGTCTTGAAATACACTAATGGAATTGTCTCTGAGAATGCGATACAGACTCCAAGTCGTACAACCTGCTCGGTGAACAGCTGGACTCCAACTTTCCCATAATCATTGTCTTCAGCCAAAGTGCCCACCCACTTCCAGCCAAAGCGTTCCACTATGGCTGCCAAGGCAGTGGTCTGAAATGTATCACTTGGTATGGTACGAAAGAAGGATGGAAAATCCTGTTTATTACTTAAAACATTGATGGAGGAAAAATAGCTGATCTAGGAATATAAAGAGAACAGAACAAATCTCTAACAACAATGTTCAATGCAATGTCGTAAAAAATATTCGTATGCATCTATTTTATCATTAACCTTACTTGTGGATAGTAATAGGTTCCCAATATCCTTGCCATTGCTATGGATATAGCTGAAGCTGATTCGCCAATAACAGCAGATAATGTGGACTTCTTTGGGCATTGATAGTTTGGTATATCTTTTGTTTCAGATCCAGAGATCAGCATGAACATCTGTTTCACTGTTTGCGCTATATTATCACAAGTGTCATAGATTGCATAGCCTACTGATATATTAGGGAGCAGATAAGTGTTACTATTAATCTGTTTTATGGCATAGATCATAGTTCTGATCCAACGGAAGCTCCTAAAATCAAAGCTAAAGATACATAAATATTTGTTAATTTTTTTATATCATAGAAAATATACAAATAATACTTATAAGGCTATATTCACCTGGAGTGAAAAAAATATCAAACTATAGTCATAATTTTGAGTGAAAATAAAACAGTGTGTAAACAGGTGAAGAAAAACAGCTGTATTTTGCAAAAGCAGGTCGCAAATAATAAGAATGTTTATTATTTGGATGGTTGTAATCAATAACGGACGTTATTCTATACCGTTTGTGTGCTGCTGGCCAATTTTCCATTGACTTCAATGGAGTACATCATTTTTGTCCAGTATTTTGCAACCAAAACCAGGAGAGGATTGAAAACACAGGCTATAATTACACACACTGTTGAAATTGATTGGATGGCCACCATTTTAAATAATTGCCATAATTTTAAAACAATGGTGATGTTTTGAAATAATGGCCGTTATTTGACATTAAATGACGGCCATCCACTCAATTTGTGTGAACATAGCCTCTCTGTATTTTCAATCCACTCCTGGTTTTTGTTACAACAGTGCTTCTCAATTCCAGTCCCCAGGCCTCACCAACAGGTCACGTTTTGAGGATATCCCATACAAAGAACACCTGTGATAATACCTGAATTATATCACCTGTGAAATACTAAGGAAATCCTCAAAACATGGCCTGTTGGTGAGGCCTGAGGACTGGAAATGAGAAGCAATGGGTTACAAAATACTTAGCAAAAATACTGTGTGGTAACATGCAAAAGAATTGGTGTGGTTTCATATTGGTACAGAACAACAAATGTGGATGGAGTTTTAAAAAAATGTCATCATATGTAGCATAATAAAGAAAGAAAGAATAGAGGGCATACTGTGAATTTTCTAATCTGATATATCACAAACTGGACCCTAGTAAACTCCTCACTGCCATTTGTTTCACCAGATTAATTAAGAGATTGATTAAAAGGAGTTGGCCCCTTAAAAAAAATCTGTCCCTGGGCAGCTCAGGCCTACACCAGATCCGAGCTTTATCTAAAGTGGCCAGCTTGGCATAAAATGCTCAAATACCATAAATTGCTCACAAATGTTTGACCATAAGCAACATTTGCTGCTCCTTTACTATATATATATATAGAGAGAGAGAGAGAGAGACAAAAAGCTAAATAAAAATTACCCATAGGATAGAAACACCCACCTATCATCACACATTTGAGCTGCTGGGTTTGAAGTAAACATTGTAGACCCCATATTGTTAGATCTACTGATCGGGAAGACTCCTCCAATCACTATATCTCCGGAGCTGAATATGCCTGGGATTACATTTGTGTCTAGTTTACAGGAGGGGAGGATTATTTCACAGCAACATACATGATACAACAGCAAATGCAACATGTAACAGAACATCTTCAGGATTTATGAGATCTGCTACACCAATCCCCCATTTATACCCTCCAGAACACTTGTCTGCTCAGGTTTAATTGTCCAACAACTTTGTTGTCAGGCCCTCTGGGAGATTCCAATATGGATGCACAAGCTGACAAGAGTCTTTCCTGTCAGTCCTGATTATACATGATGTGAGTGAGCTCTTCCCACCAGAGAAATTTTCTCGGTAAATTAAACAGAAGGAAAAGTGTTGTGTTGATTTTAATAAATCTAAAAACGCTATGTGACTGTAAGAATTATGTGTTCAGATTAAAATCTTATAAAAACAAGGGAGAACAATATGTTAGTTATGCCTATGAACAGAATAAATAAGACTAATTGTATAATTTTCATAGGATAACATTCGGTTGAAAGTCTATATATTCAACCCAATAAAAAAATGTATAGAGTCTCAAAATATTGCCACATATTCCTGTTCGAGACAGAAATTGTCCAGAGCAGGAAAGGTTTTCTATGGACAGAGATGTCAGTAGAGAGCACTGTGTCAGACTGAAATATAAACATTTCCCGCAGGACATACAGCAGCTGATAAGTGAGGGAAGACTTGAGATTTTTAAATAGAAGTAAATTACAAATCTATATTACTTTCTGAAATCAGTTCATATAAAAGAAGTTTAAAATTTACTTGCCTGAAATTCTTATTTACTAAAGTCAGAAGGCAGCACACCAACGGGTTAATGGATTTCCGTTGACCTGGAACACAAGGGGTTAATCTAGCAATAAACACAAATAGGTTAACCCCTTAAGGACAGAGCCTGAAATGGCCTTAATGACAGAGACAAATTTTATGAATATGACCAGTGTCACTTTAGTCATTAATAACTTCGGGATGCTTTTACCTATCCGGCTGATTCTGAGATTGTTTTCTCGTGACATATTGTACTTTACATTTCTGGTAAATTGGAGTCGATACTCATAACAAATCTTTATGAAAAAAACCCAAATAATGTGAAAAAATGTGAAAAAATGCATTTTTCCAACTTTGAAACTTCTTTGCGTATACAGAAAGTGGTTATACCACATAAATTATATATTAAATAGCATTAGCAACATGTCTACTTTATGTTGGCGGTATTTATTAAACTATCTTTCATTTTTTTTAGACGATAGGAAGCTTAAAACATTAGCAGCAAATTTCCAAATTTTCAGTAAAATTTCAAAATCAGATATTTTTAGGGACCTGTTCAGGTTTAAAGTGTATTTGAGGGGCCTGTATGTTAGAAAGCCCCACAAAGCACCCCATTTCAGAAACTGCACCCCCCAAACTCTGCAAAAGCACATCCAGAAAGTGTTTTAACCCTTTAGGGGAGTCACAGAAATAAAAGCCAAGTGTGTAAGGAATTTGAAAATTTTAATTTTCTGTGCAGAGATTTTATTGTAATCCAATATTTTTCATAATTATAAACCTATTACCAGAGAAATGCACCCCAATAATTATTGCCCCGTTTCTGCAGTTTATAGAAATACCCCATATGTGGCCCTATTGCGCTATTTGACGCAACCACAAGCCTCAGATATAAGGGAGCGCCTAGTGAATTTCAACGCCTCCGTTATATTTGGTCATTTTTGACTGTACCACTTCAGGTTGGCAGAGGCTCTGGGGTGTCAAAACCTAAAAAACACCCCTAAAGGGACACCATTTAGAAAACTACACCCCTCAAGGAATGTAACAAGGGGTGCGGTGAGCATCTGGACCCCACAGGTGCTTCACAGATTTTCCCAACAATATGGCGTGAAAAAAGAAAAATTTATTTTTTACACTAAAACGTTGTTCTAGCCTTCAATTTTTCATTTTCTTAAAGGGATAAGAGGCAAAAAAAAGACAAAAAATGTGTAGCGCAGTTTCTCCCGAGTACAGAAATACCCCACATGTGGCGATAGAGTGCCAAGGGGGCGCAGGACGAGCCTCCAAAGGGAAGGAGCGCCAATTGGCTTTTGGAAGCTGAATTTCACTGAAAAGGATTTCAAGGGCCATGTCGCATTTACAGAGCCCTCGTGCTGCCAAAACACTGGAAACCCCCCACAAGTGATTCCATTCTGGAAACTACACCCCTCAAGGAATCTAACAAGGGGTGCAGTGAGCATATGGACCCCACTGGTGACGGGCACAAATGTGGAACAATGTGACGTGAAAGGGAAAAATTTCATTTTTTCACTTTCATGGCACAAATGTGCCCGTCATCAAGGGGTCCATATCCTCACTGCACCCCTTGTTAGATTCCTTGAGGGGTGCAGTTTCCAGAATGGGGTCACTTGTGGGGGCTTTCCAGTGTTTTGGCAGCAGGAGGGCTCTGTAAATGCGACATGGCGTTCATCATCCATTCTAGCCAAATCCAACCTCCAAAATCCAAATGGCGCTCCTTCCCTTCGGAGGCTTGCCCTGCGCCCACATGGCGCTTTATGTCCACATGTGGGGTATTTACGGACTCGGGGGAAATTGCTCTACACATATTGTGTGTTTTTTTCTCTTTTAACCCCTTGTGAAAATGATAAATTCAAGGCAAAACCAACATTATAGTGTAAAAAATGTAATATTTCATTTTCACGCCACATTGTTCCACATTTGTGCCCGTCACCAGTGGGGTCCATATGCTCACTGCACCCCTTGTTACATTCCCTGAGGGGTGTAGTTTCCATAATGGGGTCACTTGTGGGGGGTTTCAACTGTCTTGGCAACACAGAGGCCTTTTGAATGCAACATGGCCCCTCGAAATCCATTCCATCCAAATCCAGCCTTCAAAAACGAAATGGTGCTCCTTCCCTTCGGAGGCTTACCCTGCACCCGCATGGCGCTTTATGTCCACATGTGGGGTATTTACGGACTCGGGGGAAATTGCGCTACACATTTTGTTTTTTTTCTCCTCTTTTAACCCCTTGTGAAAATGATATATTCAAGGCTAAACCAACATTATAGTGTAAAAAATGTAATATTTCATTTTCACGCCACATTGTTCCACATTTGTGTCCGTCACCAGTGGGGTCCATATGCTCACTACACCCCTTGTTACATTCCTTGAGGGGTGCAGTTTCCATAATGGGGTCACTTGTGGGGGGTTTCAACTGTCTTGGCAACACAGGGGCCTTTTGAATGCAACATGGCCCCTCGAAATCCATTCCATCCAAATCCAGCCTTCAAAAACCAAATGGCGCTTCTTCCCTTCGGAGGCTTACCCTGCACCCGCATGGCGCTTTATGTCCACATGTGGGGTATTTCCGTACTCAGGGGAAATTGCTCTACACATTAAATGTTTTTTTTTATCTTTTAACCCCTTGTGAAAATGAAAAAAAATGACAAGATTAATGATTTAGAGTAAAAATTTTACAAAAATTACACTAAATGTTGGTCTAGCCTTGATTTTTTTCCATTTCCACAAGGGGTTAAAAAAGAAAATGAACACAAAACGTGTAGGGTAGTTTCCCCTGAGTACGAAAATACCCCACATGTGGACATAATGTGCCATATGGGCACAGGGCAAGTCACCAAAGGGACAGAGCGCCATTTAGAGGCTGGAATGGAGGATGGAGGCCATGTCGCAATTACAAAGCTCCTGTGCTGCCAGGACAGTAGAAACCCCCGACAAGTGACCCCATTCTGGAAACTACACCCCATAAGGAATCTAACAAGGGGTGCAGTGAGCATATGGACCCCACTGGTGACGGGCACTTACGTAGAACATGTGCCGAGAAAATAAAAAATACAATTTTTTTCATTTTCACGTCCCAAATGTGGCCGTCACCAGGGGGCCATATCCCCGCTGCCCCCTTTCTTAGATTCCTTATGGGGTGTAGTTTCCAGAATGGGGTCACTTGTGGGGGGTTTCTACTGTCCTGGCCGCACAGAGGCTTTGTAATTGCGACATGGCATCCTCTAATGGAAATGGCGGCCATACCTACTTAGCTGGGGAAAAGGGACAATTCTAATTTATTTGGGGGTATTAGGCCAATTATTAGTTTATAAGGTTGGAAATGACAGGTGTCCATCAAACTCAACCTGTGTTGATCCAGAGGAAGGCAAAAACCCCTCGTGAGGCAGACGACAGTAGCCTCATCACAGGGGAAAAATTCCTTCCCGACTCCATATTGGCGATCAGAATAATCCCTGGATCAACGTGACTCCTGAAATAGGAATAAGGGACAGAATTTAGATAATGTAGAACCCCAATGACGTGTGGTGCGCCTTGAAGCGATCCAGTATGCAGAGGCCGGGGGGATCAGGACAGGCGTCACACTGGAAAATGTTGTCCTTCCTGATCCCCCTGTTACGCCACACTCTGCACTTCTTCTGGGGTCTCCCGTTCTCCAGTGTGGGGGACGTCACCTGGAAAATGTTGCCCTGGTGCGATACGGGGTCCTTCATATCCAGAAGCGCTGGGTCCGCTCCATGGCTGCTAAATATTAGGGCTCTATTACTACTTCTGATATGTTCGGATCGTGCTGCAAGCTACAGGGCAGCGAGAGACCAGAGGAGGGGGTGCTGGTATAAAAGTTATCCCCGTACAGGTGGTGGTAACCTTTATCCAGCAGTGGGAGGATCAGTTACCGGACGATCTTCCCACTTGTTCTGAGGATGGGGGGGGGGGGGGGCATCTGGGGGCTGGATTCGGGTGTCCCTTCCTACATACACTCTAAGGGTACATGCACACTGCGGAATCGCGACAGATAACCCTTTGTGCATTCCGCAGCTGGCACCCGCCGGCGGACTGATGCAGGCATGTGTCTCCACCCGTGTCATAGAATCCATTCTATGCACGGGCGGATTCCGCTCTCCGTCCAACGTGTTCATTCTTTGGATGGACGATGGAATCCGTCCGTGCATAGAATGGATTCTATGACACGGGTGGAGACACATGCCTGCATCAGTCCGCCGGCGGGTGCCAGCTGCGGAATGCACAAAGGGTTATCCTTCGCCATTCCGCAGTGTGCACGTACCCGAAATCTGTAAGTGTACCCTAAGGCACGCTCACAGAGTTTGTAGAATTTCACACCATACCGTCATCTCTTATTGGGACGGTACTGGCGGAAAAGATGTGTCTGGGGGGCAGCGTACGCTACGCTACCCCCAGA
The DNA here is from genome assembly GCF_027789765.1 of Dendropsophus ebraccatus. Classification (NCBI taxonomy): domain Eukaryota; kingdom Metazoa; phylum Chordata; class Amphibia; order Anura; family Hylidae; genus Dendropsophus; species Dendropsophus ebraccatus. Next base: position 86,512,228 of record NC_091459.1, read on the forward strand.
TACGTCATTGGAGGATGAGGATGATGAGGATGAATGGAGGAACGAAGGACCCCCCATTCATCCTCACTGGCTGTTTCGGTGTCGGAGGTAATAATAACGTATCCCTCTGACGCCGAAAACACCCTGGGGGCCATCTTTATACGGGGATTGGTATATGGGGTATGTAGTGGTGTAGTGTCAAACTTTATTCAATGTAGTGTGGTGTAATGTAGTGTTTTTTACGTGTTTTTTTTACAGTAAGTATAAAAAAAAAACCTACGCCAACAAAGGAGTTGCTGATAAATGCCGCACTTATGTGCGGCACTTATAAGCAGACCGTGGCAGTAGAATATAGAAAAAAAACACCCTACGCCAAAAAGGAGGAGTTGCTGATTAGCAGCGCACTTTCGTGCGATGCTGATCAACACTCAGCGGCGATAGGGTGCGGAAAATAGAAAAAAAAAAATTTGAAAAAAAAAAAAAAAAAAAAAAAATTTCTACATTTGAACATCCCTGTAGCTGCTGATAAGTGTATTACACATATCAGCTGCTAGAGGGCAGCAGAGCGCAAAATACGGAAAGAGCCGACGCTGGAGCCGAAAATAGCCGAGAGAAGCCGAACGTGACGTCACGGAAGAAGCCGAAGACCCGAACGAAGACGAGGATGCCGCGAACCCGGAAGACGCCGATCAGGAGCCCGGGACAGGTGAGTAATGTACAAATACCTGCTCTGGACCCCTCGGCTACCTAGCTGAGGGGTCCAGGGCAGGTATTTACTATATTGTGGGACTCTGATCGCCGTGCCACCGGCCCGATCGCCGTGAATGGCCGGCCGGTACCGGCCGGCCGTTCACGGCGATCGGGCCGGTGGCACGGCGATCACCATTACTTTTTACAGTAATGGCGGTCGGTGCCGTCCTCGGACAGCACCGACCGCCATTTTTTTCCGGGTCATCGGGTCGCCGATGACCCGGAAAGGTTCCGATCGCCGCTATTGGCTGATCTGAATTGATCAGCCTATAGCGGCGATCGTAAGCACGGGGGGTGTTAACCACCCCCCGTGCCGTGAAGCTAAGATGGCCTGCTATGATTTATAGCAGGCCATCTTCCCCGACCGCTGTGTGTGAACACGCAGCGATCGGGGAAACATCGGGCGTAAATTTACGCCCTGATGCGCCAAGTACCAGGGCGCGAGGGCGTAAGTTTACGCCCGATGTCGTTAAGGGGTTAATACAGCACACTTGGTATTCCCCTATAAGAACCTCAAGAAAACCACAGAACACTGTATGGTATGCAAGCAATACTTATTGGGGGGTATATTGTGCTGCCTTCGGACTCCAGGAAATAAAAAATTCTGGTAAATTTTATACTTCCTGATCATTATCAGGCAGCACACTAATGGGACATTCAAAGCAATGAACCAAGAGGGTAGGGTATTAAATCCTCGGTAATGCTTGATGAAGGTAGACGGTGTGGACCAAGAGGGAACTTTGCAGATCTGCTCTAGCTGAATATGGCATCTCTCCGTCCAAGATGTAGCAGCTGATCTTGTGGAGTAGGCATGAATTGAATAAGGGGATTCGAACCCTATGGAATAGTAGCAATAACAAATTAAATCCTTGATCCTTTCCCCAAATATTTGTACAAACAAGGCTTCCGTCTGTCTGAAACGGGCTGTTTTTTCCAGGTACTTCGAAATGGACTTTTTGATGTCCAGTAACTGCAATGCTTGTTCTTTGCGTTTGACAGGTAGGATTATTTCCTGGTTCATATTCCCCGAAGAAGGCACTTTTGGCAAGAACCTGGGCATATTTCTTAGGACAACTTTGTCCTAGAGGAGCTTCAGATACGGATCCTTACAGGATAGCGCAAGAAGCTTGCTTTTCTGGCTGACATCACTGCAATTAAGAACAAATGTTTTCCATGAGAGACATTTTAGTTCTGCATCTTTAATGGGCTCCAATGGTTCTTCAGCCAGACAGTTGAGCACCACTGTAAGATCCCAGGTCAGGACTGGATTATGGTAGCTAGGTCTTAATTTATATTACAGATAGTCTACAGCCATGGCCTATCAGTAATATATACACATCAACCTACCCAGGTTTGAAGTGGTGGCACCACACTAGGTCTTAATTTAGATATGGCTCTGAAGAATCTCGAGATGAGGATAGTTCTGGAAAACAGGCCATCTAGATGATTGTTGATAGCTGTTAGGTGAACCTTCAGCGTATTAGGTTTTAAAGAGGATGTACCACTAGGTACATCCTCTTTAACCTGACACAGTGATAGAACGGCGCCGTCACAGGGAAGCTGCTGCCGCGGTCCGTTTTCTGATCCGCGGCCCGGTTCCCGTGTACAGCGCCGTTCTATCTACGGTTACCGGCCGGTGCTCAAGCACTAGAGGTGGGCCGGCCTGCCCCCAGTGGGAGGGAATTCCCTCCCCTGTATGACGCGGCTCCATTAGAATCAATCTTGCAGAAATTGGAGAATAGATATTTCTCTGATTCCTCTGCTGTTGGAAACACACCATGTGGAGTAGAGATGCCAAACTCTAGAATAGACTTTCATGGTAGTAGTTTTCCTTGAGGCTGAAAGTGAGGAGTTCATGTTATATGCTGTTAGGTGGAGTTTGGATAGGCTGGGGTGAAGTAGGCCGTCCTGCTGCAGGAGATCTTTGCGGAGGCAGCTTCCAGAATTCGCCTTTTGATAGACTCCACGCGAATGGAAACCACTCCTGATGGGGCCAATATGGCAGGATGATGATTGCTCTGGCACTCTCATCCGGAATTTTCCTCAGGGCTCTCAGTATGAGCGGAAACATTGGAAATGCAGAGATAAAGCATCTTGGTCCAAGAAATTGATAGGTAATCTACTGCAAACAGATGATCCATTCTGGATATAAAGCAGAAACGTTTCAGATTAGCCTTGTTGCGATTGGCCATTAAATCCACATGAAGGCAACCCCATAACTCCACTATTTTGTTGAGTTCAATTCCCACTCACCTTAAAGGGTTCACATGGCAAAGCGGATGGAGTAATGGTGCATACTGATCAGATAATTCACTGTATTCCTTATCTTCATCACTCTTTCGGGTGAAGGAAACAGCAGCATTTGCTGGCAGTCTATCACGAAGCCAAGGTAAGTTAAACTTGTTAATAAAATATGGTTTGATTTTTTTGGAGTTTATGAGAAACCCATGGGGGGAGATTTATCAAAGGGTGTAAAATTTAGACTGGTGCAAACTGCCCACAGCAACCAATCACAGTTCCTCTTTCCTTTCAGCACTGCCTAAATCTGAGCTGTGATTGGTTGCTGTGGACAGTTTGCACCAGTCTAAATTTTACACCCTTTGATAAATCTCCCCCATGGTCTTGTAGCGTGGTCATTGTCTGATTCAAGCGAAGCATCAAAGTGTCTCTGCACAGAGCGGTCGTCTGGGTAGGGTGTAATACATATGCCTTGTTCTCTTAGATGAGCTGTTAAGACCACTGCAATCTTTGTAAATACATGAGGTGCTGATGTAATCCTGAAAGGTAGGCAGGTGAACTGGAGATGAACTACTTTCTTGTGATGCAGGAAAGCAACTCTGAGAAACCCTGTGCAACCCTGTGTTTCTTTAGGATTGGTACGTGCAGGTATGCATCCTGCAAATCAATGGTAAAAGTACTCCTAGATTCCAAACGTAAATTAAACTGCCTATTTGGTGATCTTGAAAAGGAGTCTTTAAAGGGCTTTTTCTTTAGTGGGAAAACAGCACCTTTGCCATTATTGATTTTATTTAGAATGCCCTCAAGTTGTGGCCCAAACAATGAGGATGGGTGAAAGAGAAGAGATACAAAGTGATTTTTAGACAGGACGTCACCTTCCCACAATTTCAGCCAAAGAGCACGCCTTGCTGCGATAGACAATGCCATACATTTAGAAGAATACTTTAAGGCCTCTATAGGTGCATCACACAAATATATTGTGGCTCTCTTCATGCGGGAAAGATCTTTTAACAAGTCCTCTCTTGTTACAAACCATCCTCAATGTCTTGATAACAAAGCTGATTCTTTAGCAAAAAATAAAAAAATAATTTTTAGAAAGGCGTGTGGCAGGTAGGTCCACTTTTGGAGAATTAAACCACTCATCTGTCATATCAGGGTCAAGCCTGTACAAAAACATGGCCACTTTCTTTCAGCACCACTCTTGTTTTCAGTTGGGGTGGGGTTTTGTTCCATTGAAGTGAATGGAGCTTAATTGCAAACCACACCTGAACTGGAGACAAGAGTGGTGCTGTTTCTGGAAGAAAGTGGCCATGTTTTTGTGGCGCTGGATAACCCCTTTAAGTTTTTTATTAGACTGAGATCTCTCAGGTTTGGCCCAGTCTTTCTGAAACACGTCTTTAATCCCTTAAGGACAGAACCAAATTTTCAGTTTTGCGTTTTTGTTTTTTCCTCCTCGTCTTCTAAGAGCTATAATTCTTTTATTTTTCCATCTACAGGGCCATGTGAGGTCTTGTTTCCTTCAGGAACAACTGTACTTTGCAATAGCGCCTTTCAATCTACTATAAAATTCATGAAAGAATCCCTAAAATATCATTTATGGGGTAAAATTGGCATAAAAAATGCAATTCTGCTAATTTTGGGAGGTATCTGCATTTACGTAATGCACTTCACAGTTAAACGGACATTTTAACTTTATTCTCTAGGTCGGTCTGAATACAGTGATATGCATGTTTACATAGCTTTTCTACTGTTTTACTATTGTTATTAACAGTTAAACCTTTTTTTTTTGCAAATAGGTATGATTACAATGGCCCTATTGTGACTGTTAGGGGTGTGTTTATTTTATCTCCTACAGGGCTGGAAGGGGTGTGATTTTTTGCGTTATGATGGAGACGGGCCACAGCGGAACCCACTCGCGTCATGGCACATGAGGTAGCACCATTCAGGGGCCAGAGAAAGGTGGACTGAACTTACCCAAGGCAAAGATGCACTTGATTCCACCCTGGTTATAATTGAGTTAGATTGTGGATGCAGCTGAGGGACCAAGATAACCCTGGTTTACAGCTGGCACTATAATCAGACCCCAGGGACGGGAACAGGCACAGTAGTTGATTTTTAAAAAATCTTTTTACAATACATCCTTCTGTCTGAGAAGAGAAAAAAATAGTGTTCTGTGGTTTTTTTGTGGCTCTTATAGGGTGATACCAGGTCTGCAGTATTAATCTATTTGTGTTTATTGCTAGGTTAACCCCTTTTGTTCCAGGTTAACGGAAATCCATTAACCTGTTAGTGTGCTGCCTGAGGACGATGAGGAAAAAGCTTTTCCCTGTAGTACACGAACTGGAGAGAATGGAACGGCTGCACATCCCATCTATGGCTGATACTAATGCAACTAGGCCTATATTAAAAATCAACACCAGAGTGTCTGTATATGAATTGATCAAGCCATATTGCCCCGTGTACCACCGCGCAGGTCCTCTGGTCCACACGGGTCCCTACGCTAACTCCACACCGTGTCGGTCAGCGACCGCCAACCCCGCAAAGCGTGCACCTGCAGGGAAGGGAGGCCATGGAACGGCCCTGCAACCCCAATGTCACAGGACCAGACCCAAAAAGCCCCACCAAAACCCAGCCAGCACCACCGGCGGGGAAGGCTGCCCCCAAACGACACAAGCATGGATATGGTATTACACTTACCAGACTTGTGCTGCTTGGGGGCGACCTTCTCCGCCGGCGGTGCTGGCCGGGTTCTGGTGTAGTGTTTTTGGGTCTGGTCCTGTGGCATGGGGGTCGCAGGGCCGTCCCATGGCCCCCGTTCTCTGGCTGTGCACGCCTGCGGGGTTGGTGGCCACTGACTGGCACGGTGTGGACTTAGTGTAGGGACCCATGTGTATCAGATACCGGCACGAGGTACATGGGGCAGTATGGCTTGATCAATTCATACACAAAATTCTGATGTGTTTTTTATTTAGCCTAGCGGCACTGGTATCAGCCATAGGTGTGAGGTGCAGCACTCTGTTTCTTCCCTGAACCGCATTTTCCCTGTAGTACGCCTTTAATACTTAGGAAGACTGCTAGAAACACCACTGTCTTTGGGGGCCTTAACACAGAGATTTATCTGACAGATTTTTGAAGCCAAAGCCAGGAATGGATTTGAAAAGGGGCGATATCTCAGTCTTTCCGTTATGACCTGTACCCTGTTTATAGTCTGTTCCTGGCTTTGGCTTAAAAAATCTGTCAGATAAAACTCTGTGTAAAGGCAGCCTTTGTTTTAAAAAAAAAACATTGGTGATGAAGAAAAGCCAAACTGGGAAGCAAGTAAATTGGAGATCCTTGAGTAGGGACTGTGATGGACTGCTACCCTGTGGAGCTTCCTGTGAGCCTGAAGGACTGAACTGTGAAAATAAATATCTTTCAAACTGATGCTCACCATTGAATTACCTTCCTATGGATTATAGATTTTAAAGACTCAAGACACCATCTTGAAATTATTACAAGTCTTAAAGAGGATGTACCATCAAGTACATCCTCTTTAATTTGACCCTCCGATAGAACGGCGCCATCACAGGGAAGGTCCGTTTTTCGATCCGCAGCCCTGTTCTTGTGTATGGCACCGTTCTATGCACGGGTACTGGGCCGGTGCTCGAGCACTGGAGGCGGGCCGACTCGCCCCCAGTGGGAGGGCATTCCCTCCCCTCTGACGCAGCTCCTTTAGAAGCAATGGAGCCGTGTCATAGAGGGAAGGGGAACTCCCTCCCACTGGGGGCGAGCCTGCCCACCTCCAGTGCTTGAGCACCGGTCCGGCACCCGTGCATAGAACGGCGCCGTACACGGGAACCAGGCCGCGGATCGAAAAACGGACCACGGCGCCGTTCTATCAGTGGGTCAAATTAAAGAGTATGTACCTCATGGTACACCCTCTTTAAGCCTTGGAAAACAATGTTCCTATCTGTCTTCTTTTAATTAAAGATCATCTAGAGCAGACGTGCCAAACTCAGGCCCTCCAGCTGTTTTAAAACTACAATTCCCATCATGCTTGGACAGCCAAAGCTTTAGCTTTGGCTGTCCAGGCATGATGGGACTTGTAGTTTTGCAACAGCTGGAGGGCCTGAGTTTGACATCTCTGATCTAGAGGAATCTATCTTCTCTGTAAACTGAAGTGGTAACTGTCTGCTTAACAACTTTATTAAGTACATTCATCTTATTATAATAAACAGATATATGTCTTCAGGTAAGTGCATGTTAATTCTCAAATCCAGAAGCAATTCCTACAAAAAGTGTCGACAAAAGGGGCATCAGACAGTAAGAAAGACTGACCAAAAGTCAGAGGAAGGGTATCAGGTACATGCTCTAAATTCTTTGGAATCTTGCTAGTCACTGCAATCTGTAAAAACTTGGGAATAAAGAAGGTCTGAATCGAATCATCCTTAAAACTCAAAAGCTGTTTCTTCTTTAGAAACTGGATCAACATAAAGCACCATATAATAAAATCTAAAAAAAAACAAAAAAAACATTGGTCTCTCCTCTTTTATGCTGAGTTGCTTCACAGTTTTCTCTTTTGACCTTTGAAAAAGTCTCTATGAGATATGACTTAAACCAGGTGAAAAACCTCCTAGGCTTCATGGGGGCAGGGGTTCACAATTATTGCAAATAATCCCTGTCTTCAGGAAAATTATTCTATGGGTGCTTTTACATATTCAGGCTTTGATCATGTTTTGTAATACAGTTTTGAAACTAAACCAGGTGTGGATTATGAAAATAATATAATATATAGAACTAAAGCTGCTTCGACTCTTTGCAGTGTACCCTTGGTGCAGAATTATTCCAAAAAGAAAATGTGGCATCTGGTCTTCATATTCAAGGAAATCCAAAACACAAGGGAAAAAAATGTATAGGTCCGTGATCCTAAGATAGGGATGACCCAGTGGTAATTTATTAAATCTATGTCACTGAAAAGGAGAGACCACCGTTCGTCAAATGATAATAAAACTTAACCTTTATTATAAAACAAAAGAGGTACACAGCTGTACATAGTGAGCAGGGATGTATGTGGTACCTAGATGTTAGTTGGAATGGTATTAAATGATGAGACAAGACATAGGGGAAGTGTGCCCTGTTCTATTAGGCTCAGTCTTTCCTTGCCTTTTGAGGTGCCCACCTCCTTAATAGGGTGGCCCCAACCACGTAGACTGTCCCTACTCTATTTAAGTGCCCGGGAAAAAATAATAAAAGGACAAAAAAAAGGAATGTACTGTGTCATAAAACACAACAAAATATTATGTACAAAATCTTACCAAAATACTACTTATGTACAAAACTTACAAGGATATATGGATGTCATGTCTGTTATACCACAATTACGCTATTGATACAGTGAAATCTACTGCTGTTCCACGCGTTTCCCCTCAGAAAAATACCCCAGGTTCATCAGGGAACATTACTTACATTATGCTAAGATGAAGCACTGAGGGTGTATATGGTATGTATGTGCTTCAAAATGGAGGCGGTACCCCAAAATATATACAGACAGATAGTAACAAGATAAACTAATATATATATATCGTCAGCCAATAGAGGATGTGTGTTGGTTTGACCAACGGTGGTCTTCATATTCACCTGTTTTTGAAACATGAACAAAACCTGAATGTGTAAGAGCACCCGGGGGTGAGTTCTGTTTGGTCAATAAATGGATGATTTTCATGAAAAAATGTCCAGAAAGGCTATTTGTACAAGAAACCATTGTTTTTTTTTGTTTTGTTTTTTTAACAGCTGGGGGGAAAAAAAAAAAAAAAAAAAACAAGGAGGCTGATTTTCTGTCCATTAGGCTCCGTGCACATGGAGCAAAATTGGCGGAATTCCCCCAGCCTCCCTGTCATAATGACAGTCTATGGGAGGATCGCGCGCCTCCTCTCTCTGCACTGAAGAATGAACGTTTAGAGAATTCTGCCATGGAATTCCGCCACTTTTGCTCCATGTGCAAAGAGCCTAAATGGGCAAAAAAGGAGATGTTAATTTTATGGCTGTAAAACGTGGCGTGAGCTTATTGGCATCAATTGATTTGTACTGTTGATGTGGTTTATTTTCTAATGACCTAGCTAGGAGTAGAGGGATTGATCCTTTATGTGATACCCAAGGACAATGGGAAAATCTCCCATTAAGGGTGCCTACACAGGTACCGTAGCGCTGCTTATTTCTCGCACAAAACTTGCATCAAACTCGCATGAAAGTAGCTGTGTTTTTTGTGGTGTTGAACTCGCCTGTGAAAATCATGTGAAAATCAAAACTTGCATGTAAAAATCGCACCAGAATCCATAGCAATCAGTATCTCTTTGGATTTATGTGCGAGAAGCAGCGATAAATACACAGCGATACGGTACGTGTGAAGGAAGCCTAAACAGGCATTATAGACAATTGTTTGTATGTCTACACTGTATATCAGGTTTGGTTTGCCATTAATAACCTAATATGGTTTAGTAAGTTATTTAAATTTTAAAAACAATGAATAGTTGTTAGGATTTAATTGAACAGATTTGATGCTTAGCAGAACACTCCTAAATTGTCCTCAAGGGACTGCATTTAATGTAGCTGAAATCATTGCTTTATTATGTACTTTAATGAGCTGGAATTGAAGCTCTTTCTTATGGCAATTGAAAGACATGTCAGCGCAACTTAGTGCAGCAAGGAGACAGATTAGAAAACCAGTCACCTGGATGTTAACAAAAAGTGCCATTGTCTCAATGTGTAACACAAACATATCCCACCAAGGGAACAGCTGAAGAATTAGGTCATCCCTTTTCTGTTCCCTTGATGCCATTTAGATCATATCTAATTCTGGAAGGGATCTCACAAATTTAGAGCTTTGCATCCTTTTTCATTGTGTGAGCGACACGGCACATTATAATACCCCTATTACATCACATACAGCAGACTATCTTATTAGATCAAAAAGGAGAATTCTGTCAATTTTTTTTTTTTACATTAAATAGAAATAAAAAATTAAGCGATTAATTTCTTTATATATCTTTATAGCTGTCAGGGCTCTATCTAATTGAATGCAGAGCTCAAAATCCTCTAACAATTCATACTGTAACACAGGGACTGCCTACAGCCACAATCAGTGGAAGTCAAGGCGCTAACTGCATCATACTGTAGTACATTGAACTTGATGACTCAAGGAGTTTGCAGTAATCTCCCATGCTTTTTCTAGTTTAGGGTGGTTTCACACACAGCATTTTTGGTGTTTGACTGGCCAAAGTCTTGATATTTCAAGAAAGCATATAGTGAACTGTAAAATGAACTACACATTTTGTACTTGGGGCGTTTCTGTACAATTTTTGGGTCAGCGATGGTTTTTCAGAATTCAGCATGTTCCGTTGCAATCAATTGAAACCCCGTTTTAAATTAGGTTTACTCGAAAATTCTAAACACTTTTCAGCTATTTACCAAGTCAAAAAACGACTCCAGAACTCGTTATATATTACAATTGGGTCCTCTAAATTCAACAAAAAAATACCACGTTGAGGCTATATTCACACCAAAATATGGCCATAATTTTGAGTGAATGAGCATTATTCATTAGAATTTTACACTCATTTTTATCTACTGTCTGCAATGATAGTCAATTCATCAGACACTAGAACACATTATTACATTGAAAATACAGCTGCATTTTGCATTTATTTTACTATTTAAACATAGCTGTAATGTTTACTTGATTCTCAGACATAATCGACCCCTTCATGGCAAGCATCTTTAGCGCTTAGAGCATCCTTCTGCTGATATGACCTGCTGTGAACATGATGTGCACTTCCTCTTCACTTAGTGGGGTCTGAGTAAGTGGCTGCAACAAGCCCTAGCTAGTGCAATCCGGTTATGTCAATCAATTAGGTCAACATGTGTATCAGTATGCTAGGCTAGCCTCTGCCATATCATTCATCTAATGAACCTATAATAAATGGGGGAAACATAGTGAGACCCCCCTCCCCCCATAGCTATCTTTTTATGGATTTTTGGGACATAGTTGGATTGTCTTGGTTGCTATGCAATATAATGATGTATCTTAACTGTGATGATTTAAAATACCATAACTTACAAATTACTTGCATTGAGTCCCTCCACCAATGACAGATAGATAGATAGATAGATAAAGTTTCCTTAACTCACAGGTGCTCAACAATTTCCAGACATTTGCGACTCCATTTGGCAAAATATTTATTTATAATAAATCTGTTCAAAAGCAGTTGGTCACATCAGTAATTCATTTTACATTATTGGGCTATTACAATGATATTGATAAACGTATATAAATGAACTGCCTTTTTGTACATTTTACAAAAGAAAAACAAAAGGAAAAATAAAAAAAAGGGGTGGGGGGGACAAAAAAAAAAAAAAAAAAGGTCAACAACAGAAACACATGGAAAAAGAACAGGCGGATTTTGTAAGACAAAAGGCAAAGCAGGATGAGTTGTTTGCACTGAGGCAATTGCTGCCATTATTGTTACCCGTACAAGTCCTCTGCACCCTCAATGCAACAAGACTTTTGTTTAGGTGCAGGCTCTGAGAACGGAATCAGATGTCATGTACAGTAGCAGCTCCAGTCAACTGAACAACAGTACTGCATGTCAACACTGGGAATGGTTTCTGATAGAATTTCAAGCTGCACACAGTACTTTTTACACCAGATTAAAACATTTTATTACTCCCATTCAGTAGTTCCTGGTGGCTTTGATGTCAAATCATACATTACTCGAGAAATTCCTGGGATCTTCTTAATTTCAGTCACCATTTTCAAAACCACCTAGAAATAGTAGAGATGAAAACAATAAATAAAAAGGTTCTATTAAACACATTGGACAACTTTTAATATAGTACTGCAGTTATATAGAAAACAAAAAAGAGCCTATGCTTACCTCTCCAAGCTCCCCAGTGTTCTCCGCTGATCACAGCCGCCTCCACTTCCGAGACAAACTTGTTTTAGGAGTGACAGCCCACTCAGTCAATCACTGGCCACTGGGCAGTCCTGTCTCAGTCGGTGATCGGCTTACACTCCTGAGACAAGTCAATCTCAGAAGTGGAGGCTGTGCAGTAAGCAGGGGCACCAGAGACCAATAGGAGGACACCAGGGGAGTGGAGATGTAAGTATAGGCTTTGTTTTCTATATAACAGCAGCAGTATATTAAAGTTGTCTAACACCAGATAACCCCTTTAAGTTGATGGCCTAAGATGATGGGTCATCAATATTAGATCAGCAGGGATCTGACCTCTGGTTCCCTCACCAATCAGCTGTTCGAAGGGGCACATAGCTTGTGTAAGCACCACAGACTCTTTAATGTTACCAGTGCTCGTACCTGCATCTCCTTACTTTACGGTTCACCTTCTTGTCTTACCCATACACAAATAACCCACAGCCTGTGCCAGTGTTTACAGCTCCTGGGACAGTCCTACACTGAGAACAAGCTGTTCCTTACAAAAGCTTCCTAACTACAGCTGCTTCATAGTCAGGGCACAGTAAAGTGGTTTTCCATTAACCTGAATGGGCAACAACATTTAATTGCCTCTGGTTCTGTATTTAGAACCAGGTGGAGTCCCTTATTTCTACCCATATTTTGTAAAGATCAATTTATAACCTCCCAAAATAGTATTTAAATGTTAATATTTTATCTCCCAAAAAAAATGATGTGAGAACCACAAGACAATACCTCTTCTGGAATCTCATTGCCCGGAGTAGCAGCGATGCCAGTCATAAAATCGCTGGTGATAAAAGTGCGGATAACCACAGACCTTTGACACGACGGCTGTTTTTGTAAAGGATCTCGATCAAAATGTAGTGGTGTCAATATGACAGGCATCTGGCTTATCTTGCTGGCATAACCTGTGTGAAAATAAAAATAGAAACACGGGTAAAACATAGGTGCAATGTGATATGGGCACAGGCTAGTCGAGCTGTACAGGAAAAAGACACAATCCATGATGTGAACACATAATTAAAAGAAAAAATATATGCAGTCTTTGCTTCAAAAAATAAAATAAAATACAATTCCACATGGATGTCTGCAATCATCAGCAATCGCCCAAAAAATTCATCCATGATGCGTCCGTAATTTTTGCGGATCAGCAGAAAAAGGGAAGATGATAATTTAAGTGGGAATGGTTTAAAATGATTATTCATCCATATTTATGGATTTGCGGACGTTTTATGTGTAAAAATTACGGATCTGCAAAAATTACAGAGGCTCCCATTTCTATGGAATATGTGCCGCAATTACGGTTCTACTAGAGCATGTCAGTAATTTTTGGGCACTGCAGATCTGTAAATACATGGACAGTGTGAGCAACCTAATTGAAATCTGTGTCTGTAAATTTGTCTGTAATTGTGGATCCGGACAAGACTATGTGAATGTATCCTTAATTACATTTTATAAATTTTTGGGCAGGCATGAAGGAAAGAAAAAAAAAAAAAGAAGATTCGTCTCCATTTAATGCCTAAAAAGTATACACTACTCTAAAAAGTATACACTATTAACCATGTGCTATCATCATTATAATTTCATTCTCTGGGTCAGTACAACTACAGATAAATTTATATAGCCTTTATAAAATTATTTATAAAAAAAAAAAAAAAGTGTGTCACTAGATTCCAAAAATCTGTAACTAACATTCCAGGCTGACTGCACACAACCTTACCAGACTCTCTTAAAATATTATGTGCCTCAAAGTCAGCTTGTCGCAATGTGCTGAGCACTCCTGTGGTTAAAAAGGTTGGAGTAACATCGGTGGGGGGTTCTTTCACAGGTGGTCCAAACACATATACAACTCTGAAAAATAGAACAAGGAGGTGAACATTATTCCAGAAACTCCAGATGTAACAGATTTATACACACTATGCAAAGATATTTCAGGCACAAGGAAACAACATAACCTCCATACTACATAGTTTACTATTAAATGATAAGGGTGATTGCTTTACCTGTTAATGTTGTGACACATTCGAGGAATTAGTCTGGCTAAGTACATGAGGGACTCCCAGTGTGGGGTGTCTTTACTGGAGATGCCACACACATAGCTGTAAGAGCGACAGTCACCCTGGAAGAAAAACCCAGAACATTTCTAACATCATACCAAGCATGTAAAAATAAACGGAGGGAAACAATTCAGTACAAGGCAATCAGCGATAGCAACTCAAGGATAAACATACAAGACCTCAAGGTTACAGTGTTTAGGAGGTATCACTCTTGCCAATAGAAGACAAAAAGAAGGGGCACTTCCTAGTGTATTACTGTGAGAAAGAAAAATTGGTGGGGGTGGGGGGGGGTCTGTATTAGGACCACTCACCTGGTGGAGCTGTGCTATAGAAAAGGCACAACTCTATGGTGAGCTTCAAGAGAAATACACTGCAGCCAGAGCGGGAACACCAATGGAAGGGCGTGTAGAAATGCAGACGAATGATTCAAGCAGGACCGACGGACCCAGGAATCCCTCTTGGAACCGGCCAGGTGTGGAGTAAGGACTGGGTGTTAGCATGCATACATCCTCTTTTGTCAGGTATCACGCTAAAGACACACTGCATGAAAAAGGTATGTTTATTTTGCAACGCGTTTCTTCCAGCCTATTAAACAAGCGGGCCTTTCCCAAGCATAAACTCACATAACAATGGACTACTTTTAAGTGTTGCAAGTACATATTTGACAATTCACTTCCGAGTCAGCCGACACTGGGGTGTAGTACTACAAGACCCATATTACAACACTCTTATACATAAAAATAGATATACAAGTGGCTACATGTAACATTATTCAGACAAAACAGCACAGAGTGAGTATAAAACATTAATTTTACTATACTTATTCTATAGTCTGATTAGGTATTTCCGGGCTGAACGGGAGCGATCACCGAGATGAAAGACTCGTATCTGTTGTTAGGCAGTGTGCGCTAGTAGCACACAGAGTAATGTGCCCCCATCATATGCGTGTATGGCAGAGCGAGGCGCGATGCAGCTCGCAAGAATAAAGAGCCTGCAGTAGGAATGCTTGTACAACGCTTGGAGAATGCGCATATTGTATAAAGTGGGCCTAATTGGTTATGAATGAATTGTATCAATTCATTCATAACCAATAAGGTCCACTTTATACAATACTATTAACAAAATCTCCCTTCTTTTATTAAACATGTATATAATTTATTATAACCTAATTCTAACATTGTTGAGGTCATTAAGTTTGTCATAGCTCTTTTTTATAATTTAAATTTCAAACATATCATTATTATGTATTAGCTTATAATGTCTGCTTATGTATGTACATTTGTAGTGCTTCCTTTATAAAAAAAAAAAAAAAATTAACTTAGGTATTTTAATTCACAAGCCACTGTCGTTAATTGTTTTTTTTTGTTTTGCAGAAATCAATAGTCCAGGCGATTTTAAGAAACGTTGTAATTGGGTTTATTAGGCAAATATGCCATTATCTGCATTTAAAAAGCCTTTTCCCAGGTCCCCCCCTCCTCTCCTTTCTGTCATCCACTGCTCAGAATCAGGAAATCAGAAGGGTCCTGTCTGTGCTATGGAGAGGGGAGGGGGAGGAGAGAAAAGTGAAATTAGGCAGCAAAGAGCAGAGAACAAAAGGATAACACAACAGGGAGCCCACTGAAAGCGCTATTCAGAGGTCATAGAGGTCAGTGGTGACATCAGAGGAGAGAGCCTGGTGATGTAGCTTTAAATTAACTCTTTGTTGTCCTGTTTTGGAGCCCCATCTTCACTCTTTCATAGACAACAATGAAGAAAGGGGAGAGAGCTTCAAACTACTTTTTCATGATAAAAATGCATTTTTTTGGCTAATAAACCCAATTACAAAGTTTCTTAAAATCACCTGTACTATGGATTTCTGCAAAAAAATTTTTTTTATGACAGTGACACTTTAAATACAGATAATAAATACATTTTTAATGCATACAATTCATTTTAACCTTACATATTTGCTTGATTACACTGAAAGATGTAGGTTTCAGTTGTTATGCACATAACAAAAATTTCTAAACTGGATATATATTGTGACCCGGTGATCGCTCCCGTTTAGCCCGGATATAGCTAATTAGACTATATAATAAGTATAGTAAAATTCATGTTTTATACTCCCTATATGCTGTTTGTCTGAATGAGGTTATACGTACCCACTTGTATATCTATTTTTATGTACAAGAGTGTTGCAGTATGGGACTTTTAGTACTACACCCCACTGTCGGCTGACCCGGAGTGAATAGTCAAATATGTACTTGCAACACTTAAAAGTAGTCCATTGTTATCGGAGTTTATGCTTGAAAAAGACTTGTTTAATAGGCTGGCCAAAACGCGTTGCAAAATAATCATACCGTTATCATGAAGGGTGTTTTTAGTGTGATACCTGACAAAAGAGGATGTATGCATGCTAACACCCAGTCCTTACTTCACAGCTGGCCGGTTCAAAGAGGGATTTCTTGGTTCCATCGGTCCTGCTTGGATCGTTCCACTGCTCTTGCCAATAGCAACCACTGCATGAACATGCATAAAGCACAGGAAACATCTATTGTAACTACTAACCACACAACAAGGTAAAAATTTGTACAGGGACCTCCAAGGGCAAGCTGATCAGAGCAAAAGTCCTGCTGTGAGAGCCTGTACCAACCATCTATAGTTCATGCATTGTACAGGGCCTATTTAAAGTGTTACTGTTAGGGTCCTTTTACACACACAGATTTTTGCGTCACCAAACAGGCGAGATTGGCACTCGTTGGAGGTAACTTTACCTGGCATGAGAAATCTAGCGGCCAGGGTGCACGGACAATCCATGTATCATTCATGCAGCCATGGAAACGGACAACACAGAAATGCATATTTTCCCTGCTGTCAGTTTCCAAATCACAGAGCATTACATAATTACTAAAAAAAAAACAAATTAATTGTACCTGTTCCGTGCATATGATATATAAAATCTGAAATAGGCTGTCTGTGTCTGCTGTCTATGTACTGGGTCATCCAGAGGTATACCCTATGGAAACGGTTTGTCCAAGACAGACAGTCCAAATAAAGACTGGATTTTTGGTAACTCATACAGGGTGATTTGATCTAATTGTTTACTATGAACTAAATATTCCAATACTAACTGCATTTTCTATTACCAAGAAACCCTCTAGTAGATGTATACAATATGACGGAAATCTTAATCTGCAACACATAGCTAACATACAAATACACAGATGTAGTAATATAAAAGAAAAAAAACTACTCACTTGCACTCCAACAGTTTTAATAGGTAACAAGAAGGCATTCAGTGAATGTAGACTAGTGATGTGCATCAGTTTTTCCTGGTCCTCATCTGTTGTACATGATTTGACTCTTTGAAGAAGTGTGTGGGGCTGCAGGGGACGACAGTTTATGCATGAGATGCACAACATTTATATAATAGAACACACGTGCAATTTACAAGAAGGTGGGAACATTTTCCATCATGTGATATATGAAACATGACACCTATGCTAATAATTTAAAGGGGTTTTCCAGGATAATCTGGGATAAGCTTAAAGGGGAACTCTGGATAAGAAAAACTTGTTTTCTAAAAGTACATTAAAACTTATATAGATGTGTCTATATAATGCATTACTGTATCTGTGCGGTTCTGCCACACTGGTAGCTGATAGAAATCCAGGAAGTGAAAAAAAATGGCCCCTGTGCAAATCCATATTGTCTCCTGCTCCTGCTGCTCTCCCCCCCTTAGGAGACAAATCTTCCATGCCTCTGTCTTACATTGTGTGTGTTTGCTGAGCACAGGCTGATGATGCAGACAGGATGCAGGGTGTGATCTCACAGGAGGCTTGGCTGGATCTCCCAATCCCCTGACTGATTCACCATCTCTGACCGAACAGAAGCACTAATTTTACTGATTGTAATGGGTGGGGGCTGTGATGATCACATGAGGGAAAGCATTGCATTCTGGAAAATGTCAAACCAAGAAGAACAGAAACACAAAACAGAGCAAAAAAACCTCAAACAAATGGATTTTTGGTAGTTTCAAAACTGGGATAGACAGGTAAGTAATGCGTTATGCTTCTGCAGAAGTGTTATTTTTTTAACCTCTACCTGGAGTTCCCCTTTAATGTGTGAGAGCAAAATGAAGAGGCTTCATCACTCCCACTTTACTTGAATACACTCGCCTGCAGTATTAGGTACAGCCGCACCTAACAACATTCTAACTAGAGGTTGTGCAAGGAACTGCAGCCTTGTCCTGTTCTTATTGTTGGTTAAAGACAGCAGTACCCTGCACTACTGCTAAAAATAGTATAGATATTCAATATAAATGCCAAGGTAAAATTAGAACAATGGCCTTGCGCTGATCTAACATTGACAGCTTATGCTGGGGATTGGCTATCAATCTTGAAAGGCTGGATTATCCCAATAACAGGTAAGTCAACACCTTATTTCTCACAGGGGAAGAGCATAAACATGCATACCTTTTTAACACTTGCTGAATAATCTGCAACTATTTTTAATATGTTGTTTGTTTCGGCAAAGTCTTTGCAGATATAAGGCTCTTCGGCACATATAACACGAATTGCTAAACCTGGACCTTAAAGTAAAGAAAAAAAGTCATAACACTTACTGATGAATAAAAGACAGATTCACCAAACAAAGCAAAAATAAGCTAAAGAATTGAAAGTAGTTATACATATTGTGTGTGTGTGTGGGGGGGGGGGGAGGGTTAGTGTAAAGTGAATACGAAAAGAGACGCAGGCACCCTGACAGTGGGCTTCTGTAATGAGGCTTTAGCTCTGTGAGATAAGTGGGTCACTCAGAAAGTTGGAAATCACCATCTCAGCTCAACTGCAACACAAAGCCATACGCCACTCTGGTAGAGGCAGAGTGTACTTGTACATGGAGACTATTGTGCATGTACCTGGGAAGGGATGTCGGCTTACAAGATCTTCGGGAAGCCCAAGTTCTCTTCCTAATATACGAACTTCATCCTTGTGAAAATCTTTCAAAGGCTCTATAACTTTTCCCTAAAAGAAAAAACATTAAGGAACCATTTGTATAATGCCAATCATTTACACATAATAAAAGACATGCCAAGTATACAACCAAGTTAACAGTTAAAGGAGAAGTCCGGTGAAAATTTTTATTAAAGTATTGTATTGCCCCCCAAAAGTTATACAAATCACCAAAATGCTTATAAAGTGCTTTATTCCCTGCACTTACTACTGCATCAAGGTGTCACTTCCTGGATAAAATGGTGATGTCACGAACCAAATCCCAGAGCTGTGCGGGCTGGGGCTGCTGGAGAGGATGATGGCAGGGGGATGCTCAGTGTCCCTCCAGTGCCCTGTGTCCCTCAGTGTCCCCCCGCCATGATCCTCTCCAGCAGCCACAGCCAGCACAGCTCTGGGAGTCGGGGCGTGACATCAGCATTTTATCCAGGAAGTGAAGCCTTGATGCAATAGTAAGTGCAGGGAAAAAAGCACTTTATGTGAATTTCCCATAATAATTGTATATTGGTAATTTTGTATAACTTTTGGGGGCCAATGCAATACTTTAACGACATTTTTCACTGAACTTCTCCTTTAAGTTTCTTCCACAACTCTGTATACTATATTTTAGAAACTATGGGGGAGACTTATTAAAGGGTGTAAACTGCCCACAGCAACCAATTACAGCTCAGCTTGCAGCTCTGATAAAACGAAAGAGGAGCTGTGATTGGTTGCTGTGGGCAGTTTACACCAGTGTATATTTTACTCCCTTTGATAGATCTGGGCCTGTGTCTTCAGACCAAGTTGGTTTTGCCAGGATATTATCATGGTCAGGCAAATTTGCATACAAAAAGTGTGTCTGCTAAAAGCTCCATTACATGGCCTATTGAATGATCAGCTCGTTCATACACAGCGAATGATCAGCTCGTTCATCAGCTAATCATTCAATCCCAATCTGTCAAAAAATAAATCGCTTTAATAGGGGATATGCAGCCTATAGAGATGAGAGCAACTCGAAATTGTCGAGAAGTCGTTTGCAATAATCTGTACCTTAAGTCACATACAAAAAAAAAAAAAACTTTCAATATATCCAAAGACATTACCTCTTCTCTTAGCTTCCTGATGAGTTCTGTATCATTGTGATGAGTTTTAATAACTTCAGCTTTAACACTAACAAGAAGAGAAGCACTCTCAATCAGATCCGGTCGTAATGTGCCTTGTGCAAGGAAAACTTCTTCAGGATTCAGGTTCATTTCACCAATAACTTCATTGGCAATCTAGGAACAAAGTCACATCTACAGATTACTTTACATGAACATGTAAATCCGACAATTAAATACCTGTTAATATGACTGCCACTTAGGGGGACATTTATTAAGTCTGGTGTTTTTTTTGCGCCGGGCTTAAAAATGTCCCCCCAACGCCGATGGTTTGCAGGTTTATGTAGAGGCGCACTCTCTGTGCACACGGAGGGAAACCTACAACAGCTCACAGCTGGAGTAGGTTTCCTTATTTTTTCTGCTGGAAAAATGATACATTTAGTGGACCCAAAGCCTGCGCCCCCCGTTCAGTCCCCTTCCCAACCCCCTAGCGCAACGGGCGTAAAATGGCCCGATGCGAATATTTATTCACAAAACAGACCTTTGCAAATAAATAAATTCTCATCAGGCCATTTTGCGCCAAAATATACAACTTTTTTGCATGATAAATCCCCCCTAAGTTTTATTTGCCTTCATCTAAAGCCCGCAAACACATTTACATACCTTTACAAAGGTGTCACCAATAATTTTCCTCTTCTCTTCTGGATTTGTGGTCATGTTTAGGGTCTTGCTGATTCTCTTGCGTGGTGTTCTGTCCTCATCGGATATTGGCAGTGTCGTAGTACCATTGTAAAATGAATGTGCAGCATTTACAACTGTAAAGGACACAGATCAGAGATTACAGCTCATGAGTTCATATAAAGAGCATGGTTAAATTACAGTTATTATACACACGGCCTGGCATTCTCTGCATCCAAAGCCCTAGCCACAGTGCTCTTAAACATTGCAATATATCACTGAACATTACTATGGCAATATGGTGGAAATGAGTGGGGAATGAGACTTACAGGGGTTTTCTAGGATTAGAAAAATTACAGTTACTTTCTTGCAAAATACAGAACTAGTTATCAGATAAGTAAAATAAATGCTCCTGTGTCTGGATATAGCTGCTACATGTTTGTTATTCGCCTCCTGGTGGTTTTCCTTCACAAAACATTTACCTAATGTGTCCAGATCGGGTGAGGTTTAAAAAAAAACAAAAAAACCTTGTAGTGCACCGATTAGACTATTGGCTGGTCTGTCTAACAACAAGAATAAGAGGGTCCATTGTCCACAAGCACTAGAGCACTGGGCACATGAGGTGGACATTCTAAAAGGCCAAATCTGAGTATAATAGCAAAATCTCTACACAGATGCATTTTTAATGATTTAAAGAAAATACTACATTTTTCATAATTACGTTAATATCCATTCATGCAATAACCCCTTTAATGGAAAATCCTCATGAATGTTCCTATCCATAGATTTCTTATCAGCAGTACCTGAGGGACCTTTTCTGCCTCTAATTTGTGTTATCTAAAAATTTGAAGATTCACAAAGCTTACATTAGCAAGGACCAAGCTGAAAAACCTATTCCCATCTGAGAAACTCCTAGACTTAACACCCCTGGACTTATATAAGAGGATTTTTGTACTCACCGTAAAATCCCTTTCTTGTGGCTTCATTGGGGGACACAGCACCTGTGGGTATAGGCTACTGCCACTAGGAGGCGACACTAGACAGAAGAAGAAGTGACTCCGCCTGGCAGGCTATACCCCTCCTACAGACACCAGGCTAACTCAGTTTAGTCACAAGCAGTAGGAAAAGTAAAGAAAACAACCTCAAAATAATAGGGTGGGAGCTGTGTCCCCCAATGAAGCCACAAGAAAGGGATTTTACGGTGAGTACAAAAATCCTCTTTTCTTGTGCCTGTCATTGGGGGACACAGCACCTGTGGGACGTACAAAAGCAGTCCCAGAGGGTGGGGAAATCAGATGACAATCCCCATGCGGCCTGCCTAACACACGGCAGCCTGCAGAACCTTGTGGCCCAGACTGGCGTCAGAGGAAGCCAGGATATGGACCTGATAAAACTTTGTAAAAATGTGAACTGAAGATCAGGTGGCGGCCTTGCAGACCTGGGACACCGAGGCCTGATGGCGAACCGCCCAAGAGGCCCCCACAGCCCGAGCAGAAAAAAGCGGTGACCCGCACCGCCACGAACACGGTAGGCTTCTGCGATGGCCGTCCTGATCCAACGCCTAATGGTGGTCTTGGAGGCAGCCAGCCCCTTGCGCGGACCCGACGAGACCACGAACAGGAAATCCGAGTGGCGGGAAGGAAGCAGTGACTGACAAGTAGATCCGTATGGCCCGGACAAGGTCCAAACAATGCAGGAACCGTTCCCTAGGATGGGAGGGCGCAGGGCAAAAAGAGGGGAGAAAGATGTCCTCATTAAGGTGGAATGCAGACACGACCTTCGGCAGGAAGGAAGGAGGAGGGCGAAGCACAACCTTGTCCTTGTGACGGACCAGATAAGGGGAGCGACAAGAGAGCGCTGCCAGTTCAGACAACCTACGGATGGACGTAAACGCCACCAAGAATGCAACCTTCCAAGAAAGGAAACAAAGAGACACCTCCCGTAGAGGCTCAAAGGGAGGACCTTGCAGAACCTCGAGGACTAAATTAAGGTCCCAGGGCTCTACAGGCTGTTGAAAAGGGGGGGGCCAAATGGACCACCCCCTGAGAAAAGTCTTCACCTGAGGGCGGAAATCAAGAGAACGCAAGGTGGAATGACTGAGGCCTTTGTCCAAACTGGATTGCAAAAAAAGAAAGAATCTTTGTCGCGGAACACACCAAGGGGTGAAAATTATTCTGTGCACACCAAGAAAAGAAGGCCTTCCATACGCGATGGTAGTTCCGAGCCGACTGAGGCTTGCGGGCCTTAAGCATGGTTTGGATGACTGGCTCCGAAACCCCCCGAAATCTCAATACCACGGCTTCAACAGCCACGCCGTAAAACTCAGCTGAGGTAAATTAGGGTGGAATATTGGCCCTTGTGAAAGGAGGTCAGTCCACAGGGGAAGACGCCAGGGGGCGTCGGTGAGGAGGTGCACTACGCCGATGCACGAGGACCGGCGCAGCCAGTCTGGAGCGACAAGAATGGCAGGAAAGCTGAGTGCCTTGATGCGCTTCAGGACTCGTGGGAGAATGGGCAGAGGAGGAAAAGCGTAAACCAGGGAGAACTGCTCCCATGGGGTCACCAAGGCGTCCACCGAGAACGCGCGAGGATCCCGGGCTCGAGTCACATAGGTGGGGAGTTTGTGGTTCAGCCTGGAGGCGAAGAGATCCACGTCTGGGAATCCCCACCGCCGGCAGATTTAAAGAAACACCCCGGGATGAAGAGCCCATTCGCCGTGATCCAGTCTTTCGCGGCTGAGATAGTCCGCCGCCCAATTGTACACCCCGGGAACGTGGACTGCCGAGAGAGCTGGAACAAAAACGCTCCGCCCAACGGAGAATGCGAGCGGCCTCGGTCATGACAGAGCGGCTCCTGGTACCGTCTTGACGGTTCAGATAAGCAACGGCGGTGACGTTGTCGGTCTGAACACGGACCGGGAAACCCCTCAGGAGATCGGTCCACTAAGACAGGGCGAGGAAGATGGCCCGGAGCTCCAGGATATTGATGTGAAGCCGAGCCTCCATCGGTGACCAAGAGCCCTGAGCCGTGTGGCTCGCGAAAACAGCCCCCCCACCCGGACAGGCTGGCATCCGTAGAGATGACCAGCCAATTGAGGGGGAGAAAGGACCACCGGAGACGTCAACCACCAAAAAAGCTCCCTGCGAACAGCAGGCGACAGGAGGATCTCCTTGTGGAGAGACAGAGGGGGCCTGGCCCACTGAAATAGAATCGCTCGCTGCAGAGGGCGCGAATGAAACTGAGCGAAGGGTATCGCCTCGAAAGGGGAGACCATCTTGCCCAGGACTCACGTGCAAAGGCGAATGGAACAGGCAACCTTGTTGGGAGGAAGGAGAACGCGTGCCGTCTCTGTGTTGAATAGCATCCAGAGAAACTCCATAAAGCGGGTGGAAAGTAGGGAAAATTGTTGGCAATTTATCACCGAACCGAAATTGGTCAGGAGATCAAGTGTGATCTGGAGACTGGACAGAGTGTCCTGTTTGGAGCGGCCCTTTACAAAGAGGTCGTCCAGGTAGGGCAAGATAGCCACCCCCTTTGACCGAAGCAGAGGCCTCAAGGTGCAAGGATCTTGGTAAAGACTTGAAGTGCCGTGGCTAGCCCAAAGGGCAGGGCAACGAATTGGAAATGTCGAGAACAGACGGTGAAACGTAGGAAACGTTGATGACTGGCTGCGATGGGAACATGCAGATAGGCGTCGCGGATGTCTATAGACGCAAGAAATTCGTCCTGCTCTAGAGACGCGACCACTAATCACAAGGATTCCACGCGGAACTGCCGAAGGCGAACAAACCTGTTCAGCCGCTTCAAATTCAGGATAGGACGGACCGAACTGTCCTTTTTGGGGACTGTGAACAGATTGGAAAAGAATCCCTGTAAGCGCTCAGAGGGAGGGACTGTGACCACAACTCCTTGAGCTAGGAGATTCTGAACCGCCTGAAAAAGCTCGGAAAGCTTTGCCGAAGAGCGTTGGAGATTTGATGGAAAAACGTGAGGCGGCGGAAAGAACCCGAACTCGAATTTGTATCCTGAAGACATTACCTCCCGAACCCACACATCGGACATATGAGCCAAATCTCCTTGAAGGAGAGCAGAAGACCCCCTACTTGAGGGAGAGACCTGAGTGGGGAAGGACCTTCAGGAAGAAGACTTGGGGGCAGGACCCTTAGGAGGGCGAGAACAGGGCTGCCAGGATGGGCAGGGTTTGAAGGAGGGCTTCCTAGAAGGAGCCGGAGGCATACCCTTAGCCGGGCGACAACGTGTCGGAGGCTCAAGGGAGCGGAAATGACTGGAACACCTGAGAGACTGAGGGCGCCGGGACCGGTTCTGAGGGAGCAGGGAGCTCTTCCCCCCGGTAGCGTCCGAGACTATTCAATCCAGCTGCTCACCAAAAAGTCTGTTTCCTGCAAAGGGAAGAGAAGTCAGAGCCTCCTTGGAGGCGGCGTCAGCTGACCAGGATTTTAGCCAGACCGAGCGTCGGATGGCTAGAGAGTTTGCCAGGGCGCAAGCAGAAAAACGAGCGGCTTCCTGAGAAGCGTCACACAAGTATTTGGACGCATGCAGAATCTGCGAGCCCAGAGACAGGAGATCCTCGCGTGGAGTGTACAGGGAGAGGTCAGGACTAACTGCCTGACCCAAGAGGAACAAGCCTTGCTGACCCAGGATGCAGCAAGGGTAGGACGCCGGTCCGAACCAGCTGCAATAAAGACCGACTTCGAAAAAGTGTCGATTTCCTTGTCCACTGGGTCAGTGAGTGAAGCACCATCTGCCAGAGGCAGAGTAGTAGACTTGGAAAGTCGTGAAACCGGAGGGTCCACAGATGGGGGCACCGTCCATGTAGAGACCAAGTCAGGGGAGAAGGGAAACAAAGCCTCGGCACGCTTAGAGGATGGAATCCGCCGGTCAGGGTGATTCCACTCCTTGGCTAGAAGATCCTCAAATCCTTATGACCAGGAAAAACCAAGGGTTGTCGCTTATGAAGGACTGAAGGAGACTTCACTCTTGGATGTAGAAGGGGGCTCTTCATCAATATGCAAGGTGTCCCGCACTGCACGGATCAAGGCTTGCACTGCAGAGGCCAGCTGATCCTCCCTGTCAGACTCTGAAGCAAAGTCAGAGGGGTCCCCCGAGGTGGCGGAGAGGGGTCGCTGGGAAGCAGAACCGCCTGCAGTGGATCTGTCGGAGAAGGGTCTGAGGAACACCTAGAGGGTGACCGTGAGACAGAGTCTTGGTCTCTTATGGGATCGTCCTCTGGAAGGGAAGTCAGGAGATACCCTGGAGGACCCCGCTGCTGGGGGCACCTGGGAGGGCAACCGCTCAATGGCATGAATCATGACCTGAGACAGCTAGAGAGGTCACCGATCGCCTGGGACAGGGACCTAGCCAACTCAGGAGAGGCTAAATCTGAACCTGGAGGGGGGGGGCCTCCTGGGAGTTGGCACCAGGGTTAAGGCACAGCAGGCAGAGGAAACTTCTTAATGCAACGAACACATGCAAAGTGTGTCGTCACAGCCGCGGGAGCGAGCTGCCTAGGGGGGTCGTCCCGGGGACCAGACATAGTAGCTAGGGCTGTTAGCCTGGGGAGTGGGGGAGGGGGATATCACCCACTGGGTGAACCTACCCGACCCTGGAACTGCTGCCGTGCTGGATGCTGGACTGGATTCTAGCTGCTGCACGCTGGTGCTGCTGTTGCACAGGGAGTTGTAGCTGCTGTACTGGAGCTGCTGTTGCACAGGGAGTTGTAGCTGCTGTACTGGAGCTGCTGTTGCATAGGGAGTTGTAGCTGCTGTAGTGGAGCTGAAGCTGCTGCTGCTGCTTGGGAGCTGTGGGGCTGACAGTCTGTGATAGCAGCAGGAGACCACAAGCTGCTTGGCTGCAGGGGAGAGGAGGAGGAAGGGAGGGGGCACAGGGAGGAGAAGGTGGGGGCTACACCAATAGGAACTGGGCGGGCAGGCGGGCGGGCGCTCCGCCCCCGTGACGTCACGGCTGTGCGCCGATGCGGCCTAGCTCCGGGAGAAGCCGGGGCCTAAATTTATGGAGCAGGCCGGCGGCGGCAGGACGCCGGCGCGGAGCGCTAGAAGACGCGGTCGCCCAGCTAGCCCCGGCAGCTGCTGCCAGTGCCCTAGTGCCACCCCCGGCAGAGACACCACGACCAGGGGGGGAAGTAAGTCAGAGACCCCCCCGGAGACCCCTGTGCTGTGAGGCGGGGGGAGGAAGGGAATCCACCCTGACTAAACCTCTGACAGCATTGTCCCTAAGGACACTGCGCAGGACGACACCCCAGGAGAGATAGAGACCCCAGGAGGGAAGAGGGTCCCTAAAGAACGCTAGGCAGGACAATCCCCCCAAGAGGGAAGGGGGGGGGGGGGGGGGGGGAGACCCCAAAGAGAAGACTTGGGGCAGGTGGGACAGAGGAGATACTCACCTGTCCGGCGGCTTCAGGTGCGCGCAGGGTCACCCCTTCGGTCACCTCGCACCTGGGTGGGGTACCGGCATCATGCCGCAGGGAGCGGCGGTGGGGGACAGGTGACCGGCGCAGG
Source organism: Dendropsophus ebraccatus (assembly GCF_027789765.1). Taxonomy (NCBI): domain Eukaryota; kingdom Metazoa; phylum Chordata; class Amphibia; order Anura; family Hylidae; genus Dendropsophus; species Dendropsophus ebraccatus. The sequence continues at coordinate 86,539,496 of NC_091459.1, forward strand.
GAAATAAACTTTCCGTGCACCCTCAGAGGGAAGCTACGTCTGGTGTGGCAGCCCACGCCGACAGTCCCCCTGATAACCTAGAAGAAAGAGAAAGAAATAAAACTAAAATAATAAAGAGGTGCATGGCACCTGTGTCTACCTCCTACGGACACTAGACTAAAACTGAGTTAGCCTGGTGTCTGTAGGAGGGGTATAGCCTGCCAGGCGGAGTCACTTCTTCTTCTGTCTAGTGTCGCCTCCTAGTGGCAGTAGCCTATACCCACAGGTGCTGTGTCCCCCAATGACAGGCACAAGAAAAATATAATAGCTCACATTTACACAACTCCCAATACCTATAGTACCAATACCAATAGTAAAGGCCCTAGGCTGCTTTAGTAACCAATTGGCACTCAGCATTCATGTTGCGGGGCAGCTGATCAGACACCTGACCGGTGCTGCAACTAACTCAGACATTTTGATGCAACATTCACTACTGATTGTGGCGACGGATTAAAGGGGTTGGCCACTTTATGGTAGGTTTACTCACAGCCATTACTGACAGCAGCTCCCTGTGTACCTTGTGTAGAGCTAATATCAGACTCCCCTCATGCAGGCTATGCTGCCCTGCTCTGTGATGAGCCTGTCCAAAAGATGGCTGAGCATGGAGGATCATGTGACTGTGCCTCTCCCCCCATGTCCTCCATAAGCATATAAAGGCAAAGTGGTGGACACTGGGGGGGGGGGGGGCATGGTCACATGCTCCACCATGTTGGCCATCTTAGGACAGACAACACTGAGCAAGGCACCCCAGCCTGGAGGAAGGGAGTCTGATTTTAGCTCTTTGAGGTACACAGGGAGCTAAAACACTTACTAATACTGTAGACAGAGCAATATAAAATGGCCAACCCCTTTAACTAACAGACATGAGTAAAATTACTGATGTTGGCCATGTTGGCTCACCCCCCTGAACCTGCTCGATACACCTCTTTATGGACGCCAAAGTACATAGCCATACAGCTGTCATAAAGGGGTTAAAACTTGCTTATTGCACACTGTATATTTCACCTGTGGATTCCTAGTGATAAATCTGCAATATAAATCACATGTGTGAACAGGTCATTACACAGGAAAAACAATTTTACCCATATAAGACAGACCTTTAACTTGGATTCCCAGCTTCTTCAGTGCTTCCTCCACAGACTGACTCTCCCTCTTCCGCATAAATCCATTGTCTATATGAACTGCAATAACTTGATCTTGGTTTAAGGCTTTGTTCAGCAGAGCTGTGCAGACTGTAGAATCCACTCCCCCACTCAACAGTACCTGAAAGGGAAATATCATAAACCCTTACAATACGGTGTAAGAACATGTTAACGTTTACAGCTACGTCATCAGTATATCATCTATTAAAACGTGCATTCATTACTCACCAAGACCTTTGAGGAACCAACTTTCTCCTTAATTTCTCGTATACATTCAACCTCTCTATTCTGAACTGTGAAAGTGCCACTACATCCAGCAACGTCATACAAGAAATTCTTCAACATGACTTTGCCATTCTCAGTTAGGCCGACTTCTGGATGGAACTGGACCCCATAGAGCTTTTTGGATTCATTCGCTATTCCTTTAGGAAAGAAAAATAAATGCATGTAAATCACATATACCTAATAATACTAAATAGTTAAAGATGCCTGTACAAGTGATACTTTGTGCCTCATGGTGACTGTGTGGTAAAACTACACTGTGTTTGGGTATCTGTAAAAAAAAAAATTTTTTCCCTAAAGGAAAAATTATTCCTCTAGAGCCTGTTACATGGGCTTCAATCTCCACCTGTACTCCATGATGATTTTGGTCAATGCATTCATGATAGTATACTGAAAGTAATATTCTTAGCTTGTATACTGCTATGCCCCCTTTTTTAGTATTAGTTACATACAACTTCCTTTATTTGACCTTGTTAAGATTTATATGATATGATGATATGATATGTTCCTTTGCATTTATAACTAAAAAAAAAAATTTCATGATCTGGCTATTAGTATACTATATACAGTCAAGAGGAATAGGAAAATGTGAGAGGGGTCACTATAAATAGACAAGCATGTACTACTGGGGGTGGGGGGGCAGGGGGCAGTTGAAGGCTACCAATGACCACATGTAGAACCTAAGATACATACCTGCTACTATGTTTCCAGATTGTGCAACAACCTTAAATCCATCTGCTACCTTGTCCACACTGTCTCCATGTGTCAGCAATACAACCTCCTCCTTCTGCAGCCCCCTGGAAGCAAAGTTCACAACTATTATAGAAGCAAAGACAGTTTCCCTGAAACCTAATAAGCAAGAAGTTAACATCTGTTACTCTGTGAGCCCGGACAACATTCTGAAACCAAGTATAAGCTCTATTTTCAGGGGGATTAGAAATATTAACACACTAGGAATGGCAGCTCAATAAATATTAATTGAGATCGGCAAGTGGAAGAATGTGTGTGTGAGGCTAGAGGTGGGGGGCAGGAAATAAAATATATACACTAACCTTCCCCAATCCCCCAAACCAATGTTCCTGTTCCTCACCTCCCTATAACACGCCTTCAGGGTACAAACACACACACCGTATACGCAGCAAATCTGCAGCAGATTTGATGGTGCAGATTTGATTCTGTGTTCAGTTATTTAGATCTAATCTGCGGCGTATTTGTTGCGTATTTGCCGCGTAACGCTGCGTATATGGTGTGTGTGTTTATACCCTCACTGCGAACTACCCACAGCAGTGTCATGCCTCAGTGATTGGCTGAGCAGGGAAGTTACTATGGGGATGATCTGTCATCCAGATCCAAAAGGGTAGGCATGACACATAAGGGCGACCAGGGCAGGCAAGTATGTTTTTTTTGTTTCTACCCCAGACACATTTTTTTTTCTTCTTATCCCCTTCAAAATTACACTACTACAAATTAACAAAGACTTGAGATATTTCATACCTAAAGAGAGAACAAGTATTGTCAATACTAATGCTGAAAACTCCATCCTCCCGTACGTTTTTCTTGTGGACAGTTCCACCAAACACTTTGTTCATCATCTGTAGATATAAAAAAAGACATTATATATATATATATATATATATATATATATATATATATATATATATACACACACATACATATATATATTATATATATATATATATATATACACACACACACACACATATATATATATATATATATATATATATACATATACACATACATACATATACAGTGGTGCCTTGGATTAGGAGCATAATTCGTTCCGGGACCGTGCTTGTAATCGAAATCCACTCTTATACCAAAGCAAATTTTTCCATAAGAAATCATTGAAATGTAGACAATTTGTTCCACACCCCAAAAATCATTTTATAATCATTATAGCAGCAGTGTGTATAGCTGAGTGAGTGCAAGCACATTATAGCAGCAGTGTGTACAGCTGAGTGTGAGTGCAAGCACATTATAGCAGGAATGGAGAGGATGGGAAACACAAGGACTGATAGAGACTGCAGGGAGCATAAAGGAATGAGCAGGGCAGATGTGGACACAGTATAGCAGCACTCTCTGACCGTGGAGAGAGGGGTTAAAGCTATAAAGAGATTACCCCCACAGTCCTGTCCCCTGATGCAAGCCCCAGCCTGAAGTGGATCTGCTATAAATTGGAAGTTGAGAGAGACTTCTTGGGTCAGAGTACTGTGCTGCAGACCCTGCTATGCAGGCAATGCCCCTCCCCCACTCACGCTCCCACCCAATACCAGGAGCTCTTAAACCAAAGCAATGCTCTTAAACCAAGTCACAATTTTGAAAAACTGTGAGCTCTTCTTGCAAAACGCTCTTAAACCAAGGTACCACTGTATATGTTAATATTTTTTTTGAAACTTTATTGATTCCATAAGTAACAAATGAGCAAATTTTCTCATTGGGCAATGTAAACATGTTCAGTAACTGCATGTAAATGACTATTCACTAGATCTGCTCATTTATTATATGGGTATAAACAATATATATATTTTTACATGAGGATCTAAGCACAGATCTGACATCCATTAGCTCATGACTACTAATAGAATCTAATAATTGTTTATTAGTGCCTAGCCTTGAGGGCCATTTTGAATTTACATTCCCTCCAAGGTATAGGAGAGGTTTAACCTTGGCAGACGCTCTCTCACAGTAGCACTCACATTAATTCTACTTACTACAAGTGAGGGTTTTAGCATGTCAAAAGTTTATTTTAACATGACATTTTAAGGGGTCTTAATATATACTCCTTTCTTGGCAAAATTTAAAATGTAACCACCATTCGTAACCCTTGCCATAGTTTCATTTAAAGAAAAGCACCCCATCCACAGTGAGACAAGTAGTTTCTAACACACCTGCATGCCATAGCAGATGCCAAGCACTGGCTTGCCAATGGTAAAAATAGCAGAGTCAAACCATGGAGCATCTTCTGCATACACTGAGTTTGGTCCTCCTGATATTATGATTGCTCTGTAAAAATAAGAAATAACAATCCAAACATTAACAATCCATCTCAAAGTATCCATTGCATATGTCATAAATAGTATAAAATGATCCAAGCAAAAGCTACAGGTCTTGTATATGGGCAGATTATTATTACATCAATCTCACCAAGATCATCAGATGTAGAATGAAAGCTTCACTAGGGATTTAGTATCTAAGCAATAACAAAATGTAAATATGAATTTGGATTTATTTTAAATGGGTATTCCCAGTTATAACACATAACCCTTATCCACAGGAAACCCCCAGCAATCTGACACCTGGATAGGGGATATGTTTTCTAACTGAGAATACTCCTTTAATCTTCCCAAAGGCTTCTAGCCATAACACAGTCTATGTGAAAGGCATTGTGTCTCCATAACCCTGACATCCTGCAAAACCCTTACATAGAAATATTTCAAGGTTGTGAGAAAACCACCCTGAGTTATAGATAGTGGAGAAGAAAGCCACACCACACTAAAGAAGGTCACAGAATCAGAGGCCTCCTACCGGAATCCTTGTTCTCGTATAGCAAATGCTGGAGTTTCCAGTGGATAGATTTCAGACTGCACAAAGAACTCTCGCACCCGGCGGTCTATGACTTTCCCATACTGAGCGCCGGCATCGAGTATCACCACCGCCCCCTCGTAGTGATGCTGTCCATCCTTTACATCAGCTCCAGATTTGGCAAGCTAAAGAAATCAAATACATTATCAGTGGTAATTAACATGTACAATTCCTCAATATAGACAGGATCACAGCAAACAAAGTAAAAAACTACAGAAAATCACAAAGAATCTACTTTACCATGGCCATAACCGTCTGGAAAGGTTTAGTAGAGATCTATGGGAACAGCTAAGCTCCTACTTTAATGGACTGGCAGTGGTCGGACTATACGTAGAGTCCAGAACAGGGAGTAGACACTTTTATTACGAAACTCTGAGACTAATGTGCAGATAGCCACGTGACCAGCAGACATATGAGGCATCAATGAGTCTATATCTACAAGTTGTGGTGTGGAGTAATGTGATTACAGCAGTCCAGAGCGCTCACCAGGAAGGCGGATGAGACGCCATGCCCGGACCATGTGACAGCACGAAGACTGCACGCATCTACTAACCCGATTATCTACACACATCCGCTGCATTAGGCTATGGTTATGAATGCCTATGAATCACAAGACTTCCATATTCACTGACTTATAAATAAGTCAAGAGTCATTCATTCATTTACACATGAGAAGAATTAGGGTCTACGCAGATTTAGAGACTGAGGTGCAGATCTTGCAGTTTTGAGAAGTATCTCCTGCGCTATTCTTGGTAAAACTACATTGAGTTTCTGACACTCGGTTCTCAGCCATGTGGCAGGAATTGCACCTCAACTACATGTGACGAAGACCCTTATAACAACTGCAGATTTTGCAGCAGGTCCACACCATACAGGGACAGGCTGCAGATTACAAATCTGCCCTTGGGTCAGTTTTCCTCTAGAATGTGTGTGGGGTTTTCCACAAATGCTGCAATAAATGCTGAAGCCTTCAGCAGTACATCTTACTAGGGACCTCCAAACTTAAAGCCCTATGACACCAAGCGATTATCAGCCGTTACGCCCCATAATCGCTTGGTGAAAAAGGTAATGTTAAAAGGCAACAATCAGCCACCAAACAAGAATGTTGAAAGAAAAGGATCCCGCAAGCGACGGACTGCCCCTCCCACAGCTGTCCAGGCAGCCCCTCCCCCAGCTGTGCTCGATGTCGGTGCATGTAATAATGCCACCAGCAAACAGGGAAGGAGAAGCAAGCGAGGGCTGACCTGAGAGGTCACAGCTCACTTCCTCTTTAACATCGGCGCGTGGAACAGGGCCCTTAACCCCTTCAGGACCAGACTAAATTTTCATTTTTTGCGTTTTTATTTTTTCCTCCTTGTGTTTAAAAGGCCATAGCAGTTGCATTTTTACACCTACAGACCCACATGAGCCCTTATTTTTTGCGTCACTAATTGTACTTTGCAATGACAGGCTGAACTTTTGCATAAAATATGCTGCGAAACCAGAAAAAAAATTATATGCGCAGTGAAGTTGAAAAAAACAAAAACAAAACAATTCTTTTTCTTTGGGGGGGTTTCGTTTTTACGCCGTCTGTCCTATGGAAAAACTGACATGTTATATATGTTCCTCAAGTCGATACAATTACAACGATATGTAACATGTATAACTTTTATATTATCTGATGGCCTGTAAAAAATTCAAACCATTGTTAACAAATATATGTTCCTTAAAATCGCTCCATTCCCAGGCTTATAGCACTTTTATCCTTTGGTCTATGGGGTTGTGTGAGATGTCATTTTTTTTACGCCACGATGTGTTCTTTCTATCGGTACCTTGATTGCGCATATACGACTTTTTGATCACTTTTTATTACAATTTTCTGGATTTGAAGCGACCAAAAATGCGCAATTTTGCACTTTGTTTTTTTTTTTGCGCGATTACATACGCGGCGATACCAAACACGTTTGTTTATTTATTTATATTCATAACATGGGAAAAGAGGGGTGATTCAAACTTTTATTAGGGGAGGGGGCTTTTCTAATAATACTTTTTTTTTTTTTTTATACACATATACTAGAAGCCTCCCTGGGGGACTTCTAGTATATACACTTTGATCTCTCATTGAAATCTTTGCTGTGTACTTATACGGCGGACGGCGCCATCTTGGAGCGGTCCCCGGCCGGCAGCAGTAACGGAGATCGCTCCTCCGGGACAAGGTCCGGGAGGAGCGATCTCCGCCACTAGACACCAGGGAAGTGCTGCATCCGGTAATCGGATGCAGCTGTCATCTTTGACAGCTGCATCTTATTACCTTATTAGCGGGCACGGCGATCGGCCCGTGCCCGCTAATAGCCGCGGCCCCGGGCTACATGAGGCACCTGGGACCGCGGTGGTTCAGAGTGGGGTCGCCAGTACAGTTACGTCCTTGTGCAGGAAAGGGTTAAAGTCCTTTTACACATACAGATAAATCGCTTTAGCAATCGTCTAGCAAACAACAAATGATGTTTTTATCTTTTAAACCATAGGCGTTTAGACATAGAGGTAAGTCGGTAATGCCATCATATATGTGTTTGTATATTTGTGTGTATATATATATTATATATATATATATATATATACATACACACACACACACACACACATACACACACACACACTGTGAATGTTTGGAATTACACTCATATCTATATACTGTGTACAATGAATGTTTACAATGAAAGACTTGCAAACAATTAACAATGATTTTGAAGTCAGCTCTAGAGATGTGATCAATGACATACCAATGAATTTTCGTTTGTAGTTTGATCATTGCCGCCTTTACATCAGATTATCGCCTAAATTCAAACTATTTAATTTAACTTTTTTGCAAAATAGTCAACCCATGTCAGGTGATGATGGAGGGAAAGAGGGATAGGGCATGTCATATTGCAGGTGCCCAACCCTTTTGTTCTCATAAAGATAAGGGCCCTATTCCACCGGACGATTATCGTTAAATCGTTTGAATCTAAACGATAATCGTTCGGTTGAAACGTAGCTAACGATTAACGACCGAACGAGATCGTTTGAAGAGACCTGGACCTATTTGTATCGTTGCTCGTTCGTACCTCGTTTGCAAATTTTGCCGTGGAATAAAAAATCGTTAATTGGTCGTTAGTGGGTGCGCTCAGTGCAAATTCTAATTGGCTAAACACATTGATTGACAGGGACCATCTTCCATTGTTTCTACATTTTCTATTAATAATTTTTTTGATTGAAGAACATCATACCCAAAAATATATAATATAAATGTGTAATATAAGTTATCTTACAAACACGCTCCGCCTCGCAAACACCTATGGGCGACTACATTCGGGCAAGCCCCACAAAAACCTCGTATAGGTGACTACTGTGCTCAAACCTGCACACCGCTTGCTTCCACGTGGCACTGGCTGCAGCTGCCTTCATTTCCTGCTGGTGAAAGCAGTTTAAAAGTCCCTGTCTTCCAAACGCAAAATCTTGGCGCGAACGAAATTACAATTAAATAATGCTGTATGAAACCCGTAAACCGCTTACTGACACATGGCGCAGGTTGCTGCCTTCACTTCCGTTGAAAAGTCCCTGTCTTCTGATAGCCAAACATTGTGGGCCTTGGCGCGAACGAAATTACAATTAAATCATTCGTGGAGAAGAATCATTGGTGAGAAGGTATTTATTGAAATACTATGCAACTGCTGCTATTTTAGTGGGCCACGCACCTTTCATCTCCAGTTCAGGTGTAGTTTTGCAATGGCATACAAGACCAAACCCAATATGGAGACAAGAGATTCTGCTTGAATTGCGTACAAGTGCGTAATAATAAATACACCCATAGGAGGTAGACTGGACAAAAAAAAAAAAAAAAAATTTACTCGCCCCACCGACTTGAACGATAATCTGATGCTTCTCGTTCAGTTGAATCACTGTAAAGCGAACGATCAACGAGCTTAAAACGACCGCAAGAACGACCCGATTTAACGACCATCACTTTTTTGAAATGCGCAAACAATCTTAAGAAGCTCGCAAAGCGGTCGTTTGAGATCGTTTAGCGTTAATGATAATCTGAACGATAATCGTCCGGTGGAATAGGGCCCTAAGTCTCTGCCAGTGGAGTCTAGCAGTGGCTTACCCCTGTCCACTATCAGAACACATGCACTCAGCCAAGCTTAATGTTCATGTTTATGGAGGAACTAGCACAGAAGGCTCTCAATGAAAGAGTTATTCCATAAATTCACTAAATGGGGCTAATCCAAGTGCAGATCTACAGACTATACAGTACTGTGCAAAATGCTGCAAAGTAACACCTCCCAGAAGGAATGCGTCTTGCTCTAAATTTATTCTGCGGCAGGATTAATATCTTCAGTATAAAGAAGAATAAGGAGTCCTGAAAGCAATGAAATATCCCCCACAGAGCCTGAATCTCAGCAACATTGAATCTGTCTGGCATCACATGAAGAGGCAGCTAGACTTGAGGAAGCTACATCCCTGCATAGTTCCTTCAGAAACTGTGTACAAGAGACATGTCAAAAGTTATTGATCACAGTGGGTCTCACAGTTAAGACCCCCTCTAATCAGGAGGTACAGCCAGGGAGAGGACTGCACTGCTGTGACCTGTCCCTGGCTATATTTCCTGATCACATTGGGTCTCAGAAATGAAAACCGCTGTGATCAACAATTATTATTAATTTCTGATGACACTTTATAATGACAGGTACTATGTACAGGTACAGGTACTACAAATGTCAGAGCCAAAATCAGTGTTCTGCACTCGATTATACTGCAAACCTGTTTAGAAATTTTCCACATGAAAAATCCATCCTTATCAGGGCCCTAGAATGGTCACATACATTACATAATTGTGAATGTAACCATGCATGATGAACTGTGTATGGAAGCAGCTAGCCTGTCCTGTCAAGGTATAGCCCTGGAGAAGATAGCTGTAAAAACTTCTCCGAAGATCAGCAGTGTCACACTTGTAGCCCTCCAGCTGATACAAAACTACTAGTCCCATTATACCTGGACAGCCAAAGCTTTAGCTGCCCAACCAGGATGGCAATTGTAATTTTGAAGCTGCTGGAGGCAGCAGAGGGCACCATGTTAGACTGAAAAGAATACACAACTTCCTGCAGGACATACAGCAACTGGTAAGTACTGGAAGACTATTTTTCTAAAAAGTAAAATCTGTATAACTTTCTGACACCAGTGACTAAGAATATTTTCTTTTCCTTTGCAGTACCCCTTTAAGGGTAAGGTTGGAGGAACAGCTCCTGTTTGGTCAACATCTGAAGTGTATGGTCAGCTTATGTGTGATATGAGTCATGTAATCATTTAAAGAGCTTATAGCTGTCAATAGAGATAACAGAGAAGAGAGCACAAGGTGGAAATTGTGCGCGATTATTACAGGCCTCATGTATAAGAAACACTCTAACTAAACAGTCTGTTGCCTCTGGCAACCAATAAGGTTTCCGTTTCTGTTTATTCACAGAAAGTCTGAAAATGTAAGAAGAGATCTGATTGGCCGAGTTGCCCATGTGTCCCAGTTCAGTGCGTGATCTCCTGGCAGTGGAGCCCAGATCAGGAAGGGAGAAGCATCAAACCCAGTGTAGGACAGAAGTGGAGCAGTCGCCCATAGCAACCAGATTTAGATTCCCCCTATCATTTCTCAGCCTATCATATACTACTGATTCCTTATATACTTCCAAATGCTGCAGTGTATTCATATAGGTGGTGATCCCAATAACATTAGACATACTTAAAGGGGTTATCCAGCGCTACAAAAACATGGCCACTTTTCCCCCTCTCGTCTCCAGATTGGGTGGGGTTTGGAACTCCGTTCCATTGAAATAAATGGAGCTTAATTGCAAACCACACCTGACCTGGAGACAAGAGCGGGGTAAAAGTGGCCATGTTTTTGTAGCGCTGGATAACCCCTTTAAAATAAGCCAGAACCTATGCTCTAAATAAAAGGAAAAAAGAAAAAAGTAGGCACGGGGTAATATTCAGATTTTCCGTAGAGGAGATTTACTTCAATTATGATCAGATATTATGAGCTCAATTGGAGGCTCGTCTAGCTCTATATACATACACTATAGATACTCAGGTTCCACTTCCCATCAATGACAGGAAATCCAGCACTGCCCTTGGTGTGGCCTGGCATGATATCCTGGTAAATATGCCACCTCCATACAACATGCAAGGATGTGACCCACGGAGGATCACTGGGACCAGAAGAACCCCACAGGAGGATCAGCGCAGGTAGATGTCCAAAGGTAAGGCATGGTTGCAGTCAGAGAATTGCACACTGACGTGACTTGATATTCTGTTTATTGGCCATGCGTTTCGGCCTGTCAATTAAGTCACAGCCCTTTTTCAAGCATCATTATGGTGAGAGGGAGTGAAGGTCTCACAACTAAGGGTCCTATTACACTGCGCCATAAACAGTCAAATCAGGCCGAATTGGCCAATTGTCGCTCTGTGTAGTAGAGACAACTATCATGGGCTGATCATGTCTTTTGGTCCTGATCTAGAATCATTGGCTGACGACTGCACATGACTTGTGTGATTACACGTGTAAGAGCGATGTGTGGCCGACAATTGTGTAAACTGTATATATTACCTCTTCGTGTTCCCTGTGTCTTCTGCCTGCTTCCCGGAGCAGTCTATGTAGGTTCGGAGCGGGTCTCTGAACTTACAGGACGCTCAGGCAATCAAGTGAGCTGAAGGCAGAACACTGGGAGCATGGAGAGGTCATACAGTTTAAAGAGGATGTACCACCAGGTACATCCTCTTGAATTTAACACACCGATTGAACAGCACCGTCATGGGGAAGCCGGTGCCACGGTCCGTTTTTCGAACCGCAGCCCAGTTCCCATTAGAATCAATGGAGCTGCGTCATAGAGGGGAGGGAATTCCCTCCCACTGGGGGCGGGCGGGCCGGCCGACCTCCAGTACCGCTGGATAGAACGGAGCCATACACGGTAACCGGGCTGCGGTTCGAAAAACGGACCACGGCACCGGCTTCCCCCTGATGGCGCCGTTCTATCGGTGTGTTAAATTCAAGAGGATGTACCTGGTGGTACATCCTCTATAAGGCAAGGGCTGCACGGACATCACTAGCACATACATGATCATATTTTTTTCAGTCCAAAAGAAAAACAAAATGCCACTGCTCAACCCAAAGTTTTCAACTGAATAAGGTGTATACCCTGCAGATTGGACCTCATCTTATCTGAGGCCGGCCAGCTGTATAGGGTAGAACACAGATAACCCTGCGGATGAGGTCAGCTCTGGAGGAAGCCTTCTGCTGACACATCTGATCTCTTAAGGAGGTCACATTAGGAGGATGTCCCAGCGTACTCACAGAGCATGGACTACAGCCAGGGACTAGGCATGTCACCCTACTGGCAACAAGTCTTTATAACATTGTATCTAAGGACAAAAAAAATAACTGCTCCATAACGGCTGCACTCATAAAAACACATCAACAACACGGCCAATCATATTTCCTGGGACTATTGTATACAACAAGCACTATATCTCCTCACTAATTGTAAGCTCTTGTGAGCAGGGCCCTCACTTCTCTTGTATTCCCCAATTTCCTTATACATTGTAAGTAGAGATGAGCGAATCGGGTTCGGGTTCGAGTCGATCCGAACCTGAACGATCAGCATTTGATTAGCGGGGGCTACTGAAGTTGGATAAAGCTCTAAGGTTGTCTGGAAAACATGGATACAGCCAATGACTATATCCATGATTTCCACATAGCCTTAGGGCTTTATCCAACTTCAGCAGCCCCCGCTAATCAAATGCCGAAAGTTCGGGTTCAGATGGACTCGAGCATGCTCCAGGTTCGCTCATCTCTAATTGTAAGCTCTTGTGAGCAGGGCCCTCATCCTTGTATGACTTGATGTACATGTCCACTGCTGGTGCTAGATTAAAATATTCAATCCACACTGCTCTCCAACTACCATGTCTAAGAAGAACAGTGATACTTTCAATAGTCCGGAGCCCTTGGTGTGGTAAAAACACACAATCTGAAATGGGGAGCTGCTGTGGGGTGTGTGTGTGGGATGTAATGGGGAGATGCTGTGCGGTGTGTGTGTGTGTGTGTGGGATGTAATGGGGAGATGCTGTGGGGTGTATGTGTGTGGTGTAATGTGGAGCCGCTGTGGTGTGTGTGTGTGTGTGTGTGTGGGATGTAATGGGGAGATGCTGTGGGGTGTATGTGTGTGGTGTAATGTGGAGCCGCTGTGGTGTGTGTGTGTGTGGGATGTAATGGGGAGCCGCTGTGGGGGGTGTGTGTGTGTGTGTGTGTGTGGGATGTAATGTGGAGCCGCTGTGGTGTGTGTGTGTGTGTGGGATGTAATGGGGAGATGCTGTTGGGTGTGTGTGTGTGGTGTAATGTGGAGCCGCTGTGAGGTGTGTGTGGGGTGTAATGTGGAGCCGCTGTGAGGTGTGTGTGTGTGGGGGGGGGCGTAATGTGGAGCCGCTGTGAGGTGTGTGTGTGTGTGGGATGTAATGTGGAGCCGCTGTGGTGTGTGTGGGATGTAATGTGGAGCCGCTGTGGTGTGTGTGTGTGGGGGGGATGTTATGTGGAGCCGCTGTGGTGTGTGTGTGTGGGATGTAATAAGGAGATGCTGTGGGGTGTGTGTGTGTGTGTGTGGTGTAATGTGGAGCCGCTGTGGGGTGTGTGTGTGTGTGGGATGTAATGTGGAGCCGCCGTGGTGTGTGTGTGGGATGTAATGGGGAGATGCTGTGGGGTTTGTGTGTGTGTGTGTGTGTGTGTGTGTGTGTGGTGTAATGTGGAGCCGCTGTGAGGTGTGTGTGTGTGTGTGTGTGTGTGTGTGTGTGGGGCGTAATGTGGAGCCGCTGTGAGGTGTGTGTGTGTGTGTGTGTGATGTAATGTGGAGCCGCTGTGGTGTGTGTGTGTGTGGGATGTAATGTGGAGCCGCTGTGGTGTGTGTGTGTGGGATGTAATGTGGAGCCGCTGTGGTGTGTGTGTGTGGGATGTAATGTGGAGCCGCTGTGGTGTGTGTGTGTGGGATGTAATGTGGAGCCGCTGTGGTGTGTGTGGGATGTAATGTGGAGCCGCTGTGGTGTAATGTGGAGCCGCTGTGGGGTGTGTGTGTGGGGTGTAATGTGGAGCCGCTGTGGGGTGTGTGTGAGGGGTGTAATGTGGAGCCGCTGTGGGGTGTGTGTGTGGGGTGTAATGTGGAGCTGCTGTGGGGTGTGTGTGTGGTGTAATGTGGAGCCGCTGTGGGGGGTGTGTGTGGTGTAATGTGGAGCCGCTGTGGGGTTTGTGTGTGTGGTGTAATGTGGAGCCGCTGTGGGGTGTGTGTGGGGTGTAATGTGGAGCTGCTGTGGGGTGTAATGTGGAGCCGCTGTGGGGTGTGTGTGTGGTGTAATGTGGAGCCGCTGTGGGGTGTGGGTGTGTGGTGTAATGTGGAGCCGCTGTGCGGTGTGTGTGTGGTGTAATGTAGAGCCGCTGTGGGGTGTTTGTGTGTGGTGTAATGTGGAGCCGCTGTGGGGTGTGTGTGTGTGTGTGGTGTAATGTGGAGCCGCTGTGGGGTGTGTGTGTGGTGTAATGTGGAGCCGCTGTGGGGTGTGTGTGGTGTAATGTGGAGCCGGTGTGGGGTGTAATGTGGAGCCGCTATGGGGTGTGTGGTGTAATGTGGAGCCGCTGTGGGGTGTAATGTCGAGCCGCTGTGGGGTGTATGTGTGGGGTGTAATGTCGAGCCGCTGTGGGGTGTGTGTGTGGTTGTGTGTGTGTGTGGGGGTGTGTAATGTGGAGTGTGTGTGGGATATAATGTGAAGCTGCTGTGGGGTGTGTGTGGGGTGTAATGTAGAGCCACTGGGGGGGGGGGGGTAATGTGGAGCCGCTGTTGGGGGGGTGTAATGTGGAGCCGCTGTGGGGTGTAATGTGGAGTGTGTGTGGGGTGTAATGTGGAGCCGCTGTTGGGGGGGTGTAATGTGGAGCCGCTGTGGGGTGTGTGTGGGGTGTAATGTGGAGCCGCTGTGGGGTGTAATGTGGAGTGTGTGTGGGGTGTAATGTGGAGCCGCTGTGGGGGGGGGGGGGGGGAGTAATGTGGAGCCGCTGTGGGGTGTAATGTGGAGGCACTGTGGGGGGGGGGGGGGTAATGTGAAGCTGCTGTGGGGTGTGTGTGGGGTGTAATGTGGAGCCGCTGTGGGGGGGGGGGGGGTAATGTGGAGCCGCTGTGGGGGGGGGGGGGTAATGTGGAGCCGCTGTGGGGGGGGGGGTAATGTGGAGTGTGTGTGGGGTGTAATGTGGAGCCGCTGTGGGGGGGGGGGGGGGGGGGGAGTAATGTGGAGCCGCTGTGGGGTGTAATGTGGAGGCGCTGTGGGGGGGGGGGGTAATGTGAAGCTGCTGTGGGGTGTGTGTGGGGTGTAATGTGGAGCCGCTGTGGGGGGGGGGGCTAATGTGGAGCCGCTGTGGGGGGGGGGGGGGTAATGTGGAGCCGCTGTGGGGTGTAATGTGGAGCCGCTGTGGGGTGTAATGTGGAGCCGCTGTGGGGGGGGTGTAATGTGGAGTGTGTGTGGGATGTAATGTGGAGCCGCTGCGGCCTCACCAGCCATATGGGGTGGGGGATGTGCCCCCTGTGCAGCAGGCCTGACTACCCCCTGAGTATGATGGGACTGCAGACACAATTGTTACCATGGTAGGCTTCCCCCTAGCTGTACCCTGGCTGCTCCCCCTCCTGACCTGTCACTATACCGGGTAGAATAGGCAGATGCCCCCGCTATACGGTGCGTGCTGTGCCGGGCACTGTACACAGCTCACATGACAGACAATGTGCTCCCCACGTGTGTCCGCCCAGGGCCGGCAGGGGGCCCCCGGTGTGATCAGCCCCGGGCACACAGTGATGGGGCAGGGGGCTGGGCTGGCAGCAGGGTACATGCCATCCCCGGCGCACACAGCCCACGCTCCTGATCCCTTCACCATCAGCTCCTGCACTGATAACACACACAAGGCCTCGGCTGTGGTGGCTTCTGCCCCCAGCTCAGTGCTGCCCTCATCTGTCCAGCCTTGTTGTCTCCCCCGCCCCGGCCCGTCACTGACCTTGGAGTCTCCGTTACATAGAGCCATGAGTAGCCGCGGGGTGAGCGGCAGGTCGGGGGATGTCTCTGGGAGAGCTCGGCTTTGGCGCCGGATAGAATGGTGGTGGAGAGTGTGTGTGATCCGCAGTCTCCCCGCCTCCTGCTCAACCGCCTCCAGGTGGAGCCCTAGAGCATCAGCTACAAGATCCAAGGGTGACGCTCAGGCCGCCTTGTTTGATTTGGGCGAGAACCCTACTTTGCTATTTGGTCCTGTTGTCAGCACAACAAAGCAGGGTCGTAGGTTCTCGCTTTATGTCCCTATTCCCGGCGCCTCCTTACTGACAGCTGTCACTATCGCCTTCAACAGAACTAATGGGCATTGCTGTAGGTCAGACAGTGCCCTCACTAAACATGGCTTCCGCTGCAGCTTGTCACGTGTAGCTTATAGCTGACTGCCAGGCCTCGCTGTGGGTACGCTGATCTTGGATTGGGGAGGTTATTCGCACTGTAAAATACCTTCCACGGAGAAGCAAAATACAGAACACTTGGTTCCGGCTAGGTTTGAATTCTATGAAATTGTTCCAGGACGGAAGATATTTCTAGTCTGGCCGGTAAGAGATGGTAGTGATGAGCTGTCAGTGCAAGGTAAGGAGGAATGGTTGTGGGGAAAGTATAGGGTTATCTTATGGGCAAAACTACAGCTACATAACCGCCATATACTGTGACTGCAAAGCAGAGAGGCCCCGGGATACCGCGCCGCTCTCCAACCTCTGAACTATGACTCCTCTTGTCTGTGTACTACTGATAGCAGAGCATAGATGCAGCAGCCTAGTGCTGGTGTACAGGAGGTTTATACATGTGTTGTCTCTAAGCTGTGGCTCCATGTGAACATGCTCTGACAGCCAGGTTGCGATTTTCAACTGAACAGTTACACAGCTTGTAGGTCATTGCTGGAAAGCAATGTTCTGCAACCTGAGGCTTTCCAGCTGTTGCAAAGCCACAATTTCTATCATGCCCTGCCAGCCTGCTTGTCATATGAGGTTTTCTAGATCATTTACATGGGTCCTGCTCCTGGCATCATGTCACTTTGCGGTGTGAAGCTGACTGGTCACCCATGTAATATAAGGGCCAGCCTGAGCCCACCAAACCAACTCCTAATATTCCATATGGGTAGGGATCTTATAGCACAACCCCTTGAATTTGTAGCATTGTTCCCAGAGAAGGATGATGGGTGAGAGATCTGTGCGATTGATAGTGATAACACGCTCTGGAATATGTTGACGCTGTGAAAATAAAGGCACTATTATCTGTTGTTCTAGTCACATGGACTCTTTGGGAATCAGTGTTGACAATTCTTTATGTAAATATCAGATATAATAGAATTATTGCTTCTTGGTTTGAAAAAAGTTTAGGCCATAAGGGTCTTGGGTTTTTTAGATGCCTACGACAAATGACCTAAGAGTAAGTAGTCTATAGAGTTAGCACAGCTTCAAGTGTTTGGAGGACAGGGAAGGGTTATGGGTATGTTACCCTCTGACTTGTCTCTTCTTTCCTTAGATTTAACATTTGCAGAACGGAGACATCCACAGAAAGACATGACGCTTACCCACAAGGATAGCAGACAGCGTCGCCAGCATTACCAGATATCGGGGATGAGCAATGACCAGAACTTTGAAGATGAACTGGAGGAAGGAGGCAGAGAGGCTTTGTTACAGGACTCAGAGGAGCCCGGGCCCAGAGGACTCAGAGAGGAGCTGGGGAACATCCTCTTATTGCTCTTCCTATACATATTGCAGGGAATTCCTTTGGGACTGGCTGGTAGTATTCCGTTAATTCTCCAGAGTAAAAACGTTAGTTATACAGACCAAGCCATTTTTAGCTTTGTATTTTGGCCTTTCAGCCTAAAGCTGCTCTGGGCGCCCCTGGTGGACTCTATGTACATCAAGAGGTTTGGCCGTAGGAAATCTTGGTTGGTTCCTACACAGTACTTACTTGGATTGTTTATGATGTACCTGTCCTGGACGGTGGATGAGCTCCTCGGGGGAGAACATGGACCTGATATGTTGGCTTTAACTGCCACTTTCTTCCTCTTTGAATTTCTGGCTGCCACCCAGGACATTGCTGTGGATGGCTGGGCCCTGACCATGCTCTCTAGGGAAAATGTGGGTTATGCATCAACATGTAACTCTGTAGGCCAGACTGCTGGATATTTCATGGGGAATGTTCTGTTTCTAGCCCTTGAATCTGCAGACTTTTGC